>NC_066585.1:311943320-312259570 GCF_024323335.1 Lathyrus oleraceus | reverse complement strand
GGATACCCTTTTTCGCCCAAGCCGCCTTTTCAGGTTTTCGACTTGCCGGGTGTACATTTTTCTCTTTTTCATCCCTAATTTTTGCCCGAACCTTTTTCATTTATTTTATTTTATTTTTATTTATTTTTATTTTTATTATTTTTTTTTTGGTTCGCCGGGATGCCCATTTTTGCCTGGACTATTTTATTCTTTTCGTCCAGCGGGTCTCTTTATACGAAGTATTTTTTAACTGCGTCCGCATTCACAGGGGATGGAAATTCCTCGCCATCCATGGTCGTTAACAACAAGGCTCCGCCAGAGAAAACCTTCTTGACCACGAATGGACCTTCATAATTGGGTGTCCACTTGCCCCTACGATCGTTTTGAGGAGGAAGGATCCTTTTCAGCACCAGATCCCCTACATGATACACACGAGGTCGCACCTTTCGGTCAAAAGCACGCTTCATCCGCTGCTGGTATAACTGCCCATGACAGATGGCCGCCAGCCTCTTTTCCTCAATCAGGCTCAACTCTTCATACCGAGTCCTTACCCCTTCAGCCTCTTGCAATTTCATGTCCATCAGGACTCTCAAAGAGGGAATTTGAACCTCAACCGGTAGCACCGCTTCCATCCCATACACCAAAGAGAAAGGCGTTGCCCCAGTAGATGCACGCACCGAAGTTCGATACCCATGCAATGCAAATGGCAACATCTCATGCCAATCTTTATAGGTCACGACCATCTTCTGCACAATCTTCTTTATATTCTTATTAGCTGCCTCAACCGCCCCATTCATCTTTGGACGATAAGGAGAAGAATTGTGATGCTCGATCTTGAATTCCCGGCACAGTTCTGCCATCATTTTGTTATTCAAATTAGAACCATTATCAGTAATGATTCTTTCGGGAACCCCATATCTGCAAATGATGTCTCTTTTAGGAATCTAGCAACGACCTGCTTCGTCACGTTTGCATAAGAGGCTGCTTCCACCCACTTGGTGAAGTAATCAATAGCCACTAATATGAACCGGTGCCCATTCGAAGCCGTAGGCTCAATCTTCCCAATCATATCGATGCCCCACATAGCAAACGGCCACGGAGACGACATCAAGCTCAACGGATTTGGAGGCACGTGCACCTTGTCGGCATAAATCTGGCATTTATGACACTTCCGCACAAAATTGAAGCATTGGGCCTCCATTGTCATCCAATAATATCCTGCCCTCAGCAGCTTCTTCACCATTGCATTCCCACTGGCATGGGTACCAAACGACCCCTCGTGAACCTCTTTCATCAATTGGCTTGCTTCTTTGTCATCAACACATCTGAGCAAAACCCAATCGAAATTTCTCTTGTACAACACCCTATCCTTGTTCAGATAGAACACCATGGACAACCTCCTCAGAGTCTTTCGGTCCTTCTTGGATGCTCCCTCAGGATATTCTTGGGTTTCCAAATAGCGCTTGATATCGTAATACCACGGCTTTTCATCATCAGGCGTTGTGTCAACAGCAAACACATAAGCTGGTCTATCCAAACGTCCCACCCCAACACTTGGGAACTGATTCCACCACTGCACCTTAATCAAGGTGGCCAGAGTAGCCAAAGCATCTGTTAAAGGGTTCTCTTCTCTCGGCACATGATGCAATTTCACCTTGGTGAAAAACGTCAACAATCTCCTCGTATAATCCCGATATGGAATTAAATGAGATTGATGCGTATACCATTTTCCGTTAACCTGATTCACAACCAAAGTTGAATATCCATATATAACAAGGTTTTTGATCCGCAAATCAATCGCCTCTTCAATCCCCAATATACAAGCTTCGTATTCAGCCACGTTGTTGGTGCACTCAAACGTTAGCCGGGCAGCAAAAGGAATGTGGGACCCTTTCGGCGTAACCAAAACAGCACCAACTCCGCTACCATTCACGTTAACGGCCCCATCAAACATCAAAATCCATTCGGATTCAGGGTCAGGCCCCTCCTCCGGGATTGGTTCCTCGCAATCTTTCGATTTGAGAAACATGATGTCCTCATCAGGGAACTCAAACTTCATCGGTTGATAATCCTCAATAGGTTGCTGGGCGAGGTAATCAGACAATACACTCCCTTTGATTGCTTTCTGAGAGGTATATTGAATATCATATTCGGTCAAAATCATTTGCCATCTCGCAACCCGTCCGGTCAATACTGGGTTCTCAAAAATGTACTTGATTGGATCCATCTTGGAAATCAATAAAGTGGTATGAACCAGCATATACTGCCTCAGTCGGTGAGCAGCCCAGACCAAAGCACAACAAGTTTTCTCGAGCAGTAAATATCTTGTTTCACATTCGGTAAACTTTTTGCTAAGGTAGTATATGGCATGCTCTTTTCGACCAGACTCGTCATGCTGCCCCAGTACGCACCCCATAGACCCCTCGAGGACTGTCAAGTACAGAATTAACGGTCGTCCCTCCACAGGAGGCATCAGAATCGGAGGCTCCTGCAAATACTCTTTTATCTTTTCAAATGCCGCTTGGCAATCATTATTCCACCTGACTGTTTGATCTTTTCTCAATAACTTGAATATTGGTTCACACGTGGTTGTTAGGTGAGATATGAACCGTGAAATGTAGTTCAATCTACCTAAAAAACCACGAACCTCTTTCTCCGTTCTCGGTTCAGGCATTTCTTGTATTGCTTTTACTTTAGCAGGATCAACCTCGATTCCTTTTTCACTTACAATGAACCCCAGCAATTTACCGGACCGCACCCCGAAAGTGCACTTATTCGGATTCAACCTCAGTCTGAATTGTCTCAGCCGGTCAAACAACTTGGCCAGATCTACCAAATGCCCCTCTTCTGTTTGGGACTTTGCTATCATGTCATCAACATAGCATTCGATTTCATGATGAATCATATCATGAAACAAAGTCACCATGGCTCTCTGATAAGTAGCACCGGCGTTCTTGAGACCAAATGGCACCACCTTATAACAGAAAGTGCCCCATGGTGTGATGAACGTTGTTTTCTCCATATCATCTGGCGACATTTTGATTTGATTATAGCCAGAAAAACCATCCATGAAAGAAAACACCGAGAACTGAGCTGTATTATCTACCAACACATCAATGTGAGGTAATGGGAAATCATCCTTCGGGCTAGCTCTGTTCAAATCCCGGTAGTCCACACACATTCTCACCTTCCCGTCTTTCTTCGGGACCGGCACAATATTCGCAACCCAAGGCGGATAGTTAGTGACAGCGAGGAAACCAGCATCCAACTGCTTCTGAACCTACTCTTTAATTTTCATGGCCATCTCATGTCGAGTTCTGCGCAACTTCTGCTTCACTGGAGGACAATCTGCTCTCGATGGTAGCTTGTGCACCACAATATCGGTATCCAACCCTGGCATATCTTGATAAGACCAGGCGAAGATATCAACATATTCTTTCAACAATGCTACCATTCTGCTCTTGACACTCGCCTCCAAAGCAGCCCCAATTTTCACTTCTTTTTTGACCTCGTCGGTACCCAGATTCGCAACCTCAACTTGCTCCTCGTGCGGCTGAATCACCTTCTCCTCTTATTTCAACAACCTGGCTAATTCCCCCGGCAGTTCACAATCTTCTTCGCCTTCCTCTTCGGCATGATAGATCGGATTGTCGAACTCATATGAGGGTGTAACAGGATTGTTATCAATGAGATCCGGAGAAATATCGCATCTGCATGAATGTTGATTCATGCACTGCTTTAGAACCGGAGTGAAGCAAATTGAAAAAGGAAAATGAAAACATTGCCATTTTTATTTTGTTTTAAACTGCAAAAATAAATGAAAAACAGGGAACACCGCTTTTAATTGAAAAACACCCTTTTATTTATGATGTCAATTGTCATACCCCGATTTTGGTCCTGAATTTTTTCCATTTTTTTCATTTTTATTTGGCACTTGGCCTAAGGTTCATTTGCATACATTCATTCCCAAATCCATATTTTTGTTACACATTGGTCATTGTCTATGCCTTTTGATCATGGTGCTTTTGATTATAAAATGGATTTTAATCATTTGACTTTTTAATTTTTCAATTTGATTTTAATTTCGAATTAAGTTTAATTCCAAATTTCAATTTAATCTTAATTGTTTATTTTACTAATGATTCAAACTCTAATTGATTTTAATTTCCAAATGAGTGTTAGAGTTGAGATCAAAGTAATTTTAATGAATTATAGATTAATTTGATTTTAATTTGGTTTTTTTTGCTGATTTGTTATTATTATTTAAACTGATATTTAGATTAGTCTTGGATTATTCCTAAAAATCCATATCCATTTTTATAATCAAATATCCAATAACCCAACTGGGTTACTGTGGTTAGTGCATTGCGAGTTGGTGCTTACACCTCCAATTTGGAAGAAGGCATGAAGATTCATGAATTGGCAGTGAAATATGGTATTTGAAATAAGATTGACTCTCTCTGCAACTTTGATCGACATGAGCATAGAAGATGTTAACAAGGTTTTCAAAGGAATGGCATATAGAGATGTTGTTACTTGGAACTCAACAATTACAGCTACCAAATTAAGGATTATAATATGCATCTAATTACAAACAACCGTAAACTACAAATTTGAGGCACTAAAGCTAATCACCGGCATTTTAAACTTTATAGTGCTGCTTGTTGTAATCACGTATCCCAGGTTTTGTTCCGGTACCTAATCTCGGCAACTCGTTCCCAGTGAGACAGTTTACATCTTTGTTACAACTTCTCAAAAAAGGTTTACATCTTTGTTCAGGAGTGAGAGGATAAGGCTCACGTTCTAACGTTTCTTTAAAGTCTTCAGATACCCTGTAAATCAAACAATGGGGAAATGAGTTGAAGGACTCATTTGAAGGATGATCAACACACTACAAATTCTCCCATGGCATGCAGTAAAAATGAGCAACTTTAATCTCGGAGAGCTTTACCTACAGATTCAACAGAAATAGAGTTCAAAGTTCAGTACACAACGATACAAGGTTTTCAGCGTTGAAGGAAAAGGAATTGAATTAGGGACTTCTCAAGTGGAGATCAAGGCTACTGAGAAGCTTTTTGGAAAACAAGTATTGAAGCATATTAATTTTGAAGACTATATAAGTTCTAAAGTTTCCAGCCTGAAAGTTTGTACCATAAAAAAAAATCAAATGGCGTACTAAAATCTTCTTCATTAAAATTGCTCGCCAATGTTATGCTGTATTTACAAAGACATGAATTTGAACATACACATATTGAGTGGGTGAACATAGTAAAACCTGATCTTCATCCAGCTGTTTCAGCACAATTGCGTGAAGAGTTTGAGGTGTCTGAATTAGAGATCGAAAATTCTAAATCTGTTAGAAGCAAGTTGCGTGTTGTTGTAAGCTCATTATTGAGGGGCCACTGCTTATTGAAGCTTTGCATGTTTACATGAAAGAGCGGCGCCTCATACTTCGTGGTTCCTTTAAATCACGATGATGTTGACAGTGCCAATAATTCACCTGTCAGTCAAAAAAATGTACGATTTCAACAAAAGACGAGTCACCCAAATGTCAATATCATAACAAAATCACTCTCTCTCGAATTACCGAACAAGTGTCGTGAGGGATCAGTGGATGGGGTGCCGCTATTTTCTCACTTCATTCCACAAATGATGCACAAGAATCCTACCCAAATGCAGTACTTCCAAGACCTACAAACCACAACATAACCTCTGCACAAGTAATATCTGATCAAGTGGAAAGCAACTGTTTTATTGATGCAGCCATTGTTTCTACAAACGTCAGCATCATAGTCGGGCCACACCTATCGAAACTCAAGTTGATTTAATTATTGCAACACACGAGCATACAACAAATAACAACACATCTGAGAAGTTTTCCTAAATGCCTGGAAGAGAATCAATTACTGAAGGAGCACCTAAATTTCAGCTTGATAGAGATGACAAATTCAATTTCCATGCTAGAAGAGTGTTTTTTGCAAATGCAAACTGATGTGGAGAAGAAATTCATGGTAATATATTCTGATGTTCTTCTGATGGGGCAGGAGATACTATGCTTTATGAACAGCCTAAGATCATCAGTAGAAGATATTTGCTCTAAGATTGTGGATGGAGGTTTTGTATCTTTTGCTTCGTACAGTTGCTGTTTAACAGAGCTTGTCAGTAAATTTATTGGCTTTAGTGTAAACCATGAGTTGCGATCAGCCAGACAAGGGGAGTCACATAAGCTTCCAAAAACTGCAGAATCTGTCCCTACTACATTTAATGAGGATATAGGGAAAATAGATCACCATATGTTAGTCCAAAATGTGCAGGAGGAACCGGACTCACCCGATGTTAAAGTATTAAGTGAAAATATGACTCTAAAAAAGGACTTAGAGAGGAAGCAAGAGTTACTAGAGGGCTTACTTTTTGACTTTAGGTTGTTGCAGGAATCGGCTTCTAACAGTAAGGAAATTAAGGACCAGACTGAGCAGTTAGTAATTTCTCTAAGCCAAGCTCGGTATGAGCTAGAGATTAAATCAAGTCAGCTTGATAATGTACTGATTCAAAACAGAAAACTTGAAGCTTCTCTTGCTGACACTGAAAAGGTCTTAACTAGATCAAATTATGACCTTGAGCTTGCTAAAGAATCGATTGAGAAATTTGCTGATCAAAATGAGGAGTTAAGGAATCTCTTAAAAGAATTATATGCTAACAAAACCGAAACCGATGTTCAAATTTTCACTGCAGTAAAAGATAAAGTAATCAGTCAAAGCGTTAAAATTTCAAGGAAATTCCCAAATTGGAATTGAGACAAAAACAAAGAGGAATGCTCAGATGCTCAGATTACCTGTTAACAAATTCTAGCATCAAAAAGGCCACTCCAATTTCTGAGCACAAAAGGAACTTCGCAGAGTAACTTCTTGTAACACCAAAGATACCTATTCAAACCCTAATTCGTGAGAGATAAAAGGGGGAGGGAGAGCGAATCAAAAACAGAAAAAAGAAACAGCGAAAAAGATACCACAAAACCCTAATCACTAAATCAAAGACGAACCTGTTTTGAAGAAGCAAGTTCGTGAGGGAAGAGGGGACGATAAACAAAAAAAGGGAGGCGGAATTGAAACTTGAAAGCAAGAATCAAAACCTAATCCTAAGAGAAAAAGAACACCAGCATTCGAAGAAGTGAAGGGGAGATTCCAGCTTTACCTGAGCTCGTCATTACCGCCACCGAAGGTGAGTTTTCGATTGGATTCCTCTGAGCATTTGATAGAGAAGGATTGATTGAGTTTGAGAGTGTGAGAGGGTTCGTGGGTTGGACGCGTTTGAGAGACGATTGAGTGAGGTTGAGAGCAGAGAGAGATTTCGATTGAGAGATGCTGAGGTGTGAGCGAATCGCGAGACTGAGAGAGAAGAGTGAGAGACGACGAGGACGATGAAGTCTGTCTTTTCTTTTTTTTCAATTTTTTTTTCTCTAATTTATTTTAGATAGAATAATTCATTTTTTTTTAAAAAACTATTAAAATTCATTTAATTTTCCTAGGTATTAGTTAATAAATGTTTTTTATATTTTCAATTTATTTCCTCCTTTTCAATTCATATTCCCATTGTAAACCCAACAGCCAAGCGGTTGGGTTTAATCACTAGTAGACCAACAAATTTCTTTTTTTTATTTAGTTTTTTTATTTTAATTCTATTTTTAATTTATCTTGGTTTATATATCTAAATTAGCATTGTAAATAACAACTAGTCATAAGTGGCCTGGTGGAGAGGGGTGGTTTCCATAGTCTCAAGAGGAGTGGGTTCAATACTCGTACGTAGCACTTCTTTTAGTATTTCATTTTCTTTTAGCATTTTTTTTTTAGTATTTTATTTTCTTTTAGACTTTTGTTTCTTTTAATATTTTTTATGTCCATGTTTTTTATTAAATTCATCATGCATTCAAAACCATTTTTAAACTATAAAAATCACACTTTTCTCGATTCAATATCGAGCCCATTTTCATACCCTTGTAAGTCGATTGCTTTTAAGCATCGCCATCAACCTCACATAGCTTACTCTTGGGCTTTCTTACAATGAGCCGGTTCTCTTGCACTTACACTCATACTTTCGCATTATTTGTTGTTTGGGCCCGATTTAATTATTTCATGATTTTGAATCCCCATTTGACAAAATGTACCCCACTCCCCTGATGTGTAATAATTTTGTACTGTTTATTTCTTTATTTGTTTGACTGTTTAGTTAGATACTAAACCAAGAATAAAATCAACCATTTCAAAAAATACAAAAATATGACTCGATCCAACGTCGAGTATTTTCTCAATAAACAAATCAATTCATTTCTCCCTCCTATTCTATTCTATTTCTTTCAAACTTTCATCAAACGCTTGATTCAACGTCAAGCCATTTTTTCTAATAAAAACTCAAAAAAATATTAATTCATATTCAAGACCTCTTCAATAAAGATGGAAATGGAACGTGGTGTATACCACGCACTCCTGAGACTAGGATTCGAGATGTATATCTCGCCAATCTTAGCTCTCGCCATCATCCAAGTTCAGCCACTTTGTTTTCTCTCCAACACTTATTAAAATCTTTCTCAAACATCCATCAATACTTGATCTAGGTCAAATCATTTTCACAACAAAACTCAAAATACCTAATTCTTATTTAACACTTTCTCAATAAAGGTGGAAATGGAACATGGTGTATACCATGCACTCCTGAGGTTAAGATTCGAGACGTATGCCTCGCCAATCTTAGCTCTCGCCATCGCCTAAAATTGTCAATGCGGTTTCTTCAAACCCTTTTTCAATCAAATTCCAAAATACTTAATTCATATCTTAATCTCTTTCAATAAAGATGGAAATGGAACATGGTGTATACCGTGCACTCCTGAGGCTAGGATTCGAGATGTATATCTCGCTCATCCAAGTTCTCGCCATCATCTAAACTTGTCAATGCAGTTTTTTCAAACCTTTTCTCAATCAAATTCCAAAATACTTAATTCCTATCTTAAAATCTTTCAATAAAGATGGAAATGGAACATGGTGTATACCATGCACTCCTGAGGCTAGGATTCGTGATGTATATCTCGCTCATCCAAGTTCTCGCCATCACTCAAAATACATCCAACCAATCAAACTCTTTTCTCGCTGTCGTGCGACTAATCAAAGAACCTTTTTTCATAAATGAAAGATATATTGTCTTAAGTGATACAAAACAATGTTTCGGCCACGATTGTTGAGTAGAGATAAACGACGCTTTTCCGAATGTAGATTTATAAATCCGTTCGATGTGTGGTATGCGTCCACTCCTCACCTGTTTTGGGTAAAACAATGTTTTCGTCGATTAATACAGTATAGCTTTTGCTAAAATCGACCAACAAACAAACATTTTTCTACCCCAGAACTACGTAAGCCTTGATTTCTCTTTTGAGATACGTAGGAGCAGGATTCATAAATCTTGTCAGGCCCACTAATAAAAAAAACTTAGGTTTAGTCCTTCGTCAAAAATCCAAAAACATTTCTTCTATCTTCTATTCTTTCTTTCCCACCTAATAAATTGAAAAGCCTAACATTTCAACTAACATTAATGCACACAACTGACCTAATGGTTCCCGTTGAGTACAACGGACGTGAGGGGTGCTAATACCTTCCCCTTGCGTAATCGACTCCCGAACCCTGATATTGGTTGCGATGACCATATCTTATCCTTTCTTTTAGGGGTTTTATCGATATTTTCCCTTTCCCATTTTTGGGAATAAATAAAGTTCGGTGGCGACTCTGTTCAGTCCATCATTGTGAGCGTGCGACCGCGCTTCGCTTTGAAGTCGTATCCCCATTTTTTTCGAGGTGCGACACCAATATTGCAAAATGAAACATGAGGTGGCCCTTACAATGAACCATTACGTTTCGGGCAAAACGTAAGGCTTCCATGCATATAAAATTGAAAAACAGAAAATATTACTCTTCAAGTAGAGTGACAGTGATGATCTTTTCGGCCTTCCAGTTCTGGACTCCCATCCCTGGTACGCACGGTTTTATCCATTGATCCATCTCGCAGTCACTGTCAACTTCTTCACCCACCATACAGACGTGATCTGGATCCAGCATTCCACCACTGGTGAACGTGAATGACGGACGACGTCCTCTACCTTGTCCAGACGAGCCTCGGCCCGACTGATAACCCACTCCGAATCTATCCTTCTTGGCGGCGATGTCCATCATCTTTCCCCAACCAGGAGCTTCCCCACTCTTCACCACCTCAGCAGCCTGCTTGTACAAAGAAATGGACGGCTTCTCCTCTTCTTTGGCAAAAAGAGCATTATCCACCTTGACGGTTTTGAATGCTTGACTCGGCGTTTCCCATATCTCACCGTCCATTTCAACATACTTGAACGATGATAGGTGGCTGACGAAGATATCCTCCTCTCCGCAGACTGTGACGACCTGCCCGTCCTAGATATACTTCAATTTCTGGTGCAAAGTCGAAGTCACTGCCCCAGCAGCATGAATCCATGGTCTACCCAACAGGCAACTGTATGTCGACTGAATATCCATGACATAAAATACCGACTTGAACACCTCGGGCCCGATCTTCACCGGGAGCTCCACTTCCCCAAACACTGCCCTCTTCGAACCGTCGAAAGCTCTCACTATCAGGTCAGTGGGCGTCAAGATCAACCCTTCACAATTCAGCTTCGCCAGGGCTTTCTTTGGCAACACATTTAAAGATGAGCCAGTATCAACCAACACGTGCGAAAGCACGGCTCCTTTACATTCCATAGCAATGTGTAATACCCTATTATGATTCCTCCCATCCACAGTTAGATCTAAATCAGTGAAACCCAACCCATGACTGGCATTGACATTTGACACCACCGTCTCTAACTGATTGATTGTGATCTCTTGGGGAACATATGCTCTCTTTAGTATCTTCAATAAAGCCTCCATATGTCCCTCGGAGCTTAGCAACAACGACAAGATTGAGTCTTGGATGGAGTCTGCTGCAAATGGTCAACAAGCTTGTACTCTGACTTCTTGATGATTCTCAGAAATTCTTCAGCTTCATCATCAAGTTCTTTCTCCGACCCACCAGGCGCCGGTGTCACCACAGGAGTACCTTCATTTACCACTTGTTTCCCTCTTGCCCTGGCTAAAGCCTCGGCCTTATCTTTCTTTTCTCTCTCTCCATCCTCATTCCTCAAGGCGTCGGGTGCAAACAACCTTCCACTATGAGTGAAACCACTGGGTCCGGCATTATCCACCTTTGAAACGGTGGTTTCACCTGCAGTCTGATCTTCCAACTTCTCCCCATTACAATATACTTCCCCACCATAATGCCACGGCACGACGTCATCTTTGTCATAAGGAATTGGCCCAAGTACCGTGATAGTAACTGGAGCCGCATCTTCCAACGTTGACAAATTAACCGGATCGAAGTAGATGGTTATGGTGGAGACATCTTCTTTCCCCGAATCAATCTTCTCAAATCTGAGGCTTCCTTCATCCATCAGCCTCTGGACAGCCTCCCTCAACGACACACATCCATCAGGAACAACAGTGCACGCAGCACAACAATCATCACCGCCCGGGAAGACCCCATTCTTCAACAGTTGTCTTTTGACCTCAGCCAACGGAGTCTTCAACTGATTCACACTCAACAGCCCGATTCTCTTACCATCTTCAGAAATTGCATTCACCCCCATTTGACCATGCGCAGGCATGGGATTAGCATTCACATTTGGAGACGGTGCAAAATTGATAGCTTTGGAATCCACTAAGTCCTGGACCACATGCTTAAAAGCCTTACAGTTTTCTACATTGTGTCCAGGGGCACCTGAGTGGAATTCGCACTTGGCGTTCTCATCAAAACTGACCGGCCTCTGATCAGGTCTCAACGGCGCCAACGTCCTCAGCTGGACCAACCCCAAGTCTTTCAGCTTCTTCAACAAGAATGAATAGGTCACGGGTGGTCTATCGAATTGACGATCATTCATTCGTCCTCTTACCTGATACCCAGCCCTCTGCGGTCTTTGTTGAAATGGCTGTCGTTGTTGTTGCGGTTGTTGTTGTTGTTGTTGTACATTATCAGCAGGAATTGTTACCGCAACAGTGTGCTGGTAGTAACGATCCCTACTCTTCCCCCTCTGAGCATACACGGCACTTGTATCGCCCTCCTTCTTCCTCTGACCATTTCCAAAGGGCTTCTTCGATCCAGATGACGAAGCGTTACCCTGTATCTTTCCTAGCTTTAACCAACTCTCAATTCTTTCCCCAGCCACCACTATATCAAAAAAATTAGTAACCGGGCATCCAACCATTCTCTCTGCGAATGTCCCCTGAAGGGTACCCATGAACAGATCTGACATTTCTCTGTCTACCAACGGAGGTTGGACTCGGGCAGCCAGCTCCCTCCACCTCTGTGCATATTCCTTAAACCCTTCACTAGGCTTCTGAGACATACCCTGCAATTGGGTACGGCTAGGAGCCATATCAGCGTTGAACTGGTACTGTTTAAAGAATGTATCTCCAAGATCTTGCCAGCTTTTAATGTCAGAAGATTTCAATTTGGTGTACCATTCCAAGGACCCTCCAGACAGACTGTCCTGGAAGAAGTACATCCACAGCTTCTGGTCCATTGTATAAGCAGAAATCTTACGGACGAAAGCCTGAAGGTGAGTTTCCGGGCAAGAACTCCCATTATACTTGTCAAACGCAGGCGCTTTGAACTTTTGTGGGATTACAATCCCCTCAACCAGCCCCATATTAGACATATTGACAACCCCTGGAGTAGCATAGCTTTCGAGAGCCCTGATTTTCTCCGCCAGCACTTGAATCTCCTTGTTTGGTGGTTGGACCCCGTACTGCCCAAACTGTTCATTTAACATGGAGAATTGATCTGCTTCTCTGTCTTCCTCTCTATCCTCCTCGGCCCCGAAGAAAGGAGGAAACAGACTGTCCTTCATATTATTGCCCACCGGACCTGGTCTACCACTTGTGGCAGCACCAAAACCACCAGCATTATTAGTCACTACACCAACAGTTGTCCTCTTTCTGAGATCGCCTCCATCCCTGGAACCACCAAGACCGTGATTGGAGATCCCCTCTAAATTAACACCATTATTAGCAGCTGAAGCCCGCTCGAGCTTCTCCACCTTATCAACAAGTGCTTTCTGCCCCACGACAAACCCTTGCATGACATTGATCAGTTCATTCATTTTCTCCTTCAGCTCAAGAAAATCTGCGTTGGGTAGATCCATCAGCCTGGGTGTGTTGCGTCTGGTAAAGTATCTGTGCAGACGGGTTGTGTGCAAGGGAATGACTCTACGCGCACGAGCAATGATTCCTGTAACAACCAAGCACGTTAGAAACTGACACCTGCAAAATAGAAGACAAGTTATTATGATTCATGCATGAATGCAATGTCCATCCATATGAGGAACACTCTGTCTTTCGATCCTGGTTTCATCGAGACAGATAATAATTCGGCAGCAACATTCTGACATTCATCATCTGATTTTGTCATACAGATCAGAGATATATGATTTAGCAAAGATACCACCTAACCATGTGTGTGCTATGTGAGTGCATACAGGAAAGCAAATAAAGCTTGAAGATCGATCACTGAATGATAATAACCATTGTATACCAAAAGTGCACTACACGTGCAATAGTCATACATCAAGCTGATACAAATCAAATACAATTCTCCAGAAACAGAAAGAAAATACAAACAAGTGACTTCCGTCAACGGGCCTGACGGTAATCTAACACAAATGATAACAACAGGCTACGTTGAAGAAGGCCCCACAGAAGGCTCCGCATCAGCTACCATCTTGGTAAACTTCACAGCAAACCTAAGCTCAGTGTTCTCCTGCTGCAATCTCCCTACCTCCTTCTGGTGAATCTTCATCTGTCGGAAATAATGATCCTCTCAGCATGATAGTGATCTCTCTCAGCAATAATCTTCGTGTTCTCTTCTTCCTTAACCTTCAGCTTTGCTTCCCACTCGGCGACAAGGATTCTGACTCTGTCTTCCCTCTGATCCCTCACAAGGATTTGTCTCCTCTTCTCATCTTCGATGACCTTTAAAGCTCTAGCCAACCTCTCCTTGGTGATGTCGTGCTCCTTTGTGGACGACTCTAATGCTTGGCTGATCTTGAGGTAATAGGCCGTGTCTATCTCAAAGCGCTTCACTTCCATGGCATGTCCCTTATCCTGGTCTTCTATTCTCCCTTTGATCTCCTGATTAGCCATCTGAATTCTAGCAACACTCATCTCCAACTCAGTCTTCTCTGCTTGCAGCTGATCTCTGGCTTTCTTCATCTCAAGGAACTCTTCCATACTGACAGAAGAACGTGGCCCTTCAATCAAAGGACACCAAGGATCACCTCCGGGAAATGGTAGATGTGTGAGCTCAATCCTCTTCCTAAGCCAATCATCAAACGGAGGCAAAGACCTGTTGTTAACCTTGCCAAAAGGAACCTTGCCCTTTCTCTGAATGTCGCGCCATTCATCAGACACTTGCCTCAACTTTGGCTGATTACCCTCAATTGGGAAGTAGAAAGACTCCTGAATCTCTCACCCGAGTGGAGGACCCTCCACAGCAAACCCCATCTGTCTCCTAAGAAGCACCGGGTTGTAATTAATGCAACCTTGAACTCCTATAAGAGGTACATTGGGAAGACTTCCACAACTGTAAATGAAATCTCGTCCAGCCATGCCATTGTGAGTCCAAGCTATGTCCTTGGCTCGCAAACCCATCAACCTGACTGACCACTTGACAGTAGGGTCAAGAAAGACAAAGGCACCTCTGGAAGGCAAATACCCCATGAACCATTTGTACAACAGCTGAGCACAACATCGGATCAATCCACCACGCCGCTTCTCGTTCCGATTATGGACCGAGTAATAGACATCCCCAACCAGAGTAGGAATAGGATTCCCCTGCATAAACAACCAGACGGCATTAATGTCCACGAAGTTCTTCTGATTAGGGAACATGATGATCCCATAAATGCACATAGCAAGTAAAGCACAAACGGTCCTCCAATTACCCACAATAACATGCTCCTTGGCTTTAGCCTCCAAGAAACTCGGATGAAAACCAGGCAACTTTCCTTTCTCTTTCAAACCCCCCTTAGTCATCTCTGGGCTTAAATAAAGAGCACGAGAAATCTCAACAACATCAGGTTCCCCCTTAGTGATGTAGAACGGAATCTGATCTCTGATCTGGATACCCAGGATGCTAGCATAGTCCTCCATCAAAGGCCCCAATAAGTAATCTGGGAAAATAAAGCACCTCAAGCCTGGGTCATAAAACTGGAGAAGAGTATGAATGGCGCTCCTACCACTGTCTGTGAGCCTGAAAACCAACTTCAAAATACCACCGTATGCCTCACGGAACATCCCCACATGGTCGGGTGTAATCAAGACTATCATATCTCTCAGCACACCAATCTCTGGGTCGAAGAAACTGTAGACAACATCGTCCTTCAAACCGGTCCTCATGCCTGGAACAAAGAAGTCTCTCAACCAGGATCTCAATAAAAAATGTCCCCTGCATATGGATAAACATGAGTTAGATGCAGATAAATGCAAAATGTGAATGATGCTGATGTATGAATGTAATGCACTGTGCCATCCTCCAAGTCATCTGAACATCTGTACTGAGTTACGGCCTCTGAACTGATCACAACCATCTGAAGGAATATGTAACCACAAATCCCACTCAGTGTTCCGAAATAAACAGAACTGAAAGATATATCACCATCATCACCAGAGATCCTCTGAACAGATAACCACAAGACCCTCTGAACCAGCCCAGGGAATCCTGAAATAAACGGATCCCCACTGATAAATACCACGGACAGAACTCCGGCGTCTCGGAAATAAATCCATAAATCCGACTTATAAATATAACCCCACAGTCACCAACAAAGAGTCACCATCAGAACATGCATCTGTAAGAATCAACCCTCCCCTCACAAGTGAATTCTAATCAGGTCATCCTAAGGCGGATAATGGTCTCGACAATCGGGCAAAGATACTCAACGGGTTTGCCCTTTCGGGTGTGCCGTTGCAGCTCTCTTAAGATTGTCTAAGCCAAAGATCCGGGAAAGATCGGTCACCGAAGTCACCAGCTCAAATGAGGTGAATCAACCAAAGTGGATACTCCACAAAGGAAGAGCACTCTCAAATAGACCTCATCCGGCTTGTGGTATGTCACGTCACCAAAAACATGTTGACCTAACATGAGAGGCGACATGAGACCACACTAATCCTAGGTGTATACTCGGGCCTGGGTTTTAGCCCCACTCAGAACACCCACCCCACATCAGAGGAACCACCTGTACAGAAGACAGCACAATGATAGTATGATGCATGCAAACATTTATGCAAATATATATACAACATAATAATCATAAATGCAATAAATAGAGCAACACAAGCAACCTAAACTATCCTAGAGAATGCTAGGAGTGACTCGCTTCGGGAAGATGGACCAGCAAGAGGTCAACTTCTCTAGTCCCCAGCAGAGTCGCCAGCTGTCGCATCCGCGAAAAACAACCGGCGGGAAAAATAAACAAACAGAGCCGCCACCGTGCGTTATTTATCCCAAAAGAGGGAAAGGAAACGCTCGAAGTAAACCTGGAAAAGACATGGTCTCGCGACCAAAGAGAGATGGGATCGGGAGTCGGTTATGCGAAGGGAAGGTATTAGCACCCCTACGCATCCGTCGTACTCGACGGGATCCACGCTCAAAAGGATAGAAGAAAGGTTGCTAAACACTGCTCAAAAGAATGCACGTACACTGGAATAAAACACAGATGGAAGAAGAGGGGGAAACGGGCTCGCTAGGATATCACATCCTATGCCTACGTATCTCATCTGGAATGAGAATCAGAGCTACTGTAGTTCGGCGAACGCACACCAAACAAAACCAACACAGGAAACCGACTGCCAATCGCTGGACTTACGTCAGACTCCACCCAAACAAGCAAACATGGAAACCGAATGCCAATCACTGGACTTACATCAGACTCCGAACCAACAAACACACACAGGAAACCAACTGCCAATCGCTGGACTTATGTCGGACTCCAACACACACAAAGGTTGAACAAACAAGCTAACAGGGAGTCCGGTACTCGAGCCTGCTAGTTGTCAAGCAAACACACACAAAAAAGAAAAGGGGTGCCCGGAGAGATCTCGTACGATCTCCTGCCTACGTACCTCATCTGGTATGAGGATTAGGGCGACGTAGTTCCCCTGAACAGAGAAAGAACTTCTAACCTAACCAGAGACTAGGAAATGACAAACTAGAAGGGAGACTGACTCGAGCCTAATAGTTATCATGTAAATCCACCATGGTCCTAGGTTAAGGTTTCTATCTAACTTGCACAGGGAGCAAGCTATCCTAAACAGCACAGGCAAACACATACAAGCACAAAAAGCAAGCACACACACTATATGCAAACAAATGGGCTCATACAAGGTTAGGCTGTGAAACACAAGCCAACTGGAATGGGGTGTGGTTAGCTCTTAACCCTAACATTGAGAGTTAGGGTGAAGCAGATGAAATGGGAAGTGAGGATAAGACCTCACAGCTCTTATCCCTGGCCTGGGAGAGCTTGACTCAAAATAGAAAATGTGGGAGTTCAGAATGTAGGAACTCTTCTCCACAGATGACTGACACAACATGATCTTGGGTTATTATCCACAATGCATCAACACAAGGTGTGTGAGCAAAGTGAATGACACACTGAGTAGCAGGAGATGGATTACACATCTCTTTTATCTGCCAATTGCCTCTTAAGAGGTCTTTACCTGCTTGGCACAAAAGTAAACATTCACAAGCATTGCCTCTTAAGGAGGGCTTCAGACAGGTGCCTGCCCACATAACAGGACAGGTCTTCCAGACTACATGAAGTCAAAGGAGTTATACCTCAGTGGTTAAGCAACCAAGCAAAGCAAAGTTCCAAATGAACTTAAAGCGACTTATGTACCTGTGGAAACATCAGACAAATCAGTACAGTACTCAGACAAACAGATAACAGTTAATAAGCAACAGACAATCCCAATGTACAAAATGTGTAAGCCAAAAGGCAAACTCAAATGAGTTACCATCAACCTACAAAACACACAATGTTAGTAATCACAAGCAAACATCAATGCTCAAATGAATGGAGCATCATTAACCATGGAACTTGAATGCTTAACCTGAAATCAAAGCTCAAACATAAGCAACAAACCACTAGGTCAAAGCCTAGGGTCAAAGATGGAGAAAAAATTTAAAACAGGAGCTGAAATTTATCATGAATCAACTTCAATCACTCAAGAACACAACTCAAAAGGTCCCATATCAATATCATTAACCAAAAGCATTTCATGATCAAATGAAGTTCAAGGCAATTTTAAGGCTCATATGTGATCCACCAGAATGAAAAATATCAATTAAATCATAAATGATTCAAATAAATCTGGAAAAATTCATGATCAACCAGGACATTCATAACATGCATCACATAAAAAATCAGAAGCATTGGACATCATTTGGCATGTCAAACACATCATATAAGTTGAACATCAAAAGGTGTGACACAAATTGTCACACCAACTTATAACAATCATAAAACAGAGATGACAATTGATAAAAATACCAAATCAACACCAAAATGTCAAGCAATGTGTCTAGTTTCATCATACAAAATTTCAGAATCATTAGATAAGAAACAAGCATTTCACAAAGGTATAAGCATGGCAAGGTCAAATAAGCATACATGTTCAAACATTCTAGCACAAAAATTTATCCAGCCAAGCACAACTTGTAAAATCATGATGATAAAAAACTAGAGAAACCAAGGATCACAATGCAAAAAACTTGGTAATTTTTGGATTAATTTTCAATTTGATATGATTTTTTAAAGATTGAGAACAAAATGAAATAACATGTGACATTTAAAATGGATTAATATGAAATAAATAATTAATTTTTTGAAATAAGGGAAATGGCGCGCCCAGCATGATGAAACGCTGCCGTTTCATTAATGTGCTGGCAGTCAGCGCAAGTCAAACGAAGGGAGAGCCAATCAGAACGCGCGCATGGCCTTCTCATGAACCAATCACAATGCAACCCTAAAACAAACATGCAGCAACGGTATTTCGTGGCAGAAAGGGATTAAAACGGTTGCCATAGGCTGGACTTCATCTTCTTCCTCGTGAAGAAGATGAACAGTAATTGTTCATCATTGATCAAGAACAAAATCTCCAGAAATAACAATTAAGCATATCATCATGTAGCATACTTCACATAGATCACGAATCAAATAGCAATTAAGCATGGATCATCACATATTCATAGAATCAAGCAAATCTATTTTCATGCATGGAACTTTAATTAACCCTAACTAACTCAATTTTGCACCAAAAATCATGATTCAAAGCTCAGCATGATCAGCATAAAGAGATCTACAATAACATCACAATAATTTTGAGAATCAAGAGGATCGATTTTGTAACCTCTTGAAGAGCAGATCTGGATTTGGCTTGATTCAAGGCTTGTGATAGCTCAAATGTTCCTCTATGATGCTTGTATGAATGATTGGAGGAGAGATTGAGGTTCAATTGCTCTTGATTTCACCAGAATTTGAATTCACCATTAATGCTTCCAAGCTCCCATTATGAACAAACAAGCACGATTTCATTCCATTCCACGTCCAATCTTGCTCAATGATACTTCAGGATGATGAATCAAGCAAGAGAAATGGATATTGTTTGAAGAAATTTGAAGAAATTTTGAGAGAGAATTTTGAGAGATTTGGATCTAGATCTGAAAAAATGAGTTGTTCCTCTGAAAAATAGTTAGGGTTTAGTTTATATATGCAATGCTAAACCTGTTTTAATCATGCTTAGGCCAATGCTAATTGTAATTAGCAAATTATGGAGTGTAAGTGCAAATTGATCTTTCACCTCTATGCATGAAATGCATGCATGAACAGTGCACGAAATTCCTTCCAATTTCACTTAAAAACTGATTTTGGAGCCAATGGCAATAGCACAATGTTCAAATAATGCACCAAATTTAAATTTCATGTTTTCCCTCCAAAAATCAATGAATTAGCAAGTGCTCATATGATGATAATTCATGTAATATGATGCATGATTTGGAAACTAGAGGTCAAAAGGAGAAGAATGCAAAAAGAGCCATCCATTTTGGAGTTTTGGTTGAGAAGTTATGTCCATTTGAAGTTCCATGCATAGTTTGCCATGATTTGATCATATCTCCTTAACCACACATGAGAAATTGACGATCTTGGACTTTTTGGAAATGGGAGAGAAAGATCTACAACTTTCATGTTCAACAAAATTTCATTTGAAGCTTCCTTGATGATGTAATTTGAAGTTGAAGTTAGGCTAAAACCTTTCCATTTTTGGCAAATTCAAATTATAGGTCACTTTCTATTTTTGGAAAGTTTTGACCTGACTTTAAATTCTTCAATGTTGATGTTTGAAATGTCAAATGAGACTTGTTTGAACATGAATGAAGTATTTCTAGCCACTTCCCACCTCCAAATCCACAGTTGACTTTGCAGTTGACTTTTATGGTTGACAGATGACTTGAACATACACTGATGATTCTGAGCCTCAACCACTTGATGAAATGGCACCAAAATGAAACCCTAGCTTATACAATCTTAATAAAATCATATGAAGATCTCCATCTCAATAAAGACCTCATCTCCTTGCAAAACCCTAACTAGAAGAATGCAACTGATTAGGGTTGACCAGAGGTCAAAACCCTAATCCTAAGGAACATGATCAGGCACAAAGAACCTCTTGGTGATGATAAAACCATGATGATGGTGATATACTCTGGCAAATAAGATAACACTCATCCTCCTTGAGGAATCAATAAACCCTAATTGAAGCACAAACCTCAGATGATTAGTGATCAATTTATGAGACCCTCAGGCTTGAATCTTTTAGCCTCTCTATCTTCTGAGCAAGACTTAGGAGGATGACTTCTTATTATCAGATGATATGCAATATGCAAATGCCTAATGTCCAAAAAATGAGATGCAATATGATAAGCTAGTCCCAAGAGAGGAGGGCAAATTTTGAGGTGTTACAACTTGCACATACACATACACACATACACACATATACATACATACACACACGCACGCGTGCGTCGAGGCCCGCACACACGCTCGCCCTCTCGTCAGCATGCACACACACACTTAACACGTTTAGGTTGACTATTGCATGCTTGAGGATGACACATGCCGAGCCTTTGGAAAAGCTAAAGTCTCTTCCTGCTCGAGGTCAATGCCTATGATGTCTTAGCTTGACACATAAAAGCTAAAATGCTTCTATGAGCCGACACACACATAACTTAGGTCGACACATGCTATTTTGAAAATTCCAAACTTATAATTTTTCTTACACATACACGCACACACACACACACACACACTCATGCACACTTGCTTACACGCACACACACACACACACCCATACACGCACACACGAACATGCACACATCCACGCACATGCACACACACACATACACACACAAACACCCCCCCACACACACACACACATACACACATACCCCTCACACAGACGCATACACACACATATACATACATACATACACATACGCAAGCAAGAATACATGCTCACTCACATTCACGCACGCTCGCACACACACATATAACTATCGTACCCCAAAATTTGTCCTCCGTTTTTGCTAGGACTTGAGACTCATTCATGCCTCATTCATATGCATCCTTCATTCATGATTAACACTTGCTAACAAACCTTATAGATTCAAGGTTTATGGCTAATTAAAACTAGGGTTTTTCCTGGAGATTATGGTGTTGCTCATCATATGGAGTGAAACCCTAAATTATGGATCTTTTGGAACATTGATTCTTAAGGTCTATGCTATGACATTCACCTGGGTATCCCAACCCCAATTCTTGGCTTTGTTTCTATAAGATCTTGTGTTTAGCCTTCTATGTATCTGACTTGACTTTTAAAACTCTAATGGTAGGTCTTTGGTTTGAGTTTTTGCTTATGAAGCTTTGCATTTGGGCTGGAACCCTAATCATTGATTTCAAGGTTGGTAAACTATATGGCTTGCTTTGAGGGAGTAGAAACCCTAGTAGTGGTTCATGGCATTGGTACACAACTTGTGTTGATTATTTTCTTGGTTTGAGATTATGGGTCGATATTTGGTTTTGAACTTTGACCTAGCTAACTCTAACTCATAGTAGTATAGGCTTGATCCAAGGTATGCTTTTATTCGTATTTCATTCTCATTTTGTTATCTTCACGGTCTCATGGTCATCATTCGGGCCAAGTCTCATCTCATTGTTTCCATGGTGTGGCAACGTTCAATTTTTTGTATATTTTAGCCAAAGTATTCATTGGTCCACTTATTCGATTTATAGACTCATCATTGTGTCATTCATTGCATGATATTTGGTTCATGATATGCGTTTGAATTTAGATTTGATTTTGTTCGAATTTCCATGTGGAGCTATACTTGATCTTTTCATAAAAGGTCCATAATCATTTCATTATTTTTTCAAATTGAGTTTGGAAGTTTTAAACTAATTTTAGAAATTCAAATTGATTTTTGGGATTTCAAATTAATTTTTAAAAATTCAAATTAATGTTAGAAATTCAAATTGATTTTGTAAATTCAAATTGACTTTAGAAATTCAAATTAATTTTAAAAATTCAAATTAATTTTATAAATTTAAATTGACTTTAAAAATTCAAATTGATTTTAGAAAATTTAAATTAATTCTTACTAATGGGCCATTGATTGTTTTACTTGTTAATAAGCCCATCCATTCATCATTCATTTTTATAATTAAAATTCAGCATAAGTTATAATACGTTAAACCCATAATTCACCTACATTCAAATAAGACAAAAGAAGCATCACCATTTCAAGTACTGAGCCCAAGAACACGTAAGCTGGACAAAAGTGCAGGAAATGCAAAAAGGAAACAGAAACGCAACAACAACGTTCAACCTCATATCAAAATTTAGTCCAAACAGAAAATACATTTACATGGTGAAAGCTCCTTGTGTGGCTGGGTAGCGTAAGCTGATTACCCTTTCTTTGGTCATACGCGAAACTCCTTCAGGAACTAGGTCTCGAGGTTCACGGGCCGGATCCGGTTGATTGTCCTGGAATTGGGCCCCTTTTGCCCAAAAGCTTCATGGTCCGGACAAGCAATGGCTTCATACACCTCACCTCTAGTTCATGTTAACATCCCCAAAGCCCATAATTATTTGTTCTTGGCCCATATCCGGTTTTCCTCTAGTTTTTTTTTTGAATTTCTTGTTATTTGATTAGGATTAGTTAAATAGGGTTTTAGATCCTTAATTGGTTTAATTAGGTGTTAGATTAGTTTAATTAGGATAATTAGATTAGAATTTTTTCTTTAGAAATTGATTAGGTTTTTGCTTAAATGATATAAAATTGATGAGAAACATTAAGAAGTTTGATTAGTTAATATGTATTTTCTTTAGAATTTTAATTAAGTTTATTAGACTTTATAATTGATCTTAGAAAATTAGTTTGATACTTTTTAGAATTAAAGCTAATTAGATACTTTTTAGGATTTAGAACAATTAGAATAGTTTAGAACTTAGAGTGGATTTTAATTAGAATTTGCATGATTAAAAATTTAATTCAACATCCATGATTTGTGAATTGACTATTTTGCCTCTAGGTTTAGAAATAGTCTAACCTTTGTAGCGGTAAATTCATGACCACTGAGTTATTGGTTAACTCAACGTCAATAAAACCAGAGTCGCCACCGTGCTTTTATTATTTCCAAAGGAAAAAGGAGAAAGTACGAACAAAACTCAAAGATAAGAAGTTTTCAAATCAAAACTAATAAAATGTCAGAGATTATAGGTTACACAGAGGTTACACAGAGGGAAGGTATTAGCACCCAAAGTGTCCTAGGTACTTCTAGGGAGTCATTTTTGTGTGCATTTGTTTTGGTTGAAAAAGATATTTGTTTTGAAAATAGGATGAGGGGATGAGAAAAGAATTCATTATTTACATTTTTTGTTTGATAAAACTTTTGGTCTTATGCATATGTACCAACATAAATGAGGGATCAAAACCCCGTAGTTCGTGGTAAAAATTTCAAAGATGAGTGAATTGATTTTTAACAAAAGCTTAAAGATCTTTTGTTATCAATGGGAGAACACTCAACCAAACATCCACAGATAATGAGGGCTTTATAACATTTAAGGGGGAATACTCCAACTTGGATTAAATCAACAAGTATGTCATTAACCCCTAATAAATGGAAAGTCTTACACTCTATACATCATGGAATGAGATAATTACATCTCAACCAAGGATAACTCAAATCTGAATGCTTTCTTTTTGAAAAGTTTAAAACAAAAAAGGCACAAAATGGCCAAAATGATTAGACGAGGTTATTAGTTATTTTTGGTATTTTTGAAAATAAAGTCAATATGATTAAGTATTTTTATAAGTTTGATTAAGAAAATAATTTGAAAATAAATGGTAGAGGGCCAAAGTTTTTACTCACTAAAATAAGTCTAAGTTGGAAAACAACAAGCAAAGAAGTTTTGAAATGAGAAGGAGATTTTGAAATTATAGAAGAAGGAGGAAGATGAAGAGACTATCCTAGACATGATAAAACGTTTGAGTTGAAAAGATCTAACCCATGTGAAGCATCCACAAGACAATAGTGTCAGATAGAAACTCATTTCCTTTGGATTGTCAAGCAAACAATAGTGTCAGATAGAAACTCATTTCCTTTGGATTGTCAAGCAAACAATAGAGCCATAATCATTCAAGCAATTAATAAGAAACCCAATGGTATCAAATTAAGATAACCACTCATTCAAGCTAGCACTCCAAAGCACACAATCTTCAATGTCCTTTATGTGTATCAGATGAAATATCCCTTGAAACATACTCAGAGAGAAAACATCAAATAATAATAAGATCAAAATCATAATTTAGACAAAGAGAAAGAGTGTATCAGATAAACTAAAGAGGAGTCTCTCAAGCTTGTGTCAGATGAATGGCATTGGCCAAGTTTTGGTCTCAAATTATTGTCATTGGCCAAGTTTTTCTTCCATAGCTCAGGAAGGTTGCCTACTCTAAGTCCATAGGTCCAAATCAAGTCACAGACAAAGATCCAACAGTCCACCAATGTGTTTTTTAGTGTTTTTGTTTTTTATTAAGTGTTTTAAGGTCCTAAGACCACAAACAAAATAAGATCACAAGCACAAATATATCACAAGCAAAAAATATAATGGCTCAAGTGAGAGAAATGAAAATAACTGAAGCATAAACATAGGCCTAAGTGGGCAAAGAACAAATGACTGAAGCATAAACAATTTGCATGAATGTAAATGACAAGGAATGATAAAGTACAAGAATTTAAATTGCATTAAAGTAAATGACAAGAAAATTAAATGTTAGTGGTCAAGTTAGTAAGTTAATTGGTGCCTTGAGGCAAATTTAGCGCCATGTTAAGCAATCGTAATTGGACTTATGTAGAAGTCACAACTATCTAAGGCTGGTCAATAATAACTTTGGTATTAATGCATGCTAGAGATAAGGTATTAAGACTAAGCTCCTAAAGCATACCACACACAAAAATAAGAGGGTAATGGCATATCTCAATCAAGCTCATGTTGATTCATCTGACACAAGGTCATTGATGAATCAACTAGCCATTGATCCATGAGAAGTCATTGGCCAAAAGATGATTGGGGAAGAAATGAGATTAAGATGATGAGATGAAATGAAAAGGGACCCGAATTGGTCAAGGGATGAACCTTACTTGACCAATACCACTCATTCATCTTGAGGGATGAAGTTTAAACTTCATCAGCCCCCCAAATCCAATGGTATTGACCAAATCAAGGTCCAATTCTACCAAGACCAAGGCCAAACAGAAGTAAGGTCAACACAAAACCAATACAAAAGCTCATCAAAGCATTAAATCAATTAAACTATTTAAAACAATTTTTAAAAATGAAAAAAATAAATTTTCAAACATCAAAAACCTAAAATCCCTTCAAAACATCAAAGAAATGTCCAAGAGATTTATCATAGGTCAAGCAAGGTCAAATGACCATTGACTTTTTCTTTTGCACTTTTCAAAAGTCAGAAGCAATTAAAAACTAATTAAAACAAGTTAAAAATCACAAAATTCACCAAAAATATCAAACTTAATCCAAAAATTAATTTTAAATAAAAAATGGAAAAAAGAAAATATTTGTGAATTTTTGGTGTTGGTCCCATAGTTTTTGGATCAAAAATGAATTTATAATGTATTTTGGAAGAAAAATCAATTTTAAAAATCAATTTAGAAAATAAAACAAAAGGAAAAAAGGAGCCATCAGATCTCTCTCATTAATTGAGGTGGCAGATATGATGGACACAAGCATGCGCTCCATGATGTACCTCAGCCAACGCGTTACACAAGTGGTAATCAAAATAAAAGGCCAAGATTAAAATGTGGAATGAAGATCCAAGGGTGAGGGACAAGCCACGCCACCACGAGAGCCCTAGCTCCGGTCATTTTCTCTGGTGAGGGTCACCAGACTGGCAGGATCAAAAACTTCCAGAAATTAATGGATCATACATCATTTTAAAGAGAAAATTGCAAGGATAACGAATATCACCTCCATTTGTTCCATCTCTCACTCTATAATTAGAAAAGTGGAGATGAAAATCAAGGTGTTCAACTTGAGTTGCTTCGAACCAACTCCAAAACAACTCAGTCATATTGCCTACATTAGTAGGACTTCAATCATCACAAAAATGTGTTCAGATCTAGAGTATTAAGGGAGAATCAAAGAGATGAAGTTTGATGAAATTCACCTTCTGTGAGCAACTTCTGAGCTTAAGTCTTGAAGTAATTCCAAGTGATTTCTTCTCCTCTTGCTTGCAGAAGTCCAATGCAATGGAAAAGGGATTGAATCCTTGGAGTTTTTGTTCATAATCTTGAGTCAAACAAAAACTCGATTTCAAGAGAAATCTTCAAGGTATTCTCTGTTCTAAGGTTATGGAATTGGCTGGCAAAGCTGGGGCAAGGTTCTCCTTTGATTATGAGCCAATGCACTTTGATTTATACGCTAAGCAATTGATTTCCACATCTTTCCAAATTTGAATGAAAATTGAGTAATCTTGGTGCATGGGTACATATTCATGCCCAATTCATGATGGAAATCCATTCAAATTTGTGCCAAATGTTTGTTGAAGTCATCACATGAGGCCATGCAAAGTTGTACAAATTTTGAGTTCAAAACTTGCCAAATTAAGCCATGGAAATAACTCATGTGCAAGTCCTTCATTCTGCATCTAAATGATGTGATCTTAGACTCTTTAGAAAGCTATCATCATGAGTAACAACTTTGATATTGAGACTTTTTCAATTTGAAGCTCGGAACATGGAGAAATAAGGCCTTAAAGATGGAGATATCAAACATACTTAGAAATTTTTCTAAGTTGTAAGTCAAATGAACCCTCTTTCCACATTGAATAACTTTTGATATGAGCTTAAAATGAACTTGGCTCCTTTTACAAAGTTGTATCTCTTTTAACTATCTTAAATTTTACGATAAATTTTACACCATTTGGAGTTTGGATGGTGGAGTTATGGATTTTAGAAGTTGAGGAAATTTGCTTGTTCAATGATGATGACCAAAATGAACATATAATGTTTCCTAGTGGTACATGACCTTGCAAGTAGAATTTGATTTTTCTCAACGAATCAAAGTTTAATAAGACAACTTGAAATTAATCATGAAACTTGGATCATCTTCATATCACAAAAAATGAGGAAGTTATGGCTCTTGGAAACCTTCTATCTAGGGCACAAACAAAATGACCTATAATCTCTCACCATAAAAAAAGACTTTCCAAGAAAAATTAGCTCTTGAGGACAACATGAAATATATCTGTAATTCCATAAAGAGGGACTTTTCTCTTGGAATAATTTTCATATGACAAAAATTGTAGGAGATAGGGTGTAGGAAACCCTAGATTTGACTAGTTGACTTTTCTGGTCAACTTCCTTGAATCAACTTGCATACTTGAAGTTCCTTTGCTCTTAGGGGATCATGGAGGATCATATATGCTTATTATGATGTAAAATTAATTATTCCTTGATATCTTTGACCAAATGTTGAAGAAACTTGCTAAGGAAGGCACACAAGATACCTAGATGAATTAGGGCTTCCTTGACAAACAAGCTTCAAAATCTTGATGATCTCTTGATCAAAATGACAAATAAAGAACATGGGGATCCATATATGATGTTTATAACCAACGTGGACCTTTGCTTGCTTGATCTCTTACATTGAGGGTCTCAAACCCTAATTGTGAGCTTGGTGAGGCACATATGGACTCACACATTACCTACAAAAGAAACAAAGTTATACAAGACATATTTTTGTATTTTGGTTAATAAACAAAGAAAATAAAGTATGATACAATCATAAATGCTTGGTGATCTCTCCCAATACAAACCCAATGAATGATAGGTGAGGAGAATACCAAGGTGTGATCCCAATGCCAATGCAAAGCTATGAGATGGCATGAGGGATCTTAGGGGTCAAAATTGGGGTCTTACAACCTTGCATGATCCCTTAGTTTTAGGGATTTTAGAGATATTCTAATTGTTGATTAACCCTTTAGGTTGTTGTATATTCATTTTCAACTGTTATTCCCCATTAGATTAAGTTGATCAAAGTACTTTGATCAACTAAATCCTTTAATTATGCTATAAGCCCCAAGCCTATCCAAGTGATCAAAAGACCCTTGATTACTTGATATGGCAAGTTCATTACGCTCAAGCTATTGTGGATACGCTGAATCTCAGGAGCTCAAGACCTCAAGGTTCGAATGCAAGATCAAGACTTCAAGTCAACGTCAGTCAAGCATAGCTAGAAAAGTGGACTACTTCTCAAGCACTGCAAAGGTATCAACACTTGACAATCACAATTCAGAGTGTCTAGCACGAGACTTAAGAAATAGAGAATGTATGAGAATGGAGTTCCATTAAGTCATTCTGAATATCTTTGGGTACGGGACGCTTGACCCAGTTGCTCATTGTATTCACTGTTGTACCCCAAAATTTACCCTATTCTTTTCAACCCTAATTGGATCATGCCTCATTCATAATACATACTCATGCATATCATTGGTTATATGGTTATGGGATCAAAATATCTTGTTCCATTGGTTTATTTCAAGCAAGAAAGAAGAAGGATTGGTATTCAAGTCAATGGTGAGGAGATGCATTCAATCTCATTGTTCACTCAAGACATAAGGGTTCCATATGCCTCAAGATAGCCCCACATGCTCATTGTATCCTCAGATGGATGAGATTGGCAAAAGATTTGAAGATGGCCATTACTCTCATATCATTTGGCTATCAACTAGGGTTTTAGTCAAAGTTAGTTTGTGACAGACTTTTTGAGCAAAACTTGTTTTCATGATCCTATATATGTCTCAAAGCACCCATATGTGAAGTATTGGCCACTGGATCTAATCAGAAGAAGCTCAAATGATCAAGAGGGAAGAAGAATTGACTGTGTAGAACAAAAGTCAACTCTTGACTTTTTAAGGTCAAACTTGGGTCTCATAAGTCAAATATGGCCAATGGTTCAAATTTATCCAAGTGGAATCACAAGAATCAAGAAAATCAAGAGTTTTGTCTAATTTACCTAATTTGGGAATTAGGGTTTTTAGAAACTTACTATTTTTGGCAAGTTTGGTATTAATGATTAGCTACCTTCATGGTCAATGTTCCCTATGATCAAGGATCCAAATCAAATTGGCCTTAACATGAAATTTGTTCTCCTTTCTCCAAGATTTAAGTAGATATCAAGTTTGAAGCATTTGGAGCATCATGGTTCAAGTTATGATCATTGGAAGATTAGTGTTTCAAAGTCATTAAATGTCCAACACTTAGAAAATTTTCTAAGTGTTTCAAGTCAGGATTTTCAAGCAAGTTCATGGAAATTTTGAGGAGTGTTAGAGGCTTTATTTCAGATTTCCTTCAACATGAGTAATGTTCCTTGATCTTCCCTCTTCCCATTGGTATCAAGGTTTTGAATTTTGGTTGAGCACACACCAAGTTGCATTCGTGCCAAGTTGGTTGCATGGCCATGTTTGAGCTCGAGGTGAGTCATGCAATTAACCAAGTTTCACACATGATTACCCGAAGTGACCAATCATGATGTATTTCCACATGCACCACCCATTTTGACCTTCCCTCAAATGTACCAAACCAAGTGATTTCCATGCACACTCTTGCTCTCATGCATTTGGCAAAAGAAGGAATGTTTCAAGTGAGCAAACTTATTGGTTATGTTCCCCCTCACGTGCCAACCCACATTGTTGTTTTCCACCCCTTTTCTCATGACCAAAATGTAGCAAACATGTCCTTGAAACATCATAAAACGGAGCCTTGCACACCACTTCTCATTTTTGCATAAAATTCTAATCATGCCCCTCAACGATTTCTTTCACCTTGGCAAGCATTACACCTCATTGCAGACACCCTATATAAGTTCTACATGACCTAGTTTCAAAGAACACGCCATTGAGGAGAGAGAATCCGAATTTGCAATTTTGAAGCTTAAAAGCATTTTCTCCATTGGAAGCTCTTCCCTCTCCATTTATTTTGCTCCATTCCTTTCATTTGAAGATCACAAAGCTCTATTGGTGGGATTTCTGAAGCTCAAACAAGCACAAGAGGCAGTGGACCTTCTCCACTAGATAAGCTTCTTCTCACTTCATCTCCTTCATTTTTTACCTGAGCATGCCATGAGTAGCTTGCATATATTGTGTGTGAATGGTTCAACGTGATGTTTTAGCTTGAATGTTTGAATTATGGGTGTATGGGTTGCTGAAACTTTGTGAAAATAATGAGTTTTGCTTGACTTTCGTGCCAACTTTCTCCATGATTTATCCACCATTTTAAGTTTTTCTTGACATGATGATATTCTACTCCATGAGATCTGCATCTTTGCTTTTGATTTCATTTATTTTTATGAACTATGGATGAGGTTATGTGCGTGAGAAGATACTGTATGGGATTGCATGGTGTTAGGGTTTTAACTCGTCTTTCATTTTTAGATCGAGGTTGAAGATGATATGTGGAGCACTCTGATTGGCTAGCGCATTCTTTTTGTCTTTTGTGACTTATTACATGTGACAGGTTGACACCGAGTGACATGATTTATTTTGTTCATTTTAAATGTCACGCCTTTTTTTTCTTTTTCTTTTTTAAATCAGATTATTGGAAATGGACCGTGGGCCTTGGATTTTCGCTTTTTCCACCTCCCTGCTTTTGGCCCATGCACGCGTTTCACCTGATTTCAGTTCATTTCTCATTTTGCTCATACACCCTCTTATCCATTTAGTTTCATTTTATTTTATTATTCAATTCTGATTTTATTTTAATATCTCCAATGCTCCAATAATTCTTCAAAAATTCATGATTATACTTTAACATGTTATTTAATTTTCTATATTTTTTATTTTATTTTTCTAATTATTTATCATTTTATTTTAATTATAACATAAAATGTGTTTGGTTTGACCTGGTTTTTGGATTAAGGTTTTGTTCTTGTTGATTCCCTTTGAGTTTTCACCCCAATTTTTGTACATACTTAGGAACATATATATAGGACATTTGGGTATTATTTTGATGATTTAATCTTTTATTTTGGGTCATTTTTGAATTTGTCCTTGATGCTTAGCTTGTATGATCAATGATGGATTGTAATGCTTGATGATTGATGCCATGTTGAACTTGTTCTTGAGTCAATCTTTGAGCAACTTTAAACACTTGTATACATAGGGTTTGAGTGTGAATTTGAGGTTTTTTGGTATCCATTTTATGCATAATTATGGTTTTTTTTTAACCTTGATTGCATGTTTACTTGTTGAGATGCTTGTAGATTTTTGTTGGTTGTTTGAGTGGCCTCTTGACCACACTTTTAGACATATGTTAAGACATGTTTGAGTTGTTGACTTCATGTTGTTTTAATTATTTTTCAACCATTTTTGGAGCCTCTTAAACTTTTTTTTCCCGTAATACAATGCAGGCGTTTTGGTTGGCCCTTGTTTACTTTGCTTGTTTGTTTAGGGAATGCACTTGTGCAACCATTTAGGGTTTAATGTTATCTCTTGTTCTTGATTAAGATACCATGAGGTAGACCCCTTTATTAATTTTTATAAGTCATCTGATGGCTTCTTGTTTGAATTCACAATTGAGTTTTGCTCATTATGTTGCTTGCCCACTTTGTGATCTTTTCTTAAGTATACCTTGTGTCATGACTCCTCAATGCTTGAGTGATCTTTATGATTGATATAACATGTCATTGGTTTCTGACTTGTCCTTCATAGTTGCTGAAAAACTTTTTTCAATCAACTGACTTACACTCATCAGATTTCTTTTCATGCCAGAAACATACCATACATCCTTAATCAGTACATTTTTGCCATCGTTCAATTTCACTCTGACATTTCCCATTCCTTCAACATTCAGATACTCATCATCAACACATATGATCTCGATCTTTCTACCAGAGTAAAAAATTAACTAGTCATTGCTTGTTTCCAGTTAGGTGATTTGAGCAGCCGGTGTCCATATACCACTAGTCTACCATTGTTCCACCTACATTCTCATATGCCATCAATAACACAGGTTCATCATCAAAATCTCCTCTAACTATGTTGGCTTCTTCATCCTTGCTAACTTTGTTTGACCAATCATCAGCAACAAAATGGCCAAACTTGTTGCAATTGTAACACTGAACCTTTCTCTTATAAAAATTCTCCTATCCCTTTTGAACATTCTTATGTTTTTTATCATCTGGATTGGAGAGTTCCGACTTCAGAGCACCACCACCATTCTTTTTCTTGCTTTCTAACCATGCTTGCTTCTGGTTCTTCTTGACAAAGGAAGCTTTCAGAGTCTGTTCTATTTCCCTTTTAGAGTTTCTTTCAATCAGACGTAACTCTTGTGCCTCTAAACTGAAACTCTTCAATTCTCATGGTGTCGATATCCTTATAATGTTCTATCGCTACAACTATGTAATCAAACTGAGGAGTAAGTGATCTTAGTACCTTTTCAATGATTACTTGTTCATAGAGTGTTTATCCACAAAACTTCATCTTATTTATGACCACAATTACTCTGGAGATGTAATCAACCATCTTCTCATTGTTCTTCATGTTGAGATTTTCATATTGATTGCGTAAGGACAAAACTTTACTTTTTTCACTAATGCGTCACCACCATAACACCTCACAAGTGTATCTCACGCCGCCTTCCCCGTCGTCGAGTCAACAATCTTCTCAAACACCTTCATATCCACACACACTGATGGATATAAAACAATGCCTTATCATCATTCTTCCTCATTTCTCTTTACGCTTCTGTTGCATTTTCTACAACCGACGTTTAACTGTCACTGACGAGATCAAGAACATCTTGAGCTCCAAACAACACATGCATCTGAATCGACTAACGTTTCCGCCGTTCATCTTTGTTCTTCTGCAAATCACTCAGTTCTAATTAACACCCTGTTTCCCAAACCCCGAGAATCAAGATATATGATTTTTTTCAATTTCGATCTTCAATTCAACACGAATTTGAGGAAATAAATTAATCATACACCTCTCGTACCCTCGTGTTTCCTTGTGAATCAGAACCGGAGCTCTAGATACCAATTATTGGAGTTAACACTAAACTCAGAGAGAGAGAGAGAGAGAGAGAGAGAGAGAGAGAGAGAGAGATTTAAATGAAATGCAAATAAGTAGAGACCACGCCACTCTTAGAGAGAGAGAGAGAGGGGGGGGATTTAAATGAAATGCAAATGAGTAGAGACCACCCCACTCGCCACCACCTCATCTTCATCAAACTCTTCACTTTTCAATTCTAAAACACAGAGGCTCTCCTTAGCCATCTTGATACATTGCACGTCTGCCCCCCTACTCTTTGACAAAACTTTGATAACTTGAAAAATCAACTCAAAGTTCAGCATTCAAAATGGACGCGGTCTCCAATTGGATACATCAACACTTAGAAATATCAGATAATAATAATACATTTCACATAGAAACCAAACTTGTAAAGAAGTGCAAAACAAATCATCCAAAAGAATCAAGTATAACTTGTATACTAGGACAGAGCTATATGCTTGAAAGAGTAGGCCTATACCCCCACTAAGATCATTACAATATTAAATTTTAATATTATAAATAATATAATTATATAATAAATATACTATAAATTAAAAAAGTTCTACAATAACCCACATTAAATAAATAAACTATAATTAATATAATCTTTTACACATATCCTTCTACTAAATTTAAAGTTTATCTTACTTTTGCTAATTTTATTTATTTATTTTTTAAAAAAATAATTTGTTCCATGTAAGAAATGAAATATATATTTTTAATAAAATAAAAGGTAGCCAATTTTCTTTTAGTTTCCTATTTCTTTCAAATAAATCGAACATGTATTATTTTTTCTCTATTTTTTATTGTTGATATATATATATATATATATATATATATATATATATATATATATATATATATATATATATATATATATATATATATATTATGACCTCACTCCTCTTAATTTCAGACTCCGTCTCTGCTTGTATATGTGATTCAATAAATGTGATCATTGAATTTACAATACTAAGAAACATAGTTTCGAATAAAGAGTGACTTACATTAATAAACAAACCTAATGTGCATATAGAAGGCACATGCTACAATAATCAAAAGTGAAAAAGAATATAATTAGTTTCAATTTCGCATACTACAAGAATAAAAAACAGCATATCAATGTTATGTGCATGAAGAGAGCAAAGACCCATCTTCTCTTCATTAACTCGTGAGATCCGTCGCGTAAAGAAGTGCTTCCACTTATCTCTCCCGCGCTGACAAACTCACTTCTGCCGCTACCAGTCGATGCAGAAACATTTACCGACAACGAACCTAGATTAATGCATTTTATGTCGACCATATTAGGAAAAAAAAACAATGATTACTATGTGTGCAGTGCATTTATTGTTGCGCAGATAAAACTTACAGTCATAGTTAGCCCATCCGATGCGTTGACCAGCAAGGTCATAGACAAAAATTTTGTCTTTTAATACAAGGTCTGCCAGAAAAAATAGTGTTGTTAGTAGTATCATAAATTAACTTAAGAACTATCTTTCTAATAAATCTTCAAGATTCAGTTATTTTAGTTTAACAGACTTCAATCAAATGCATAACTTATTCTATGTATATTTTCAGTACATCACAGAAACGAACTGCGTTGATGTAGAACCGAAAATAAAGTTTCCAAACTGGTACTATACAATTACCTCCTAGAATTGTTACATCTTGACCTGGGATTTTCTGAAAGCCGATACACCAAACTGATCCATCTCCCTGTAAAACCAACAGGTTTATTAGAACATTCAACCGGTGAGATAACATTCATAATAGAAGAAAAAATCGAAAGTATATCAGTAAGATGTTTGTGACAAAAAAAACATTTATTTTATCTGGTAAAAGAAGCCAGTGATGCACGAAACCGAAGTTTGAATACTTACAATATAGTTCTGCTTTATAAGGTAATCCTGTGGTCCTAAAACGAGAGACGCGCCACCAGCAAAGTTCAGACTTACTTGAGGAAACATGTCAAGGCTGTTAAACACAGTATGGCCAGAAAGAAGCAGAGAAAGATTATCTATTTTAAGCATTCGATTGGAGGAAAATATGTCATAAAATAATCCATTAAATATCTAAGAACATTTCCATTTTAACCTGGTCGTAACTAAGTAACACTGATTTCCTCTGGAAAGAACAGTGCGCACCGATTGTGGAATGGCAGCGGTAATCTACACAGAACAACTTTTCCGTTCATATATAGATAAATCAAAGCAATACCCATAATTGATCAATTGGACGAAAAGAAATTACCTAAGTGAAACTCACCGCATTGATAAAGGGATTGTAAGCCTGTTCTGCAATGTATGCCAAAGTTGTTCCAGAATCAATAATGGTACCTCTATTGTTTGATGTAGCAAAAATAGCAGAATCAATCGGCAAAATTTGGCCACTGACAGAGATGCTCAGCAGATTTAGATTATAATGAGGCCTGAAATATTTACCATATAACTAATCTTTAATGTTTCAACTTTTAATCAAAGAAAATGTCCATTTCAATACAAATAAAATTTTGACAGTAACATGTTTACATTTTTAAACTCTTGTTCAACTTCTAAAAAATCTTTAAGTAAACCATAACGAATGCACAAACAACGAGTATATATACATAAAATAGATCAAACGTAGCATTTTATTTCAATGGAAGAACATACTGTGACGGAACGAGTGGACTATAAATTATGTTTGGCTCCACAATCTCACCAAGAACCAATAAGCCGCCACCGTTACTATCTCCTTTCAAGCAGTGTGAGAATACTCTTGGTGATATTCCTTGTGAAGAGAGCTGAGAAATTACAGACATGCCCTGTTGCCCAAATCCAAATATACCATCAATTGCTCTATCAGACTTCGTCAAGTCCCCACTCTGCTGGTTGCTACAACTGTTCCATTCCACAGCACAATTTAAAAGACAATGCTTTCCAAGTTTAAATAAACAAATATGAAAAGAAAAAAAAAAGTAAGGTACTGCCGAGATTGACTTATTTGAGCTTATCTACTAACATTATGTCTTGCGAGATTATTTGCTAGAGCTTAAGGAAACCATGTATGACATGTCCATAAACTGTTTTTAACCTATTTCAACAAATTCTCTAAGATAGCTTATGAAAACAGCTTATAGTTTAAGTGAAAATAATTTTATCTAAGCAAGGTCTAAATGTGAACCTAATTACAAACTCACCCAAAAACCACAGGCGCCGATGAATTAGACAACAACGATTCCTCAGAAATACTAGCAAAATGCATCAAATCCGACACATAATAGCCGGACGTCCCACTACCATCTCCATATTGGAATATATAAGTGCATTGATTGTTCCGGCTGGAACAGCTGCTATCTGACGACTGAACTCCATTCTTACACCTTTGATCAGAACAAGAGATAAACGAAGACGTTGACGAACTTCCAGGGTCAAAATAATTCAGCTGAATCTGTAAAAAAAAAAACTTCATAACTCCCACAAGATTCTTGATCTCATTGTCATAGCATTGAATTAACTGAATTAACAAAAAAGATAACAGATAATTTACTTGGAGACCACTAGTTTGCGGACAACCGATGCAGGAAGCGCAACTAACCCAAAGAACATCGCTTCCAGTATCAATCTGCACATAAAATTCCCTCGGAGGAGTTCCCAAATTCACCTTCGTAAAGTAAAGCCTGAAATTGGCCATAGATTTCATTAATAATAAAGCAAAAACAAATAAAAAGTAACACACAAATTACAAATTTGATTCAAGAAGAAATTACCCAGCTTTGGAGGTATCAAAGGATCCTTTAACAGGAAAATTAACAACATAGCTAGTAGACTGCAAAAACCTTCGATGTCTGACACTATCCAATGCTTTGAGGTAACTCAACTCAACTCCGTGATTCGTCGGAAAAGCTCTTTCAAGCGATAGAGTGATCGGAGATGAAGAAACAGCCGCCGCCGAGAGAATCGTGACGGCGAAGAGAATAACGGCGGCGATCATTGGTGCGTCGGTGGGAGTGAGTGAGAAGGGAAAGTGAAATTAGAAACTAACTAAAGGAATATGAAAACAGAAAGAAAAATTGGTTGAAGTTGTGTTTCATGATTAGAATCAGAGAGTTTATGGAACAAGGTTGAAGGGAGAAGAAGAAAAGAGAGATTAATTAATGTTAATGATTGATTAGTTATGTATTAATTTGTTATTTATATAAGGTTTAAGTTTGAGAACCTGTGGAAGTTGCAAGTTTGAAGCAAACATATAGTTGGAAACGGATAACGCTTTCTGTCTAAAAAGAAAAGAAAAGATTACTTAAAACGCTAGCGGGCTACGGCCACGTTACATGGTGTTTGGAAAATAGTTTTTAATTGCCATAAATTAAAGTGAAAGAGCAAGTGAAAATAATTTTTTTTGTCATAGGTGTATATTTGGTGATAAAAATGATAAAAACTACTATGTAATTGTAAACAACAATTAAGGATGGACATTAGTTAACTTGTTATTTATAACACTTTTCTTTAATTAGAATGTGCATTTCAAGATAATTACAAAGTAGTTATGTTAGTTAAGTTAAATAAGAAAGTGTTTCTTTGAGATGTTAGTTAAGTTAAATAAGAAAGTGTCTGTTAGAGAAGCTTGTTGCTAATTCACCTTGTATAGATACATATTGATCATAGAAAATGGATGCATATTATTTAAAACTTGAGTCTCTATAATTCATTTTTCTTCCTATTCTTTCAAATTTCTCAAACCTATATGTGAATTTTTTAATTTGAGTGTGTACGACCTAAAGAAGATGGTGTCGTCAAGCTCTAACCTTGGTGGTTGATTCTTTGCAAACTCGATGATTCTTAATAGGAATAATTATGATCAATGAATTGTGAAGATGAAATGATCTTTCCATTCCAAAATACACAAATCAATGTTCATAAAAATATAAAGAAGAAATATGGTAAAGCTTTTTTCTTGATACAATGATGTCTGCATATTTATATTTTAAATAGTGCATTGGAATGCACAAATCAATAGTGCATTGGAAGAATACAAAACAGATTAGGGTTGCTTCGGAGAAAATGCTAGTTAGAGATGAAAATCTAAAAAATGTGAAATTGCAAACTTTAAAAAGACAATTTGAGATTTTTTAGATAAAGTGAAATTGAGAAAGTAATAAAAATATTGACTTCAAGATTTGATTATATTGTGGTGGCCTGCGAGGAATCCAAAAAATTTGATGATATGAATATTGAAGAATTGTAAGCTTTGCTCGAGGCTCATGACCTGGGTTTGACAAATGAAACAATGATAAGAAGAAATCAAGCAAAACTATAGTTGATCAGGCCTTTCAAACTTAATGATAAAGAAATAAAAGTTCAAGAAAGACAAATGAAATTGGAAGAATAAAAAATTCAAGAATAATGGTGAAGAGTCTAGCAAAAGTCAAGAACATCATTCACATGAAAGGGGAGCTAAAGGTGGTTTTAACAATCATGAAAAAAAGATATCTAATAAAATAATAATCAGTGTAACAATTGTCAGAAGTATAGCCACTTTGTCAATCAACAGAAACCTAAGAAGGTTGCAAAAGTCAAAGTCGATGAAGTGCAATTTGCTCATTATGAAAACTCAGGCTCATATGAATTTCGATTAATTGCAACAATTAAATTGAATATGAAGACAATTGGTACCTTGGAATAGGTTGTTCAAATCATATGATTGAAAGAAAACTTGGTTCATTGGTCTTAATGAACCAATAAACAAAAAAGATAAGGTTTGCTTATGAAAACGTGGTGAATGTTAAAGGGATTGGAATGGTAATGATTCAAAAAAGAGAATGGAAAAGAATCATATATCTCTGAGATTTTATATGTTTCATTCATGAAGAGTAATCTCATTAGTTTTATTCAACTATTGAAAAATGGTTACACTGTGAATATGGAAGAGAAGTTTTTGAAAGTATATAATGGAAAAAGAGGACTAATCTTGAAGGATCATTGTCAAGGAAAACTTTCAAATTTGGAATCAATGTAGTCAAAATTCCATGCTTAATGACAACTACATGTGATGCGAATTAGGTTTAGCACCAAATGTATGAACATTTGAACTACAAATATCTAAGTATGTTATCATATGAGAATAATAATGAAGGGATTTCCATCGATCAATTTTACCAAAATGGGTGTGCGAAAAATGCTTTATATACAAGCATTCAAGGAATGCCTTTAAAGTGGAAGTACCAGTTAAACTCCCAAGGAAACTTGAAGTCATTCATTCAATTGTTTTTCTTACTCTTTCAGAAAACAAACCACATGTTTCTTTTATGTGTCAAATCAAAGAACTTAACCAAATGCATTCTCAATTAGAAATCTTACATATGTTGATCTCCAAACTAAACAGAGTTTTTAATAGGTTAAGCTCATGACTCAATCAGAGATTTTAACTAGATAATATCAAGAACCAAACAAATATATTACTCAAGAGAATCACACTCTTGAATAAGAACAAATACATCACAACACCAGTACAACCAAAATCTCACAGGTATTTTTCACTCTCTTGGCATTAAGACGACTTGGGTGAAAGAATAGAAAAAATAGAAGAAGATAGTAGAAAGTGAGAAAGAGAGGTTTTCAAATTCGAATAGTGGCGTGAAATGAAATGAAAATAAGATATATTTATATAGGAAAAGATTTGCCTCAAAAAGAAAATGTTCCATGGGAATTTTTAATGTTCTAATCTATTAACTCTAGTTATTAATCGATTAGATAAGCCATATGTGAAAAGATTTTGAATTACACTGTCATTAATTAATAAAAGGTTTCTCTAATTGATTAAAGCTCTTACAAATAAGTTAATTAATTAGCCCTAAATCAGTAAATGATTAACTAATGTAAAAGGCCTATTAATTGATTAAATAAGTTAATAATCAATTAAGGATGCGTGTAATAGTATTTTCAGGTGTTTTATAGAAAAAAGGGATTTAAAACATCTTTGTGTGTGTGTGTTGTCTTAGTATGTTGATAATTAGTCTTATACATTTACATTAAACTAATCCCTCATATATACGCTAAGTGCGTGACCAGGTGAGCTTTCACACTTCCTCTCTTTCACATCCTTAGAGCTTCAAGTCTATTTACTAGATTCATCAATGACTTAGAACTTCAATTGAAACTTGACTCTTCTAACTAATGAGGCTTGAGAGAATTTCTTTGATCATATGTTATCATTAGAGGTTGTTGAAAATCTGTCACCACAAACTTCACTGAACGTTGTTTGATCTAAGGTGTTGTCACAAAGAACATCTTGACCATTGAACTTTCTTGATAAATACTTCCCAGGTGAGCTTCCACACTTCCTCTCTTTCACATCCTTAGAGCTTCAAGTCTATTTACTAGATTCATCAATGACTTAGAACTTCAATTGAAACTTGACTCTTCTAACTAATGAGGCTTGAGAGAATTTCTTTGATCATATGTTATCATTAGAGGTTGTTGAAAATCTGTCACCACAAACTTCACTGAACGTTGTTTGATCTAAGGTGTTGTCACAAAGAACATCTTGACCATTGAACTTTCTTGATAAATACTTCCCAGAATTTCGTTTGACATTATGTATTATCGTCATCAAAATAACCAAGATCATCTAATGGTTGGAGACAGTTGTATCTGCAAGCACATAAATTCACACCAGGGTCTTCATTTGTGTATGTGTGTGTGTATGTTGCCTTTGTATGTTGAGACGCATGATCAGGCGAGCTTTCACACTTCTTCTCTTTCACATCTTTGGAGCTTCAAGTCTCTTTACTAGGTTCATCAAAGACTAAGCACTTCAATTGAAACTTGACTCTTCTGACTAACGAGGCTTGCTAAAATTTCTTTGATTAGATGCTATTATTAAAGGTTGTTAGACATTTCTCACCATAAACTTCACCGAACATCGTTTGATCTAAGGTGTTGTCACAAAGAACATCTTGACCATTGAAACTTCTTGATAAAGACTTCCCAGAATTTTGTTTGACATAATGTGATGTCGTCATTAAAACCACCAAGATCATTTAACGATTGAAGACATTTATATTTGCAAGCACACAAATTCACATTGTAGTCTTCATTTATTTTAAATTATTGGATATAGTACTAACATCAATTTCTCAATTCACTAAATGATAGAAATGTCCTTAAATGATAGTAGCATTATATTCTAGATAGACGCATTTTTTTCATTATACTAATTTCAATACTCATTTTATCTAAAATAAAAAATAAAAAATATATTAAAAAATAAATATACAAAAAAAATATCATAAATAAGTTACTTATAATATATTTGTAGCATGTTTAAATAACACTTTATTTACATCAGTATTGAAAATTCTAATAAAATTTGATTACTATAAGTTTAAAACACACTTAAACATAAAAGTGTATTACAATCAAACTTAATAAAAAATATATTTATTCAAACTTCCATCTATAATAAAATAATTAATTTTTTCAAATGGACTAGCAAAGCCATCAAAAACATCTAATTAAGTAACAACATTCATATTTCAATAGTTTGGATTACCATATTCACGAGTAAAATGATCTATTTCTCTCTTTTTTATCTTTATATTTGGGAATTGTTCTTCTCTTCTTAAGGAATACTTCCATATCCTAGGGAAAAATCAAAACTACCCATCAAATATGAAAATATACTTTCGGATCATTCACACGTAATTCATTCGTTATTGAGCCATGCTCTAATTTTATGTCAAAAAGTAATACATAAATGCATCTCCATATATCTTACAGAGATGCACCTTCAGACGTGTTTTTAATATAAAACGCGTCAGACTCTTCTCCTTCCTTATTTTATTTCTACTCTCTCAAAACCTCTCAAACTCTCACAACCTCTCAAAGTTTCTCAACTCACGTCCAAATCTCTACAATCAACATTCAATCGACCAAATAACTCACAATCAAACTCACTTTGGTAAGTTTTTTATTTATGTATACTTTTTTTTTATTTCTTTATATATTTGTAGAAATTGAGCAATGTGTTTGATAGGTTGTGTAGTATGTAGTTTAGGTAGGTTATTTAACTAAGCAATGTGTTTGATAGGTGATTTAGATAAGCAGTGCATTTTGAGAAAGTCTGATTTACATGCATTTATGCCATTTTTCGTGTTTCTTAAGTTGCAAGTTAATACGAAAACATATTTCCATATTCGTCTAAAATGAAATCCAGGAATGCATTTTTGTATCTGGTGTGTTTGTAATGTTTGCCTTGATTTTCTTCGCGCTTCATTTAGAATTTATTTTCTTACAATATAATGCTTGTGTGGTTTAATTATATGGATTATGGTTGATAATCAAGAAATATTGAGGCTTGGAAGAGTGTCACAACATGCATCAGTTCATAGGGAAAAGCCTGAATTTTACAATGATTGGTCAGTTCTAGTTTGTTTGATACAGAGACATCAACTTATGGGGTTCCTGCATCTTTGACTTTGTCTTCCCGAAGGAGGAAAGTGCCACACCCTGATGCCCCGGAAGCCCCACTGGTCCAAGTTAAGGCACCACAAGTTGATGTCATTCCTGAGGGGTTTGGAGGAGACTCGTCTGACTTATCGTATCTACCTTTATATATGGACCATGTTACCATACATGTGTGGAACAAAGAGATGTAATTCAATTGTATTCATTTTTTGAAACACATTTGTTATAATATTCAAAGTTTCTGATGTTGGTTTATTTTTCTACATGACCGTGATGCTTAAAAATGCGTCAACCATGTGAGAAAGATTACGAAGTTGTCTTAGCCTTAGGAGTAATGGCTTTACAATGTGATGCAACTATCTGGGTTGCGGGACTTATGCATGATCGAATATTATACTATTAACCATGTTATTTTTCTATGTTCATTGAGAAATGGAATCCTAGGACATTATCTTTTCATCTTCCACATGATGAGATGTTCATAACACTAGATGATATCTCATTTTTGATGCATCTTTTGATCATGGGAAGCTTGTTAAACCATGGTCAGATTATTATAGATGTGGCAGTGGAGATGATGGTGACATATTTGGGAGCTGACCTAGGGGATGCCTTTAAGGATATAGGTAACACTTGAGAGTATCATGATAGGTTCGAATTCTTGAAGGGGTTGTGTGCACAACAGTTGACAGCGGCGGAGCAGACCGCTGGTGATGATGAGCAGGTTATACATCATAAAGCATAGACATTAGAGCATACATGTTGTACTTGGTTGGCACGTCCATTTTGTGGACAAAAGGGTCTATTACGTGGATGTGGTTTACCTTATATACTTCGATGACTTATAGCAGATTCATGAGTACAATTGGGGATTTCCTGTTTAGTATACTTGTACTCCAAGTTAGCTGAAGGTTATACCTGGAAGACCAAACAGATGACATCTAGTTGCATTTTATTGACGATATTTTATTTGCATCATTGACTATTTATGTACCATTTTCATAACACCCGTGCTACGTCATTTCTAATAATCCAGATGTACCATTTCAGACATGAATCCTTTAGCACTTTCCACACATATTCGGATGGTCATATTTTGATACCTACACTGCAATATGCCTCGTATTTATGCATTTGTCCTGCTCAGAAGAAACCAGACGACATAGCCCTTCATAGTGTATCATGATCGCATAGTAGTAGATGATATACATTTCTAGGCGGACCTAGATCACCGTTAGACGCATCTCTGGCCTTCTACTCTGGATGGTTGGCTTGTGGATCATGTTTGATGTATCCACATCTATTTGAGTATGTCATGCGTAAGTTTGGGTATATGTAGTTTATTCCCACAGACCCCTTCGATTATGCTCCTCCAACTATAGTCTGTAAGATATAAATGTTATGTATGATGATTACCTTAATCATTTGGTATTGGATGACGCACGAGGTATCCTAGCTCCTAACAACTTGAGTTGTGCATACAACTAGATCTAGTGGATTTCAAAATGAAACATCCTTATATGACATCGGAGGCTTCGGGAGATCCACCCATGTCATCTCATCAGGAGATACTAGAGAAAGAGCTAGAGCAGATCATGCGATGTGTTACCTAGATGTCGACATATCATGGATCTTGTGTAAAGCGAGTATAGACAGAGGAATCTTTATGAAAGGCTCTCTTGGAATGAACATTATAGATGTCATTTTATTGAGGCACGAGGGCACTATAGTACAAAAGTCAACTAAAGAACATGGGGTCAGACATACGCAATAATGTAGTATTTGTATTATGTAGTATTTGCATTATGCATTATGGATATCATTATTATTTGTTACTTTGTTATTGTGGTTGTATTATGGATTGATTTATTCATATATGAGATTTTTATCTTGTGCATTAAATGTATGGTTTAATTTATAAAAAAAATATTATGATAATATAGTTTTAATACATGATCTATTACATTAGTGTATTTCATAAAAATATAAAGTAAAAATTTATTGTGTCAGATGGACAATACGGAAGTGCATCTCCGTATCCTGATACATAAATGTATATCTAAATCAATTTAAGACAAAATGAGTGTGATTCAGTGGTGCGTATATTATTAATACATAAGTATATCCCTGGATCAATTTAAGGCAAAATGAGTATTTTCAGTTAGGAATACATAAGTTGTGCAAAGGGTTAATACATAAGTGAATCTCCATACCATTTTAAAGCAAAACAAAAGGGAATGACTCATTTACGCATCTATTTGGTTTGTAATGAATGTGTCCAAAAATACATTTTCAAATTTTCATGAGCATTTTTTAATTTTCTTAGAGTGTTAATCCACCCACCACTTAAGATGAGAGAAACAATCCTCTTAATTTTTTTTAGTAACGGTTGATAAAGGTATACGAGATGCTTGTGTCTAAGAAATATGACCCAATGACATTTGTCTCTATAACCATTAGCATTTAGACTAACACTTTTGTATTGTCTATCCATTTTTTTAATACGCATACACGTGAAAATATGAATAATAGTATTTATTTGTTTAATTCTTTTAATAGATATTAAATTAAAAATGAGAGAAGTTATTCTATAAAAAAAAATCTAAAAGAAATATAACAAAAACATATTTTAATGTAAGGAATTGTCTCAATGAATATGGGTGGGACCATTAACAGCTACTTATCCGCTACGGCTTCTATTTTTCGCAACTTTTTAGTCTGTGCAGTCAAGTGACAAATGCTACATTTTAAAAAACCTCAAAAAAGGTTACTATCAATGTTTTTGTTTTATTATTATTATTATTATTATTATTTTATGTCTTTAGTTTTAAAATAAAATAATCGATCTGTCTCTCTTTATTTCTTCAACGACGATAAATTCTTTTCCCCTCTACGACACAATTGATAGAGTGGGCTTCAAAAGCAAATTCTTTAATAAACTTTTTTTTAATCTTGAAGGGCACTAATCTTTTAGGCGAGCACTAAATAATATGAAATATTGATTTTGAATTCTTTAATTGTTTTTATAATTAATTTGATTTTCAAGTAAAGACTTTTTTAATGTTAGACATGTTTTTTTGACTTAGACATTAATTGTTCTAAAGAGAGAAAAAAGTTTAGAAAATGAGAAAAATAGATTCAATATTATTTTTTGTATGTTAATTCTTCAATTTTGAAAGAAGGAGTCGTCATAACATGAAAATTTAATGAGTAGGTTGGTATTGTTATACAAAAAGTTGTTATACCCAAATTTTAAATTTAGATCCTCCTTAAGTGGAAATTTTAATCACTTGGAGTATGACTTTTGTGTTTTAAAAAAAATTAAGAAAAAATATAAATATGTTCCACCATTAAATTACTTGGTTTAGTGGAAGATTGCTTCATTATATAACTGCAATGGATAATGTTGTGAAATTAAAATGTTTAATTAAACAAAAAAAAATTAATGTGCGCAAATAAAAAATAATAACAACAAAAATAAATGACATTTAGAAAAAATAATTTTCACTAAACGTCACATTAGTTTGACAAAAGAAGATAAAATACAAAAAATACGATAATTCGTTTATTCAATTCGACCAAACAATTTATTGTGAATGAGAGAACAATTCTTTGATTCAATATAATTACAAAAGTTGTTATAAAAGATTATAAATGAGTTACAAGAAAATACACTCAAGTTTTCAAGAGCAAACTTTATTTACTACCCAAGTGTTTTTCTACTATTGTAATTCAAGTCTTCTACAATAAAAAAATTAATTATTTAAAAATTATGGTCTTGTTGGAGAAACACCATGCAAACTATTTTTTCATTTAGATTAAAAATCTTGTATATCTTTTTATAAATAGAATACATGTGCGGATATATTCGTTCATATAAAATATGAGTAATGCTAACTTGTGTCCTAGGGGCACAAGTTAAAAGATCTATTTATAAAAAATTGTATTGAAAGAAGGATCGGCCCTGCATGTGTTGCAGCAGAGAGCTTCAAGTTTTAGAGGGTCCCAAACTTTGAATTTTTCAATTCTTTTTCATAAATATTAATATAAATAAATAAAATATTATTAAAAAAACTCAATAATCGAAAGAAATATTAAGATAAAAACTCAATACATATAAAAATCAAGATTGATCAAAACTCAAAATAATTATAATTAAATTTATTTTTAATTAATACATAATTGTATTTTTAATATATATTTTTTAATTATTATAATTGTAATTTTTTAAAAAATTTGGGCCCATTTTTGAAATTAGAGCGGAACCTCCGATATAATTGGGTCGGCCCTGGAAAGAAGTAATTCAAACATTAACTATATATTTTTACTAAAATCACTGCAAAATTTATATTAAAAAATTTATATTAAAAAAAGTAATTCAAACATTAATTATATATTTTTACTAAAATATTTTATAGATCATGACACGTGGTGGACTATTTTATCACAATGTACCAAAAAATAGAAAAAATTATTTTAGAGATCATATTTATTATACACACCTTCCACTTTATTATAAACAATATTTTGATATAATTTTATATACTAGATACAGTTTTATAATAAAAATAAAATTGTTTATAAGATGTTATGATGACTAGCTACCCATTTTATAGAGATTAAAAATTTGTCTTAAGTTGAGAGCATAAATATTCATGCAATTACAAGTATATATCTGTTAAAACATGTTCTCCAATTAAAACAGTTGTTTACACTTGCAACTTTGAAAAAGAAATCCTTCAAATAGTAAACATTTGTAAAAGAAAGTGTCGCTGTGATTGTGAAAATCAATGTCAGAATAATGATTACTGATTGCGCTTTTGACCAATTGAAAGGCAATGATTTTAGTGAGATGTACGTATAAAATCAAGTTTCCTAAAAATTTGTGCCAAACAAAAGATGACTTAGTAACTAAGCTTATGCAAAATGTATGATACTCAATTTTTGAACAACCAAAAAATTACTCATTCCGTTTTAAAATAAAAGTTTTACAAACATATTAAAAAATATTTCATGTGTTTTAATATAATTATGGTATCTTATAAAATTATTTCTCATAGAATAAGTGTTAAGTGTTGTATTTTAGTTTTCAATGTATTTATAATGTTTATTTTTAATTATATTCTTTAATTAATATTTTTAATTTATTATTCATTCACTCAATATTTGTGATAATTTCAATATATCAATAATAAACAATGATAGTTTGTTAAAAATATTATTCATTCACTCAACATTTACGTTGTCATACATGTTATTTGTCTGTTAACATCTATTTTATGTAAAATTTTCACTAACGTGTTTTCCTGCCGATAACTTTATGTATTATTGTTGCAACAATTAATAATCTCATTGCATCATAATACATATGATATTATAAGGCATGTCATAATTCCCCATATTATTTTGTTCAATAAAGATGACACTCATTAGTGCTTTTATATTGCTACATCACTTGGTACAAAATTCAATTTGAAGTTGTTCTTTGCGGAAGTCGTTGTAAGTTTGTTTTATGAGACCGTGAAAGTGAACAACTATCGGGTCTGTCCGCTGCTCAAATGCGTAGCACAATGATTGAGGTAAGTCATGTTGTCAATTTTCAGCAACTTTTAATTCACCTTTCATACTATAATCTATGTTAACAACGTAATTTCATTATTTAGGGTGGGATTACTGATCCTCTTGAGTATCTCATTAACACTTGACAAGTTGTTAGGTAAGGAGATTGCTTTTAAGGTTAAGTGGCAACAATGGTGGGGCAATTGTTTTGTTGTATCAATACTTCGAGGCACTTATGTGATCGAGCAACTAAAGGCTCCCTGGGAAAGGGATAACGTACGTATATGTGAGGTCCTATCCACACTTGTATTGCAAGTATTTCCTTAATATATCTACCTCACTTTTTCACATCATTAGTATATGTTATATCTCAATACACTTTCTCATAATGACATTACTTATATATTTTTTTATAGACTAAAGAGAGTATCGACGAAGTTAATGTTATTGATGATTGTGAAGTAACTACTGTATGTTAATAACTTCTGCTATGGTGTTTTTTTTGTATACCCGTGCATCTCATGCATCTGATACATAAATCAATTTTTTTGCAGGAACTTGAAATTACATCCAAACTCAACCTGGATCCAGTCACACTCACGACAAAGAGACAAAATCCTGATGGGTCAAGTGAATCAACAATGTTAATCAACTTGGATGATGGTGAACTATCGTCAACCAAGCTTAATAAACTGATCAAAATTGAGAAATAATAGTTGTGATGTTTCATCCTTTCTGTGTTTTGCTATTTACGTGTTGTATTCAATGGGCTATGGATATCATCATGGTTCTCTCTTTGATATCTTATTGGTTGTGTCTTTTGAATTATGGTTTAACTATTGTCTTTTTGTAATGTCGTGGGTCACCTGTACTGTTGCAATATATGGAATTTGCATATGTGTCTTTCAATATTAATAAAATGCAATGTTTAGTTACTTATAGTGTTGTTTATAATTCAATGTTTTATTCCCTAACTTTATATGATGCATAGTTGTACTTTGCAATAGTAACACATCCAACATATGACCCAATTCTTTAGGCCCATACACTTTTCATTTCCATATATAATAACATCCAACCACTTTCACTTACTCACAACCTTCTTCTTCAAGATAGACACAAGCAGCCTACATCATAGCTATATCATGAAATATATCGAAGGTTCACTTTGAGATCTACTAGATGACTTACTAGTGTTAGCACCCTTTGATTATAATGCAATTCCAACTGTTGCAAGAACGCCTTTTATTATATATTTTCTTTGTTTATTTACTATGTCTTAACTATTTTCCCTTTTAATGAAGTTTATCCATTTCACAATCTATACCACTTCTTAATATATATATATATATATATATATATATATATATATATATATATATATATATATATATATATATCATTCATACAACCATGAAAATTGACCCTTCCTTTGTGCATCAAGTTGATCATGAACTACCTACACTATGTAAGATCTATGACGGGTTATATGAATTTAACGTTGAATGGAATCAAAGTCTCAGATCCACTACTTACAAACGGATGGACTGAAATACTTAATTGTGTAGATTTTCCATTTAATTTAATATTCTTCATCTACAATATTTTTGCGATGACCTATTTTTGTTTATTCCTATACTAGACCATGAAGTTATTGAATATGATTTTCCTTATTGGCACACCCTATCACTATCGGATCCAACTAAACTATCTTTTGAACTCGTACTTTCTGTCTATACAAATATTGAAGGTGTCTGTACCCTAGTAATTTATCCATGACTTATGATTTTTTCTTTAAAGTACTTCAATCTTTTTTAAAATGGTACCTGTTGAACTTCCCCCCCCCCCCCCCCCCCCCCCCCCCCCCCAAAATTTGGATATAGCCTTATTACATATCATTGTAAGCTAACAATACACCTCTCTAACTTTGGTGGGACCTTCCAATCAACATGTTACCTGCCAGATCCAATATCAAAATTGAGACCCTTATTTTTTGAACTAGTTCAAGGTTGGATGACTTTTCTTCAACTTAATGGATTTCACAATGGATATGTTATTATATTTTATTTCCATAAAGTGAATTTTAGTAATATTGTTGTCGCATCCGCGAAAAACAACCGGCGGGCTGAAACAAAAACACAACACAGAGCCGCCACTGCGCGTTATTTATCCCAAGATAGGGAAAGGAAACGCTCAGAGAAACCTGGAAAGGAAATGGTCTCGCGACCAAAGAGAAAGGGTAATGGAGTCGGTTACGCAAGGGGAAGGTATTAGCACCCCTCACGTCCGTCGTACTCGACGGGATCCACGCTCTAAGAAAAGAAAAGGTTGCTAAAACACCACACACACACGCACCGAAGACAACACAGGTGGGGTTAAGGGGAAGAGAGCTCGATAGGACGTCGCATCTTATGCCTACGTATCTCGTCTGGAACGAGAATCAGAGCTGCCGTAGTTCGGCTCACGCACGCCAAACAAGACACACACACCCACAGGCAAACCTGGAACCCGACAACCACTCGATGGAATTACGTCAGCTTCCGAACCAAACAAACACAATCAGGATACGTACAGCCAATCGCTGGGCTTACGTCCATATCCTGACACACAAGAAGATAACAAGGAAACACACACAAAAAGAAAAAAAAGTGCCCGGAGAGACCTCGCACGGTCTCCTGCCTACATACCTCGTCTGGAACGAGGATCAGGGCGATGTAGTTCCCCTGAAAGGGAAAGGAAGAACATGCAAACTAGTAGGGAGTCGGGAACTCGAGCCTACAAGTCATCAAGCAAGCCAGAAGAGACGCTGAGACGTCAGAAGGAACGGCACACACAGACTAACAGGGAGTCGGGAACTCGAGCCTGATAGCTGCCAAACAAAACACACGCAAAAAAGAAAAAAGGTGCCCGGAGAGACCTCGCGCGGTCTCCTGCCTACGTACCTCATCTGGCATGAGGATCAGGGCGACGTAGTTCCCCCGAAAGGGAAAGGAAGAACATGCTAACTAGTAGGGAGTCGGGAACTCGAGCCTACAAGTCATCAAGCAAGCCAGAAGAGACGCTGAGACGTCAGAAGAAACGGCACACACAGACTAACAGGGAGTCGGGAACTCGAGCCTGATAGCTGCCAAACAAAACACACGCAAAAAAGAAAAGGGTGCCCGGAGAGACCTCGCACGGTCTCCTGCCTACATACCTCGTCTGGAACAAGGATCAGGGCGATGTAGTTCCCCCGAAAGGGAAAGGAAGAACACAAACTAGTAGGGAGTCGGGAACTCGAGCCTACAAGTCATCAAGCAAGCCAGAAGAGACGCTGAGACGTCAGAAGAAACGGCACACACAGACTAACAGGGAGTCGGGAACTCGAGCCTGATAGCTGCCAAACAAAACACACGCAAAAAAGAAAAGGGTGCCCGGAGAGACCTCGCACGGTCTCCTGCCTACATACCTCGTCTGGAACAAGGATCAGGGCGATGTAGTTCCCCTGAAAGGGAAAGAAAATCTAGCCAGAAACCAAGGGAAGACACACTACCAGGGAGCTGGACTCGAGCCTAGTGTTGTCATGCATCATTGCCCTACGTTGAGGTTTCTACCTACTTGCACAACTGCAGTCTAATCCTATCCAGGAAGAAAGCAAGCATGCAAGCATCAAACAAAATAAAACAAACATTTCAAACAAATTAAAAGCAAAGCACACACTATAACCAGTCAAGTGAGGCTCAAACAATGGGTTTGACTGCCGAAGCAAGTCATCTGTACATGGGTAGTATTCGCTCTTAACCTTGCCATTGAGGGGCTAAGGTGAAGCAGATGAAAGGTGAGTGAAGATTAGACTTCACAGCTCTTATCCCTGTCCAGGGAGAGCTTCAGACAAAGGAGCGTGGGTCCAGAATGGAGGGACCCTTCTACGCTCAAGACTCCGACTCGATTGTGCAACAGCACAAGATCTTGGGTTTGTGTCCCAATGCATCAACACACAGCCGTGTGAGCAGAGGGACGACTCAACAGAATAGTGGTGGATAGATTGCATATCCCTTTGATCCACCAATTGCCTCATAGAGGTCTTTACCTGCTTGGCACAAATGTAAACAACCACAAACATCGCCTCTTAAGGAGGACTTCAGACAGTTGCCTGGCCAAGTAACAGGCCAGGTCTTCCAGACTACATGAAGAATAGAAGTCCTACCTCAATTGGTTTAAAAACCAAGCAGCAGCAAGCAAGTTCTTAAAGAACTGTAAGCAACTTAATGTACTTGAAATCAATCAAGTATCATCAGTACTCAGACAAACCAACACTAAACAGCAAATGTTAATCTATACAGACAACACAAGTTAATGCACACAAGTGCAAGCTATAATCCCAAGCTCAAGCTTTAATCCCTACAACACAAAGTCAAGTTAGTTCATAAACATCAACCAAACTCAATTCAAATTGCCTTGAAGCAATCTCCTTAAGCATTGTGCATTTCATCCTGAAAATCCAAACCAAATGTGAGAAACTAGACCACTAGGCCAAGCCTAGGGTCCAAAAGGGATAAAAAATTCTAAACAGCAAGTGCAAACCAACCAAAATCAAATTAAAACAAATTAAAAGCAATTGCAATTGGTCTCATGCTCATACCATTCACCATTATCATTTCATGCACAATTTAACATTAATCATGCAATTTGCAACTCCAAAAGACCAAACAGAACTATCTCACTCAAAAGCATATCAAAACAATTCAATTAATTCCACAAAAATTCACACCTAAAGAGCAAACATTCAAGGTATAGCATGTCAATTTTCAGCTCAATTGGACAAAAGAAAGTAGGTCAATGAAAATCAAGAAGTCCAGACACATTTATACAAGCCAATTCAAGACATCCAAACAAACATCCACTTCGATAATTCATAAAACAGTGACAACATATTAGAAATGAATGGGATCAAAACCATGATGTCCTATAATGTGTCTAGAATGCTCATATCAAATTTCATCTTCATCCAATACCATATGAGAATTTCACAAACAAAATGCCAACATGTGTCACATAAATTCACAAAATGAGCCAACAGAGAAGAAAATTATCAATCAATTAGAAAATGACATCAAAAATTCCAGCAAAACTCACATGTTATCTTGACATATCAATGATCATTCATGCAAAAAATTGGAGCAATCAAACACTTCTAGGCCAGGCAAATAAAATCAGAAAGATGACCTAGCTTGGTGTGACACAAATTGTCATACCTCTAATCAAAAAAAAATATCTAATCAACCAGGTATCCAAAATTCACAAACTCTACATGAAAATCACCATCAACATGTCCAGAATAAGCACAAATATTTTCATCCATTTCTTTAAAGGTATGAGCATTTCATGAAGGATATGGTAAAATGTACAAAAATGTGACACATCACATAATCCCTAAGCATTTTATTTTTCTACACATGCAAAAAATCCACAAAAAATATCATTAAATTCTACACATTCTCATGAGCATGGTACAAAAAAGTTCACAAAATTTGGATAAGTTTTGAGTGATTTATCAATTTTCTAAGATGTGGTAACAAAAATGAAATAAAATTGCAAAAGAAATCAAATAATATTAATAATTAAATAGGACAATGGCATTTCTGTAATACTAAAGCCAAGGCGCAAAACGGCGCCGTTTGGAACAGAAGCCATGGCGCCTCTTGATTGGCTCAGAGGCGCGCCAAACAACATTTGAAATCCAGGCAAGGCAAATTAGGATCAAAGAGCACTGTTCATCGTGTTCTTCACAAGAACACTTCAAGAATCTCCAGAAAATCATAATCAACAAATCTTAACCAAAATGCATAAACTCATAACCGTTGGAACCGTCCTTCAATGTACATTCCAAATATGTGACTCAAATCTCCTAATTCTAACCACAACTCACGGATCGAGCAAAAATGTAAACACACGTCAAACTTCCAATCATGATTACACATTCAATAGTTCACCAAATCAAAAACCAAACCTAGCATGTTGATCTACGTTGCAAGCTCTTTAAAACGCATCTAACAATTAAAGGAATGGTAAGATTCGAAAACTTACCAATTGATGAAGGCAACAGTGGATTTGGAAGCTTCAAGGTGTAATGATGCAAAACAGATCAAGAAGAAGGTTGAGGAAGGTGCTAGACACTCGTGCTTCAGCTCAATGTTGATCCAAATGCAAGAAATCTCAATTCACCATTGTTGAACACACTTTGGACAGTCACGAATTCAATGCCTTCTTGCTCCAAATCACCAAAACAGTTGAAGATTATGATCTATGGAAGATGAAGCAAAAGGAATTTCGCCAAATGATGAAGAATTGATGAAGTTTTTGTGAAAAGTGTTGATGAAGATTCTTGATGAATTTGGAGAAAATGGAGGGAAAGTTTGTTACAAGCTTTGAGAATTGTGATTCTGATCAACATTTCAGTTATGATTAAAGCTTTATACTCTTGCTTAATCACCTTACTAATCACCAATTAACCAAATGAAATGTAATTAGCATAATGTGGTTTTTTCAATGCAAGGGCAAAATTGGTATTTCACATAAGGGCTCATGACAGCTGTATGACAGCTCATACATCTCCTAAATATCATTTGTGATGTGTTGGCTTTGATCCCATGGCAATTGGCATTGTATTTCTCATTTTCAATATGCTATGCCAAAAAAATGCATTTTAAGTGAATGTTCAAAAGTAGCCTTGCCAAATATTGAACCTTGAACACTTATGACAGTTGGAATAAGTCACATTTGGCATTTGTGAGGTGTTGCAAAAACTCCCATTCCAAAATTCCAAGTATTTCTCAAGTTGGACCATTTTGCCCTTGGATTTTAATTAGTGCACTTGAAAATTAACCTTTTGCATTGGCCATTTTTGATGAATTTTGATTATGCACCATGAAAGTACATATGAAATGGAGTTTGCTCATAAAAAGATCACTCATTTTGGACACTCCATGTGAAAGTTATGCCACTTTGATTATAGGTCTTTTTTGAAATTGAATGGACCATAACTTGTCAACCATACATGGGAATTTCAAGTTCTTGGACTTTTTTGGAAATGTGAGACCAAGATCTTCAACTTTCATGTTGAACCAATTTTCATTTGAAGCTTCCTTAGACATGTAATTTTGTGGTCAAAAACTTTCCATTTTTGGAAACTTCCATTACAAGTCACTTTCTATTTTTGGCAATTTTTGTTCTAACTTTATTTTCTCCATTCTTGAGCTTTGCAATGTCAAATAACACTTGTTCCAACATGAATGAAGTGTATCCAAACCTCTCCCACCTCCAAATCCATAAAATCATGCACAGTTGACTACAGTTGACTTTTTTAGCTGATAGATGAATTTGGTAATGCACTGATCAATCTGAACCCCAATCTTCTGATGAAATGGCTCAAGGGTGCAACCCTAGCCTCCATAATCTCAATATAATCATGAAATGATCCCCATATCCATCACAGACCCCATCTCCTAGCCATGCCCTGATTGGCCCAATGCAACTGATTAGGGTTGACCAGTGGTCAAAACCCTAATCTCAAGGTAGCTGATCAAACCCTTGAACTTCTTGGATGATATCAAGACCATGATGATGATGATGTATTATTGCAACCAAGATGTAGCTCAATCTCCTTGAGAATCAAAACCCTAATTTGGACCTCCACATCCTCAGATGATTAATGACCAGTCCAATGAAACCCTAGCTTGCACATGACCTCTTCATCTCCTGATCAAGACTTAAGAGGATGACTTGCACAATGTAACCACATGATATGCAATATGCAATGCCTAATGACCTAAAAATGATATGCAATATGTTAAGCTAGTCCCAAGAGAAGAGGGCAAATTTTGAGGTGTTACAGCTGCCCCTATTCAATCCACTGTGAACCTGTCCATATGAACAGCCTCGGCTTTCAGATGATCAGGATGAAGAGTGATTGAATACCAAGAACAGACGAACAATTTGCACTCTGATGGGATAATAATTAACAACGTCTGTTAGAATCGGCGAAAAACAATCTTCAAAAGAATCCGTCCGTTACGGAGAAAGTCGGCCTGATCACCGAAACAACAACATCAACCTGGATACCAAAATAAATGGTAGCACAGGGATAACCATGGTCTGAACACCACACATCCGCTGGGGATTTTTATTATCTCTTTTTTATGCTTTTCTTGAACCCCGAAATTTTCTTTTGCGCAAATGATCCTCAGATCAATGCATTTGAACCCCGTTCTCCTGTTTGCCAAAATAATGAACCCCATTCTCCAGTTTGAACCCCAGTCGCCTGACGATTACTCGTGATCGCCAATGTGAACCCCATCTCCAGAAAACACCTCGTGTCTCCTTTTCTCCATTTGGACCCCGCTCTCCAGAAAATGCCTCAACATTTCCTTTTCTCCGTTTGAACCCCGATCTCCGCTTTCTTGTGATAATTCCGCTGGCAACGTCGGAAATAACACCAAACACCACTCTGAGGGCGACATATCAGAGGGTACACCTTCACAAAGGAAGGTAACATGTGCATCTCTTCTTCAGAAGACACCCATAACGACCTCTATTGGCATCCGCCAAAGTCTAAGGTGACACATGAACAGAAGATAATCCTGAGGACCTCATCCTGGATATAATCTTCAACTCCAATCTCCATATGAACCCCAGAAAATGCCTCAACATTTCCTTTTCTCCGGTTGAACCCCGAAAATCGCGCTGATCGCGTAACATCCTTCGATTTCACTTCCATCTCCGTCCGACGGAAAAAACCTCATCCAGTATCGCACTACCGGAGAACATTGCTGATCTGACATCATGATGCTAAACTCCTCAGAGTAACATCTTCACCATCCGGCGAAACCAAAACCTCAAGCGGTAACCACGGCTTGAGTCGCACTGATCGCAAAATATTTCCCATCTCTGTCTGACGGAAAAAAATGCCTCCTCCTCCAGTATCGCACTACTGGGGAATATCCTCTGATTCAATCATGTGGCTAAACTCCTCGGAGTAACACCTTACTTTGCGGATAAAACCACCTCTCAAACAGTAACCACGGTTTGAGACTAGCTCTATGCTTGCAATATGATGCATGATCGATTTTTCTGCGTAATGCTCCATAATCATGGAAATGCTACGCGCTTTATTATTTTTCTATGCAACATGCTATGCTATTTTTTCATGATGAATGTATAAAAAGTATCCCCTTCAAGGGATTCTGCTGAGGAGCACGAGACACTCTGCTGAGGAACTCGTCAATACTCCGATCTCCACCCCGCTGGGGAATAGCACCACTGCTGGGATAAGGCAACCCTCGCTGGGGAAAAACTTCCTTTGCACTCAATCCGCTCGGGAAACTGCTGGGGATAAGAACCACCCACACTCTGTGGGGATACAACAGTCCTCGACTTGCTGAGGATATCAATCCCGACTCTGCTTCGAGAAACCCTCACAGATATCTGACGACTTCACTGGGGAAATGTTCACAGATACTCTGCTGGGAAACAGCCACCTTCAGGCCTGGCGACTGGGGAAGCATCGATCTGACACCTGCTGGGGATAACCATCCTGACTCTGCTAGGGAAGCGAATGCCACTCCGCTGGGGAGGACCCATACAATCCATAGGTAGAATCAACTCAGCTGGGGATGCAACTATCAGTCCGCTATGGAAACTCATCCAACCACTGGTAGGATGAACACTGCTGGAGATATATTTCATTGAAACCCGCTCCACTCGGGGAATAGCAACCTTCAGGCCTGGCTGCTGAGGAAACACCGTTTTAAACCTGTCGGGGATAACCATCTCGACTCGGCTAAGGGATCCATAGACCTTTGGATCTGCTAGGGAGTTGGTCCTCACAACTCTGCTTGGGGACCTAGCTGGGGGAAATGAGAAAAGTTGGTACAGAACACCCGTCGACTCGTCGAACCACGGTATCCGCCTCCCAATCTCGTATCAGCTTTCCACTTTTGAGAACTCCCAGCCTCGTCTGGACCTTTTCTGCTCCATCATCTTGTACTCCCAACCGCTCCGCGCTCGACGGAGAGCGAACTCCTGGGGATTATACAGACGTTTCAATCTTTTGACTTTGAAGAGTCTTCTTGATTAATTCCAAAGGTCGTCGGACGTCTCTCGTCGCCTCTTCACCGTTCTCTAACTGGCTTGTCCCTGGTCGGACTCCGCGGGAACTTTTACAGACTTTCCAATCTTCCGACTTTGAAGAGTCTTCTTGATTATCATCAAGGATCGTCGTACGTCTCAACGTCACCTCGCCATCTTTCTGTTCATTCGTCCCTGATTGGACTCTCATGGGGATTTCTCTAGTCAAAGCTTCCATATCACAACCTGCAAGTGAGTGAAAATATCTAACAGTACCTGCAAAAGAGATCGTTAGATAAAACCGTGCCCCAGGCGTGCCAAGATTTCAACACTCGGGTCACTCAACCTTCCAAATAAGATTTCAAGTTCTCAACCTTATAAACATGCATTGGAAGGGACCTGTATGTCTTAAAATGCAAAGATTCTTTATCAAAAATAATCGGATGTTTTTGCAATCAAAGCGGTAATGAAAACAAAAACAAAATTATTTGACTGAATATGCATTTTATTAATTGAAAAATGTGGCTCAAACTGAGCAATACAAAGGAAGCAATTCCTGAAAAGAGGTAATTGCGCACAAAAGGAAAAATTTATCCTAATGGCAATGTGAAACCCGTAATCTCATCGAGTTCCAACTCGGTTACACCCCATATGTCCTCAGACTCTCCGCGCTTCTGCCTTCTGAACAAGACGATTCTGACTGATCCCTACCGGGTATTATCCATGATGCTTTAACCAAAGCGCAAACGATCATGCCAGGCGCAGTTGTTCGTTTCAATCCCTCTTTTGCCTGGACCGCCCTTTCGGGTTTTCAGTCCACCGGGATACCCATTTTTGCCCAAGTCGCCTTTTCAGGTTTTCGACTTGTCGGGTGTACAGCTTTCTCTTTTTATCCCTAATTTTTGCCCGAACCTTTCTTTCTGTTTTTGGTTCGCCGGGATGCCCATTTCTGCCTGGACTATTTTATTCTTTCCGTCCAGCGGGTCAATTCATACGAAGTATTTTTTAACTGCGTCCGCATTCACAGGGGATGGAAAATCTTCGCCATCCATGGTCGTTAACAACAAGGCTCCGCCAGAGAAAACCTTCTTGACCACGAATGGACCTTCATAATTGGGTGTCCATTTGCCCCTTCGATTGTTTTGAGGAGGAAGGATCCTTTTCAGCACCATATCACCTACGTGATATACCCGAGGTCGCACCTTCTTGTCAAAAGCACGCTTCATCCTCTGCTGATATAGCTGCCCATGACAGATGGCTGTCAGCCTCTTTTCTTCAATCAGGCTCAACTCTTCATACCGGGTCCTTACCCATTCAGCCTCTTGCAACTTGACGTCCATCAGGACTCTCAAAGAGGGAATCTGGACCTCAACTGGTAATACTGCTTCCATCCCATATACCAATGAGAAAGGAGTTGCCCCAGTAGATGTACGCACCGATGTTCGATACCCATGCAATGCAAACGGCAACATCTCATGTCAGTCTCTGTAGGTTACCACCATTTTCTGCACAATCACACCGTCGGTGCATTTAAACGTTATCCGGGCAACGAAAGCTTATCCGCCTTAACCTCCCCATCAGACATCAGAATCCGTTCGGATTCAGGGTCAGGCCCCTCCTCCGGGATCGGTTACTCTCAATCTTTCGATTAGAGCACCTCGAGATGTCCTCATCAGGGAACTCAAACTTCCTCGGTTGATAATCCTCAATGGGTTGTTGAGCGAGGTAATCAGACAATACCCCTTGATTGCTTTCTGAGAGTATACTGAATCAGTCAACATTATTTTGCTCCTCTCGCAAACCCGTCCGGTCATTGCTGGCTCTTTCAGAAATCTACCTGATCAGATCCATCTCGAAATCCACAAAGTGGTATGAACCAGCATATACTGTCTCAGTCGGCGAGCAGCCTATGCCAAAGTACATCAAGTTTTCTCGAACAGTGAATGTATTGTTTCACAGTCGGTAAACTTTTTGCTAAGGTAAATTGCATGCTCTTTTCGACCAGACTCGTCATGCTGCCCCAGTACACACCGTAGACCCCTCGAAGGCCGTCAAGTACCAGATTTGACAATTGCTCCTTCCACAGGAGGTGTCAGAATCAGAGGTTCCTGCTCCTTATTTCATTTTTCAATGCCCCTTGGAAATCATTATTTCACCTGACCGTTTGATCTTTTTTTTCACAGCTTGAGTATAGGTTCACACATGGCTGTTAGATAAGATGTGAACCATGACATGTAGTTCAATCTACCTAGGAGACCACGAACCTCTCTTTCCATTCTCGGTTCAGGCATTTCTTATTTTGTTTTTTCCTTTTTTTTTTTTTTTTTAGCAGGATCAACCTCGATTCCTCTCTTACAATGAACCCCATCAGCTTACCGGCCCGCACTCTGATAGTGCACTTATTGAATTCAACCTCAGTTTGAATTGTCTCCACTGGTCCATTCAGCTTGGCCAGATCTACCAGATGCCCCTCTCCTGTTTGGGACTTTGCTATCATGTCATAGCCATAGCATCGGATTTCATGATGAATCCTATCATGAAACAAAGTCACCATGGCTTTCTGATACAGGCACTGGCGTTCTGCTTCTTTAGAGGACAATCTTCTCTCCATGGCAGCTTGTGCACAACGACACCGGTATCCAACCCTGGCATATCCTGACATGACCAGGTGAAGATATCCACAAGCTCTTTTAACAAGGCTACCATCCTGCTCTTGACTCGCCTCTGAAGCGGCCCCAGTTTTCACTTCCTTCCTGACCTCGGCGGTGCTTAGAATAACAATCTCAATCCGCTCCGCATGCGGCTGAATCACCTTCTCCTCTTGTTTTGACAACCTGGCTAATTCCAGCAGATCACAATCTTCTTTGCCTTCTTCTTCGGCATGATAGATCGGTTTGTCGAAGTCATATGAGGGGTAACCAAATCGTTATCAACGAGATCCGGAGAATTACCTTCTTTTTTTTTTGAAGTTGGGACGAGACAAATCAAAAAAATGAAAAAATGAAAATAACCATTGCCATTTTTATTTGTTTTTAAACTGCAAAAATAAATGAAAAACAGGGAACACCGCTTTTTGACTGAAAAACATCCATTTATTAATGATGCAGAAATGTTGCAAAATGAAACATGAGATGGCCCTTACAATGAACCATTACGTGTCGGGCAACACATATGGCTTTCATGCAAATAAAACTGAAAACAAGAAATATTACTCTTCCGGACGAGTAACAGTGCTGATCCTTTTAAGCCTTCCAGCTCCCTGGTGCGCACGACTTTATCCAACCATCAATCTTGCAGTCACTGTTGATCTCTTCCCCCACCGCACAGGTGTGACCTGAATTTTCAGCGCTTACACCCCCATCACCTGCCCCGGTACCGGCATGGGATCGGCATTAACATTCAACAACAGTGAAAAATGGAGGGCCTTGGACTCCACCAGGTCTTGGACAGTATGCTTAAAAGCTCTACAACCCTCAATGTTATGCCCAGGCGCACCAGAATGGAATTCACACCTGGCATTCTCATTATAGTTAGGTGGCCTCTGATCTGATCTCAATGGAGCTAATATCCTGGGCTGAACCATCCCAAGATCCCTCAACTTTTTAAACAGAGCAGCATACGGCATAGGTGGCTTGTCAAAATGGCGATCAACCCCCTTTCCTTTCACTTGACTCCCAGCTCCATGTGCCTTCTGTGGAGTTGGCTGAGGTTGCTATCGGACTGACTGATTACCAGCAGGGATGGTTACAGCAGCAGTGTGCTGGTAGTAACGACCCCTACCGTGTCCTCTCTGGGCATGCACAGCACTTGATTCACCCTCATTCTTGCGCTGGTCGTTACCAAAGGATTTCTTCGGTCCAGACGACGAAACGTTTCCCTGCATCTCCCCCTTCTTCAGCCAGTCCTCAATCCTCCCCACTTTCTCGGCAATCGCCTTCTGCCCCACGGCGAACTCTTGCATGACACTGATCAGCTCTCCCATCTTCTCTTTCAGCTCGAGAATGTCGGTGTTGGACGGATTCATCATTCCTGTGTCAATCAAACAGGTTAGAAACTGACACCTGCAAAACAGAAAACAAGTTATTATGCATGAATGCAACATCTACCCATATGAGGAAGATTCCGTCCTTTGATTCTGGTTTCATCGAGACGGATAATATTTCACCAATAACATTCTGACATCCGGATGTCTCTCAACCAGATTCTCAATCCATAATACTCCCCATATGGTGTAGCACCTCAAATTTGCACCTATCATTGTACACACATTTTCATATTAAGTCATAGCATATCATGATCCATTGCACAACATTTGCATTGTCCCTCAGTTGCCTCAAGAGCAAGCAATCAAGAATTAGGTCAAACTAATCTCCTGATCAGTCAACCAAGCAAGCAAAGGAATTTCTCATTGAACCAAGGCCTTGGGGTTTGTCCAACAAGTTCACATGGCTTGGAGGTCTATTTGAAGTATTTTGGTCAAGGGTTGAAGACTTGGAGATCATCAGTTCATACACAGACAGTCAAAAACCCTAAAAAAGGTCAACTGTCAGTCAAAGCAATGGATGGTGGTCATTCTTGTGGAATTTGGGCGTCATGATCAATAATCAAGAGTTCATACAACTTGGGACATCATTTGAAGTCAAATTCTCAAGGAATTAGGGTTTGGAAGTTATAAGTCAATGCACAATCAGTCAGAAACCCTAAAAGTCAATTGTTGGTCAACTGTCCATTTAATCAGTGATTGGACAATTGGAGTTGGTTTGTGAGAGTTCATTCATGTCCAAATAGTCATCATACATCATGCCAAACACCATCATGGAAGAATTTGAAGCCAGATCAAAAATTTCCCAAAATGGAAACTGGGCCTGTAACTGAAACCTGCCATAAATGGAAAGTCTTGATCCTCAAACTTACATTTTGATACAAGCCTCAAATGAATTTTTGCCCAACATGAAAGTTGAAGATCTTGTTCTCCCATTTCCAAAAAGTCCTAGAACTCTTAATTCCCATGTGTGGTTGGAAAGTTATGATCGAATCGATTTCAGAAAATCTTGAACTTCAAAGGGCCATATCTCTCAAACCGTTTGGCCAATTTTGGTGGGGTTTTTTCCTACAAGTCACATTTGATCCCCTCTTTCCAAAAATATAAATTTCATGAGCCAAAACTTCACCAATCAAAATGGCATATTTTGACCTTTTTCATTTAAATGCAAGTTTGACCAAGAGTTGACTTTTTGATTTAAACATTTTTTCAACATTTGGCCAATTGGAACAGCTCATAAATGTCATTTAGAATGTGTTTGCAAAGTCAAAATATGCAGTACATGAGGCCATGGCTTGGTTGCTTGAATTGTAAGAAAAGTACAAGTTTCACTATACCACTCCATGCTTGCATTTGAACCATGCCTTGGTACCTTCAAACAGAACTTTTAGAGGCCATTCTCTGTCAATTGAACACATCTTAGCAGCCTAAAACCTCAGAAAAAAGGGCCATGCTTGCTTACTTGAATTTTGGGACAAAAGGACAAAACCAACCATACCTCCATGCCTTAATTTGTACTGTCCAATAGCAGTTTGGACAGCACTACTTTTCTGTCAAGAGAAAGGGCATGGCAGCCACAAAAAAAAAGAGGGGGTAATGCAGCAAAAATTCATGAATGAACTTGGCCCACACTTTGCTTGGTACTAGAACAGCAATTATGCAGCATTCTGCTACCAGCTTGAAATGAAGTTGAAGCCATAACACAAAAACAGACCAAACACTCTTCATTCATTCTCAAACCTCACCCTTGCTATGCACTTCATTTTGCTGTCAAAAACAACCCTGTCATGAAAAACCAGTAACACCCTCCTAATTCACACCTTGATATTTGGCCTTTGTTTTGGTCTGTCCAAAAGACAATGACATAACTTAACCAACAAGCATCACAAGACCATTTTGGCCAAGGCAAATGGATAGGGAAAAGCTCATTCACAAAAACTCACTGACTTTGGCATGTTAAAATGGATTCTGCTCAGATCCAAGAAAAAGGGAACCCTACCATTTTGCATTTTCAAAACCTCTAGTCCAAAACAAAAGCCAACCCAACCTTGCCTTGCCTTGCTTGGTAACAGGACTGCTTCACTATTTGCTGTCAAGAAGAGTTTCTAACCACATTCCACAACCGCATAACAGCATTCATTGAGAGGGACTGATTTTGGCATGTTGCAATCTCTGTCAAAAAAAAGAATACCAAATAACCAAAACTCTGCTTGGCCAACCAACAGTAACCTTGTTCACCAATTGTTCATCATGGAGTAGCTAGCCAACAAACCAACATTTCCTGCTACAGCAGACACACAAACCAACAAACCACAAATCATTGAACCTCATCCATTCACCAAAAAAAAAACCCTGCTGACTGCCTTTGCTTTTGCCATTTGCATTTTTCTGTCCAAGACACAATAGCACCAAAACCTAGCATAAACCAAACCTGAAGCTTTGCACCCTGCTAACCAACAAAACATGACCAACATCATACACTCTCTAAAACCATTTTGCTGCTTTTGGCTATTCCTCCCATCTGTCTAAGCTTCCAACCAAAACTGAGCCCTGCATTATTTCTAAAAAAAAACCTGCCACAAGCAGCATACCACAAGGACCTTCACTTATTTTCCAACCAAAGCCCTTGCTCACTTGGCTATTTTTCTGTCCAAACATAACAAACTCCAAGCCATTGCATTTTCCACAACTCTTCACCATGTTGAACCAACAGCATCCATCAAAACCTGTCAAACACAAACCAACTGAACTGCTTTTCTCTCACTCATCCTAAAAAACCCTGCATTGACCTAGCTACTTGCATTTTCATTCAAAAGCCTGGCAACATTTCCACCCTCATTTTCCTGTCATGAAACCGGCTGCAGCCACAGTCAAACACTTTGCAACAGAAAATCACTCTCCAACCAAAACCTCACTTTAGCATTTATCAAAGATACCTATCAAACTCCAAAAGGCACCAAGAACCTAGACCTGCTTTGACCATCCATTCACCATTACCAAACACTGCTAGCAGCCACTTGGTCAAGAGAAAAACACAAAAACTCACTCAAGGCCAACTTCATCATTCATCAAAAACACAAAAAACTCATCCATGACAGTCCAAGATTGATGCCAAAACAAGCCATCTCAAGCAAAACAACCTTCATCATTCATCATTGGGGAGTTTCTAAAGCATCAGTTTCAGGCTAAGAGGACCAAAACCACACTGTTTCTCATTCTGCTTCAAAATTGGTAAAATTCGATTTTCACCATTCTAAAATCCATGCTATGCTTATTGTAGTTCCTTGTATGCTGATTCTGTTGATATTTGAATCGTGTGAAATGGTCTTGTATTGAGTGAGAATTTTGATTCTTAAACTTCATGTTTGAATATGTCCTTGATCATTTCTTATTGCCTAGCTCGATTTAATGAAAACCATGGTGGGATTCATACTGCTTGTTGTTTGATGATCATTTTAGTATATGCCATTGCTTTGTTTGGAGAAGAATTGGTTGGTGTAAGACCCCAATTTTGGGCCCTAAGATCCCTCATGGCCCATATCATATCATATCATGGCCTCAAGGATCAATGCATGCCTTTGTCCCCTCCTAGTGGGTAGATTGCCTTGTGGTTTGTTTTCTTGATCACCAAGCATACTTTGCATTTGTATATCTTTGCTTTCATATGTTTATTAACCAAAAAGTACAAAAATATTGTCTGTCTAACCTTGTTGCTTGCAGTTGAAGCAATCATCAGCAATTAGGTCAAAGACAGTCGACAGTCAGTCAAAGCAATGGATGATGGCCATTCTTGTGGAATTTGGGCATCATGATCATTAATCAAAAGTTCATACATTTTGGGACATCATTTGAAAACAATTTCTCAAGGAATTAGGGTTTGGAATTCATCAGAAGAAGTTCAATCAGTCCAAAACCCTAGAAAGTCAAACTTGGTCAACAGTTGATTTAATCAATAATTTGGTGGATAGAATTGATCTGAAGAAGTTCACTCATGCTTATATAAGCCTCATCTATCATGTTCAACCTCATCATGGAAGAAAATCAAGTGAAATCAGAAATTTTCCAGAAATAGCAAGTGGACCTGTAATTTCAACTGCCAAAAATGGAAACTTCTTGATCTTAAACTTACATCATGATACAAGCTCCAAATGAATTTTTGCCCAACATGAAAGTTGAAGATCTTGTCTTCCCATTTTCAAAAAGTCCAAGAACATCAAAATCCCATGTGTGGTTGTCAAGATATGATCAAATCATTTTCATCAATTTTTGAACTTCAACAAGCCATATCTCTCAAACCATAAGGCCAAATTTGGTGGGGTTTTTTCCTACAAACCACATTTTTCATCCTCTTTCCAAAAATATAAATTTCATGACCTAAAACCTTACCATTCAAAATGACATTTGTGGACCTATTTCTTTAAAAATCAAAGTTTGACTCAAAGTTGACTTTTGGCTTCTTTGACTTTTTCTTGATTTGGCCAATTTGGAAATGTTGTAAATCATATTTGTGGTTTGCTCCAAGCTTAAAATCATCATCATATCACCATTTTACCCTCATTTTGGCCTAAAGTACAAATGTGGCACCTTTTGCAAATGGCTTAAAAGAACCAAGCAAGGTACAGCAGTTCTGCAGCAGACCACAAACAGCAATTGCCTTGGTCATTTGCAGCCTTACCAAAGCCCAAATCGTGGCAAGCATGTACCTCCTCTTTCACTTATGCAAAGTTAGTAATTTTGGCAAATGGAGTCATATAAGCAAAGTAAGGTTAACACTGCATGAAAAAACAACAAACAGCAGTTGGCAAGGTTATGTACAGCCTGTCCAGGCCCAATTCGGGTACAGCATACACCCTCCACTTCACTTGTACAAAGATTAGCAAATGTGCATTTGGTCATTTTTTAGCTAAATATGATTAAGCATTCCTTAAGACAGTCATATATAAATTGATTTTCTGCCACAAAGCAACCCTAGAGACCAAGAAATCGCAGCCTCCACAGACCAAAAAGGACATTTCTCTGATTCTTGCATTTTGGCAAAAACCCAATTTCTGCACAAACCATTAAAAGAGCTCGAGTTCTCTTGCATCCTTCATCATCAAAACATCATTTGGAGCCTTGTTACGGCCTCAATCACCAGCTGGAACTCCAGTCTTTGTTCTGTTTTCCAAGCACATCAAACATGGCAGTGAGAGTTTTGAAGGATTTCAAGCAAGTGTGAGTCAAGGTTCTTCAAAGTTTCTTCACTCCAAAAGCATATTGGACCTCTGATTGAGCTGGAAGCATACAAACTGCACTGTTTCATTGGGTTTTCCAAATCAGGTGAATTTTTCGACTTCATTGTTTTCTTAAGTCTTGCTACACACCATGTAGGTCTTGTTTAGTAGGTTGACTTAAGCTTTGAATCACATTAAATGGATGACTATGCTATGAGATATAAGGATTGCTATTTTAGTGAGCATATGCATTTTTCATCGATTTGCTTTGTTGGGTTTGATTTGTTGAAATTGCATACCATATTCTTGTTGCTGGAGGTTTAATGATGCTATTGGCATGTTTGGTTTCATTTTTTGGGCACTTTGATTCTTGATGATTTTTGCATGATGATGAATATATGCTGTCCATGTTGAACATTACCCTGTCCAGAAATGTGTTCGATTAATCTTTGTTGTGGTGAATGGTTGATGTTAGATGATGATAGTTTCATATGCCCTGCTTGGTTGGTGATGCTAGATGTGTTTTGTTCATATTTTTTGTTCGAGTGCATGCTGAACCCTGCTGCTGTTATGCTTGAACCCAAAAACCATATGTTTTGTGCTATATCTTGTTGGTTGCTTGCTGTTGTGTATGATGAAGCATGATGATGAATACCATTGCTGCCAAACCCTAGCTACAAGAACTTTGCCCAGAACTTTGAATGCCATTGCTTTTGTGTGCTGTTGGTTATTTTGTTTGGATATTGATGAACACCTTATGCCAGAAAATCCATGCGAAATATATTGTATGCTGTTTGTTTGCTGTTGGTTATGATGAGCACATTGATGATGATGAACTTGGTTTGATAATTACATGATAATGATGAATGTTGCTGTCAACCTGCTTACTGTATAAACCTCACCCATACCATGCTGCTATGCTAAAACCCTGTTGTTGTGATTGCTTGCTCTACTTTGTTTTATGATGATGATAACATGAGTGATGCTGCAAATGCCAATGCTGCTGTTATTTGAACCATGAACCATGACTAGAAACTCCCATGATTGTGTGTTTGCTGTTTGATGCTGTTTGGATGTTGGCTGAATTCGTTTGAAAATACCATGAGCCATGCTACATAAACCTTAAGGGTTTTGACCTTGAAACACAATTGGTTGTTTTGATGGATTTTCCTGCGTGTGTACTGTTTTATTGCCAGCCAACCAATCACAACATTTTATTCTGTTTGCCAAAACGCTGCAGTTTAGTTAAATGAGCCCAGGAATTACACAATTGCCATTGGTTGACTTTGCTTTGACCACTTTGCCATGCCATTTTGTTCATCTTGCTTCATCATTTCACTCAACTTAAGCAATTCATTTTTAATTCAAATTTCATCCAAAAATCCTGAAATTTTTTACACATGATCACAAATGAGTCTAGAATTTTATTGTGATTTTTAATTAATTTTCCATGGTCTGGATTTTAAATGATAAATATTTTCTTGACATGCATGCAAAATTGGTACATCTTACCATTTCAATTGTGAAATACTCATGTCATATCCTATGCCTTTGAAATTTTTTGTGGTAAAACTAGACACATTGACCTTCATTTCCATATAAAGTTTGTGCATTTATCATTTGTGGATTGAGAGTTATGATTTTCTGAAGTTATGTGTTACATTTGGTGCTATACCATGATCATGCATTTTCACATTTTTTGTTCACATGCTTCCTCTTATCCAAATCACTTCAAATTTTGCATGAATGATCCCTTGTATGTCTAGTTTGTGTATGAATTTTCTTGGAATTAATCATGCTGTTTTCTATTTGATTGTGAATTTTCTTCCATATGTGGTCATTTGTTGACTTTTTGTGCTATGCCTTGCCAAATCTTTTGTGAAATTCTCAAATCTTATTGTATGATCATGAAATTTCATATGTGATAACTAGACATCTCAAGCTTTGCATTGGTGTTAATCTCATTCATTTCTCTTCTGTTTTCAAATTGATATGATTTTTTGAAGTTGACCTATGCTTGTTGACTTTCACCATGCTTACTTGAATTTGGTTTGACTTCATGATTTTACTTGACTGCCTTCCTCTCATCCAAATGCCATGAAATTTTGCATGCTTACCATGTTAGATGTTAGGATTGAGTGTGATTTATTTCATAATTTTTGAAAATGTTTTGGTTGACTTTTGAATGAAGTTTTTGCTGTTGACTTTTGTATGCTTCTCTTGCCATGCTTTGCATCCTTTTGCATATGAAATGACCATGATGCATGTTTTGGTTATGAATCCAATTGAGAATGCTTCTTGAATGTTCAAACTTGGTTTGGGTTGACTTTTTCTTGCTGCCTTGATTTTTTCTTTCATCTTTGACCCTAGGCTAGTCCTAGTGGTCTTCTAAGCTTATGTTGAGTTCATCTGTTTCAGGTTGAGCACCAATGCCCCAAAGACCTTTCAATTTTGATTGAGTTGGTTTGTTTATCATGTGCTAACATTTTGTTTTGTAGGTGACTCATATGCTTGAGTCTTTGTGCCTTGCACAATTGGTCCCTCTGTGGTTGACTTTTGGTTCATTTCTCTTTGTTTTAATTGTTGAACTGTTCACTAATTGATCTGACTTTTGCAGGTACTTTAGTTGCCTAAGTTCTTTGAACTTGATTGCTTGCTTTGCTTTTTAGCATTTGCTTTGAGGTATAAACCTTTCTTCTTCATGTAGTCTGGAGACCCGGTCTGTTATTTGACCGGGCAAACTGTCTGAAGTCCTCCTTAAGAGGCAATGCCTGTGTTTGTTTATATTTGTCCTAAGCAGGAAAAGTCCTTCAAGTAAGGCAATTGGTGGAAGGTAGGGATAAGCAATCTATCCCCCACTATTCAGTGTGTCCTCTCTTTGCTCCCATTACATGGTTGAAGCAATGAGATAAATACCCAAGATCTAATCGAGTCAATAATGTGGAGAGAGTTCCTACTTTCTGAACTCCCACACTTTCTTTGATGCTCTCTCTTATCTGAGATAGAAGCAATGAGGCATACTCCTCATCTCCTTTTCATCTGCTTCACCTGAGCCCCTCAATGGCCAGGTTAAGAGCGACCTTCACTTATTACAGTGGACTTTTAAAGTCAAACCCTCTTGTGTGAGCCCCCATTGTTTGGCTATAGAGTGTGCTGTTTGCTATTCATTGATTGATTGATCGCTTCATATGCATTTGTTTGCTTATATGTTATGCATTTATCATCATCATCAATTGCCATTAGTGCATGATCATCTCATTTATCTTTGTGATGCTATCATTATTGTTAGCCCATTGAGGACAATTGTAAGTCCATTGCTTTGGCGTTTGCTCCTGTGATATGGAAGGATAGAGTGTAAGACCTCATTGGTCACTCATATCTTCTGATTATTTGTTTGTATGTGAGGATACAGTTATAAGTCCCTGTAAGTTGGCATCTGCTTTCCTGTGATCATAATTTGATCTGTCTGTTTGCATGAGAGGTTGCAATTATAAGTCCCTGTAAGTTGGCATTTGCATTCCTATGATCATGTTGTTGCTTTTGTTCTTGTATGTGAGGATCTATTGTAAGTCCCTGTGATGTGGCATTGGATTTCCTGTGAGCATACTGTGGAGTTAACCTAAGTCCAGATAGATTGGCAGTTAGCTTCCGTTTCTCATCTTTGTTTTTCTTTTGAGGAGATTAGTGTAAGACCATTGAGTGGCTTCTGACATCCCATTCTGTTTTAGGAGATTGGTATAAGACCAGTGATTGGCATCCGATATCCGCTTTTGCTTGATTTGTTTGTTTGTTATTATTAATTGCTATTCCAAAGGACACACTTGAATCATCTGCTATATGATCTCAAGAAGTGAACCTTCTAAGAAGTTTTACTATCCATCCCTCATCCATTCATCATTCATTATGTCCTAGACTTTTCACACTTTATCTTTTAAACTTGACATAAGTGTTGTGCAAACATCTTCATGTTTTCTAACTAAAAACCTGGACTCAAGTCCTTGACCTTTTTCAAACTTCATTTTCATAATACTTATTTGAATTGATCTTAATCATACTTTGACTCCATTTTTATAATCATAATCAGTAACTCCACCCATTCACTTGTTTTGGCTTTGTCCATTAATCTTTTCATACATGAGCTATAGGTTTGATTTATCTTAGTGGTTGATGTTAATCTCACCTTCTGTCTTTAGTGATTGAATTGTAAGTCTTCCTTGCCTATTATAGGGTTAACCCCTCCTTGGCAAGTTGAAGCTGTTCTCACATGGTGGACGTTGTTGTTTGTATAAGGTTGAGTTTTCTCCCGTGGATAACGTAAGACCTAGGGTTTGTGTTTAAAATTGAACCTAACCCACTTTTGGAAATCTTTTAGCCGAACTACGGCGTTCTGATCCTTACCTTTGATGGAAGGTACGTAGGCAACGGGTTCATCCGTTCGAACCCAATAAATAATAAAAATTGTATATTCTTTTCTCACCATCCCAATCATGTTTGCACAATATTTTTGTCATAACAAATAACAATTTAGTACAACAAGTGTGAAAAGGGCTCCCTAGGAGTACCTAGGACGTAGTGGGTGCCTAACACCTTCCCATTGCGTAATTTACCCCTTACCCAGAATCTCTGATCTTTTTATTAGTTTTCTACGTGTAAAACTTCTTAGGCTTTTGTTCGCTTTTTAGCCAGTCCTTCGGATAAATAAAAGTGCGGTGGCGACTCGAAATTTCAAGGTATCTCTTAGCTTATGGTTTAATCGATAGATCATATAGCGACGAATACACCGCTACAGAAAAGTGGCGACTCCACTGGGGATAAAATCACCAGAATCCCTGGTTGTATTGCCTACTTTTCACCCTTGTTGTGATATATGTTATTATTCTTTATCTGACATATTTTTGTACAATTTGGGATGAATGTATTGATTGTAATGTGTGAATTGCTTGATATACATTTGCTGTTTGCTTTGGTGATCTGTGAGATGAGTTCTATACCCGAACTCGAGTGCTCTCTAGGATAGGAGAATGGCATAGTCTTGTCGACTGGTGTGGAGTAGTCCTTAGCCAGTTGACTTGCGAGTCCATTCACTTGGTGGAGGTCATGTTGAATTAATAATGTCACACAAGTTATTTGTGGTTAGGCATTATTCTTTCAATCATGTTCCGCAGAAGCCAAGGACCTTAGTTTACCAAACCCATCTTGGCCTATTTTTAGGACCGTAGTGCGGAGGTCGTTCAGATGTCAGTTCTGATACGATTGTTACGCGATACTACACTCATAAGAGTTTCTCTTGAGAATATTCTTGGAATACGAGTATTCGTTCCTCCGATAATATTCGAAAGATGGAACGATGATTATGGGAACCTCTGATAGAACATGTCTGGCAGGTTTAAACCCTAGTACACTCCCTTTGGGTGGTTCTTAACCGAGACTCCATGCTCGTGACTCTCAACAAACCCGTGATTCGTGGTTGAGTCGTTCAAACATTGTTAATATCAATGGATCCCGGATCAGGTGTAAAACCTAAAATCCACCAAAGCGGCTGGTTGATATTAAGAATGTCTGAACCGGTTCATGTACCGTTAATATCAATGGAACTTGGGTGTCGATAAGGTGAAAACCTAAATCCACCAAAATGGATGATTGATATTAGGGATACATAGAGCTTTCCCACGACCTTTGTTTGGTGTGCTTTGCTTGATCCTTGAGTGTGCTTGTTGCATTCATGCATTCACGCATTCATCCGCACCCATATCATCAGAAAAAAGAAAATTTTCAAGGAACTCAAAGGAGTTTATTTGCAAAAATTTTCAAAACATGAAAAAACCGGGAAAATTTTTTCACCTGATATATCTGATGAGACATTCTCATGTATGATCAAATGCTTAAATATTTCAAAGTTTGCAAATAAAACCCTCGGGTTCCTTTGATAAAAAACAAGCATATGCATAAACACTTCATGCATCATTTGCATCAGCAGGTGTTTTGTTCCGGTCTCCCGTCCAGTGGTCTGACCCTGCGATCTTCATTTATTTTGAAGACGCACTTTGCCGGTATTATACAAGAGCCAACTCTGCCAGATTGATGGATCATCCTGAACAAGAGAGTTGTGAACTCAGAGGAGGAATTTTCCAGACTATGTGCTTTTGATGGATTTATTCCTGGTTAACCGATCCCGGGCTGGCATTGTCCACTGTTCTGGGGCACTTAATGAGCAAGGTTTATTCAAGTGGAGGACTCATCCATGCTGATCAACCTGAAGAAGAAATTGCTGCTATCTTGGAAGTATATGCAGAAGATTTGAACAATTTTGTTATTCCTGGTGGTGTCTGCCACAATTGGGTCGCTGTGGATGTTCCTACGGTCATTCATAAGTCAGCGTGATTTGTTCATTTTGTTTAAAACCCTTCTCCCATGCCAAAAGGAGAAGTGATGACATTGTTGGCAGCATTTAATACAATGATGTTTTCATTCAATTTTTGCATTGTTAAACATTTGTTTTTCCTTTGTTTTCACTTTTTGCTTTTCTTTATGAAATCAGTGATCACAAAAAACCATGAAAAACAAAAACAACATTTTTTCATCTGCATAAATGATTTGCTTGTTTTAAATTCAAAAGCTTTTCATTATCCAGAATCATTATGCAGGGATTTCTAAACCCATTGAACATAATGAACCAACGCCATCTCCCAATCTTGAATTCCTTGTATCTGAGGCAGAGGAGGATGATGTTGAAGGGGATTCCTGACGAGATTACCCGCCTTCTTGAGCACAAGAGAAGCTCATTCAGCTGTATCACAAGAATCAGCAAACCAGTCAAACTGGGGATTATAAAATAAAAAAAAAAAAAAAAAAAAAAAAAAAAAAAAGGAGGGTGAAAAATAAGAAAAATCAAAAAACCAGGAAAATTTTTTCAAAAAACCAGGAAAATTTTTTCAAAAATTTTCCAAAGGAAAAAAGAAAGATCATACCACCAAGTCCCTAGTTGACTGATGCTGAATGGATTCAGAGTCGTTATGACCAATTGAATTTAATTGAAGAGAAGCGATTAACTGCCATGTGCCATGGTCAGTTATATCAGCAGAGAATGAAGAAAGCATTCGACAAGAAGGTCAAACCTCATGTGTTCCGAAAAGGTGACCTCGTGCTCAAGAAAGTTTTGTCTTTCGCGCCCGATTCCAGGGGCAAGTGGACTCCAAACTACGAGGGTCCATATGTTGTTAAGAGAGCCTTTTCAGGCGGAGCTTTAATGCTTACAACAATGGATGGGGAGGATTTCACTCGTCCTGTGAATTCAGATGCAGTTAAGAGATACTTTGCCTAAAGAAAAAAAGTATATGCAAATGAAAAAAAAAAGAATGAAAAAACAGAATAGCTCGCTAAGTTGAAAACCCGAAAGGGCGGCTTAGGCAAAAATGAGCGTCTCGGTGGAGAACCCGCAAGGGTAATCCAGGCAAAAATTAGAGACTTGAAAAAAGAAAACATTTGCATCCCGCTAGATTGAGTACCTCACTCTGGGGCAATCTAGGCAAAAATTAGGGATTTGGCAAGTAACTGCATCCTGACAAGACTTTCTGGTTCATCAGTCGTCATTTCGTCAGAAGATTCTCGATTCGCCGTCAACTGAAGCTTCGGATACATCGAGATTCAAATTGGTAGAGAAAGGATCATTATGTTCAATGTAGCCCTCTTCCAATATATATCACTGATTTCAAATTTGTACAGATCTATGGAGTCTTGCCATTTGCAGACTACCATTCTATCAAATCAATTTGAGCTTTTTATCCATTTATTTGCACTCTTATTTGTTTCAATTCAACAAATGTTTTGCATGTTTTAAATTGATAAAATGTCATTGTTTTAAACAAATCAAATTTTTCAAAATTTTTTGTTTTAAACAAAGTGAACATTCACAAGATTGAAAGGATACTCAAGAATATCTCAGTGCTCTCCCGAGGGTGGCATGATTTCCAACAGGTAAGACATTGGTTCATATTCCTGGTTTGGTGGTATCTTCTTTCTTCAGATCTTTGTTGAGGTTGTTCCTCAAACAGAGTTGTTGTTGGGGCTGTTCCCCAGTACGGTCGCAAGCGATGTGGTTGAAGACTTCGTTTTCTCCAGCAGCAGTTTTCCCCTAGCATGGGTGTTTTCTTGAGAAGTTTCGGTGGTTGATGATTTGTCATTTTGGTGCCCCGTCACTTTCTCCAGTGGGTCGTATCCCCCAGACTTTATTTGTCTCCTCAGCACAGTCATGAGTATAACTGACTGATTGATACTCCCCTCGGAGTCGCGAGTAGAGCTGTTATTAATATCCCCACCAGAGTTGCAAGTGGAGTTGTTACCTCTTTTCCCCATGCAGTGTGCCAGCAGGATTTGTTTGTTTCCTCAGCACGTTTGTTTTCTTTTGAAGACTCGGTAAGTCAGTGGTTTGATACCCGGTACTTTACCTCTCCCCGGCGAAGTCGTCTGTGGAATTATTGCTATCTCTCCATCAGAGTTTTTCTCTTCAGCAGAGCAGGATTTATTTTCCTACTCCGTGGTTGATTGGGTTGGTATCCCAGTATTTACAACCATCTTTTCCTCAGCTTAGTCTGCAGATTGATTGTTGTGGCAGTTTTGCCAGTTGATTACTCTTTCAATCCCCGGTATGGTCGGACGATGGCTCTAGCCTCCAGTGAACGGATTGATTTCCTGACTGTTTTGTGATCCCCAGTAGAGTGGCTTATATTGCAGAATCTACTTGTTGTGATCAGTTTACTGTGCATTCTCCCCAAGCGGAGTGGTCCGTTGCAGAATATACTTGTTTGATCTGTCCTCCTTCAGTGGTTTGTTCCCAAGAGAGTAGCCGACAGTTTTCCCCAATAGAGTTGCTTATGCAGATAGATTTTATTTGGATGATATCGTTCTCCCTCAGTGGGTTATTCCCCGATGGAGTTGTATGGATTTGCTTCTACAGCAGTTCGTGCTTATGCACCCTTTTGTTCTCAGTGACACTGGGATCCCCTGCGGATATATCTTTGGGACCTCTCTTGTTCCTCTACAGATTCGTCTTGGTGGCTGTTATGCCCGTTGTGACTTTCTGTACCCTGATTGGGTTGTTTCCTGATATTTTCTGATTCTCTGCTTCTTCAGCAGTACCTGCAGATCTTTGCTTTACAGCATGCAGATCTCCGCAAAATGGCTCTCCAGCTGGTTTTTCCCCTGGAAGTATAATACCGGACGTTTGGTTCCTGAACCTGTTTGTGTTAAAATTGTCTGTTTTGTCAGCATTCATCAAACATAAATCACGCATATTCATGCATATTCATAAACATTCAGATATTCATGTTGCATTTCTTGCCATATATCTTTTGTTTGTCGTGTCTCCTGCTATGGTGATTTAGATCTCAGTACAGATCTCCCCAAGCAGATGTCGGGTGTTTATAAATCTCTCCATATAGAGTCAACCCCATAAGCAGAAAATGTGTCTGTTATATTTCCTTCTGCAGTTCCCCACTGAGATATATCCTCGTGGATGACGGTTTCTTCCGTTTCCTCCCAACACATATATTGGGATGGATGTTCCTATTTGAGTTATATCCTCATTAGGACGTGTTTTTATTCAGTCTGTCTTTTCGGATCATTCCCGAATCGGCTATTTGTCAAATATCTTGTACTTCCCAGTGGGTTGTTCCCCAGCGGAATGTCTTTGGGCCTCTGCCTACAAACCAGCAGTTGTAAGTCCTACTTTTCCTGGCTTTCTTGACAGAATTTGTGGTTATACACCTTTTATTCTCCAGCCAGAGTTTTGGTTTTCTACCTACTAACCGGTAGTTGTAAACCCTATTTTCCTGCTCTTCAGCAGTTTGTGGTTTGTTATAAACCCTATTTTGGTTTCCCGTGCGGATTTGTGATTTGTTCTATCCCCACGCGGAATTGTTGGTCTTCTACCCCGTATTCGGTAGATGTAAACCCTAATCTTGTGGTTATCTTCATTCAATATTTAATGATGATTTTCCTTTTGCTTGTGTAAGTTGCTCAGATCAGCACTTATATACTCAGCAAGTCTTTTGTGGATAATTGCCGTATGCTAGCAATTTTATCCCCAGTGGGTCTTTTCACCGTATGCTAGTGATCTGTTCCCCGGATCATTGGTTGTTTACCAATGCATCCCCAGCTATTTCCCTGTCGATAATTGCCGGATGCTCGCAATTTATCCTCAGCAGTTCGCCTTTCATTTACCCTTTTGTTGGTAATGTCTGTTGCTTCTTTGATTGGTTATCATTATATACCTAATTTGGTATCCCGATGCCTTTCTGTTCGGTTGATTTATCCTTTGTTAACCCAGTAACCGGTTGTGGATAATCTTCCATGCGAGTATATTATTCACGGTCTGCCGGTAATGAATAATATATCTCATGCACTCTTCAGTCGAAGCCTTTTGCGTTTCCCCGGTCGAGTAAGATTCGTTATTTCCCTTTGTGGGGTCGAATATTTCTTGTTGTTGGATAATTGCCGGATGCTTGCAATTTATCCTTTGAGTTGTCTTTCGTTTACCCGTATGCTTGGTATCGATTGTCTCTCTTTTTGGTTAGTCACCTATTATATACCCAGTAACCGGTATCTCTGGTGTCTTTTCCTTTCGAGTGTATTATTCACGGTCTGCCGGTAATGAATAATATATCTCATGCGCTCTATAGTTGGAATCCTTTGTTGATTTTCCCCAACTGAGCAAGATTCGTATTCTTTGTAGAATCGAATAGCCATCCTTTAACCAGTTTGTGTTTTGGATGATGAGTGTTTTGGAAGTGAAATCCAATTCACGTTTTCGGTAGATCACCTATTATATACCCAGTAACCGGTATCCCTGGTGTTTCTTACCATGCGAGTTTATTATCTACGTTCTGATGGTAATAGATAATATATCTCATGCGAGTATCTTATCCACGGTCTGCCGGTAATGGATATTATATCTCATGCACTCTTTGGGTTTGTGTCCCCAGTTGAGTAAGATTCGTTTTCCCGTTGTGGATTCGAATGTCCATCCTGTAAGTCGATTTGCTTTTTCAAGCCCTCCTTCGGATGATGAGTGTTTTGGAAGTGAAATCCAATTCACGTTTTCGGTAGATCACCTATTATATACCCAGTAACCGGTATCCCTGGTGTTTCTTGCCATGCGAGCGTATTATTCACGGTCTGCCGGTAATGAATAATATGTCTCATGCGCTCTTTGGTCGGAGTCCTTTGTTGATCTTCCCCAGTCGAGTAAGATTCGCATTCCTTGTGGAATCGAATGTCCATCCTTTAAACAAGTCTGCTGTTCTAGCTTTCTTCAGGGTGATGAGTGTTTTGGAAGTGAAAACCAATTCACGTCTTCGGATTTTATCCTATAAACAACCCAGTAACCGGTTCAGGATAATTTTTCTTTCGAGTATATTATTCACGGTCTGCCGGTAATGAATAATATGTCTCATTTGAGTATTCTATCCACGTTCTGACGGTAATGGATATTATATCTCGTTCACTCTTGAGTTAATCTTTTGATTGTTTTCCCCTCAGAGTAAGATTCATTTTCCTTGTGAAATTGAATGTCCATCCTATAAACAAGTTTGCTTTTCTAGTTCTCTTCAGGATGATGAGTGCTTTGGAAGTGAAATCCAATTCACGCTTTGGTCGGTCACCTATTATATACCCAGTAACCGGTATCCTTGGTGTTCCCTCCTTTCTGCTCCCTATTATGACCTCGGTCCCCCTGTGGAGTCAGATTTTCCCGAGTTTGTTACCCGTATGCCTGGTAACATCTCATTTCGTTGTTACTTCCTCAGTGAAGTTTTTCTTTTGCTTCTCCCCAGGAGTCAGCTTGTGTCTCTCCAATGGATTTATTTTCCTTTGGAAATCTGTTCCCCAGTGTGAGTTCTTCACTCCCCAGTGAGCTCTCCAGTCTGTTTTTCTGTTTTCCTTAATCAGAGTCGTGTCTTGTTCATGTTATGTCAAGTTTTGTTTTTCCCCAGTTTGGAGTCGTGTATCGTTCACGCATTTCTTTGTCTTTTATTATCCCCATAGAGTCTATTTAGAGTCTCTGTTCCTGGTGAGTGTATTACTCCGATGGATCGTCTTTTCTTCTGTGTGAAGCATATTCCCCACAGAATTTGTGTCTTTTGCATGCATACATCTGCATCATGAGGTCTCTTAGGGACCAAAATTTGTCTCATTACTGTTATTTAAGCCCATTCTACCGCGTCGAATTGAAGATTTCTAAACTTCACTTCTCCGGCTAGAATGACCTTAAATAGGGGCATCTGTAAGACCCCAATTTTGGGCCCTAAGATCCCTCATGGCCCATATCATATCATATCATGGCCTCAAGGATCAATGCATGCCTTTGTCCCCTCCTAGTGGGTAGATTGCCTTGTGGTTTGTTTTCTTGATCACCAAGCATACTTTGCATTTGTATATCTTTGCTTTCATATGTTTATTAACCAAAAAGTACAAAAATATTGTCTGTCTAACCTTGTTGCTTGCAGTTGAAGCAATCATCAGCAATTAGGTCAAAGACAGTCGACAGTCAGTCAAAGCAATGGATGATGGCCATTCTTGTGGAATTTGGGCATCATGATCATTAATCAAAAGTTCATACATTTTGGGACATCATTTGAAAACAATTTCTCAAGGAATTAGGGTTTGGAATTCATCAGAAGAAGTTCAATCAGTCCAAAACCCTAGAAAGTCAAACTTGGTCAACAGTTGATTTAATCAATAATTTGGTGGATAGAATTGATCTGAAGAAGTTCACTCATGCTTATATAAGCCTCATCTATCATGTTCAACCTCATCATGGAAGAAAATCAAGTGAAATCAGAAATTTTCCAGAAATAGCAAGTGGACCTGTAATTTCAACTGCCAAAAATGGAAACTTCTTGATCTTAAACTTACATCATGATACAAGCTCCAAATGAATTTTTGCCCAACATGAAAGTTGAAGATCTTGTCTTCCCATTTTCAAAAAGTCCAAGAACATCAAAATCCCATGTGTGGTTGTCAAGATATGATCAAATCATTTTCATCAATTTTTGAACTTCAACAAGCCATATCTCTCAAACCATAAGGCCAAATTTGGTGGGGTTTTTTTCCTACAAACCACATTTTTCATCCTCTTTCCAAAAATATAAATTTCATGACCTAAAACCTTACCATTCAAAATGACATTTGTGGACCTATTTCTTTAAAAATCAAAGTTTGACTCAAAGTTGACTTTTGGCTTCTTTGACTTTTTCTTGATTTGGCCAATTTGGAAATGTTGTAAATCATATTTGTGGTTTGCTCCAAGCTTAAAATCATCATCATATCACCATTTTACCCTCATTTTGGCCTAAAGTACAAATGTGGCACCTTTTGCAAATGGCTTAAAAGAACCAAGCAAGGTACAGCAGTTCTGCAGCAGACCACAAACAGCAATTGCCTTGGTCATTTGCAGCCTTACCAAAGCCCAAATCGTGGCAAGCATGTACCTCCTCTTTCACTTATGCAAAGTTAGTAATTTTGGCAAATGGAGTCATATAAGCAAAGTAAGGTTAACACTGCATGAAAAAACAACAAACAGCAGTTGGCAAGGTTATGTACAGCCTGTCCAGGCCCAATTCGGGTACAGCATACACCCTCCACTTCACTTGTACAAAGATTAGCAAATGTGCATTTGGTCATTTTTTAGCTAAATATGATTAAGCATTCCTTAAGACAGTCATATATAAATTGATTTTCTGCCACAAAGCAACCCTAGAGACCAAGAAATCGCAGCCTCCACAGACCAAAAAGGACATTTCTCTGATTCTTGCATTTTGGCAAAAACCCAATTTCTGCACAAACCATTAAAAGAGCTCGAGTTCTCTTGCATCCTTCATCATCAAAACATCATTTGGAGCCTTGTTACGGCCTCAATCACCAGCTGGAACTCCAGTCTTTGTTCTGTTTTCCAAGCACATCAAACATGGCAGTGAGAGTTTTGAAGGATTTCAAGCAAGTGTGAGTCAAGGTTCTTCAAAGTTTCTTCACTCCAAAAGCATATTGGACCTCTGATTGAGCTGGAAGCATACAAACTGCACTGTTTCATTGGGTTTTCCAAATCAGGTGAATTTTTCGACTTCATTGTTTTCTTAAGTCTTGCTACACACCATGTAGGTCTTGTTTAGTAGGTTGACTTAAGCTTTGAATCACATTAAATGGATGACTATGCTATGAGATATAAGGATTGCTATTTTAGTGAGCATATGCATTTTTCATCGATTTGCTTTGTTGGGTTTGATTTGTTGAAATTGCATACCATATTCTTGTTGCTGGAGGTTTAATGATGCTATTGGCATGTTTGGTTTCATTTTTTGGGCACTTTGATTCTTGATGATTTTTGCATGATGATGAATATATGCTGTCCATGTTGAACATTACCCTGTCCAGAAATGTGTTCGATTAATCTTTGTTGTGGTGAATGGTTGATGTTAGATGATGATAGTTTCATATGCCCTGCTTGGTTGGTGATGCTAGATGTGTTTTGTTCATATTTTTTGTTCGAGTGCATGCTGAACCCTGCTGCTGTTATGCTTGAACCCAAAAACCATATGTTTTGTGCTATATCTTGTTGGTTGCTTGCTGTTGTGTATGATGAAGCATGATGATGAATACCATTGCTGCCAAACCCTAGCTACAAGAACTTTGCCCAGAACTTTGAATGCCATTGCTTTTGTGTGCTGTTGGTTATTTTGTTTGGATATTGATGAACACCTTATGCCAGAAAATCCATGCGAAATATATTGTATGCTGTTTGTTTGCTGTTGGTTATGATGAGCACATTGATGATGATGAACTTGGTTTGATAATTACATGATAATGATGAATGTTGCTGTCAACCTGCTTACTGTATAAACTCACCCATACCATGCTGCTATGCTAAAACCCTGTTGTTGTGATTGCTTGCTCTACTTTGTTTTATGATGATGATAACATGAGTGATGCTGCAAATGCCAATGCTGCTGTTATTTGAACCATGAACCATGACTAGAAACTCCCATGATTGTGTGTTTGCTGTTTGATGCTGTTTGGATGTTGGCTGAATTCGTTTGAAAATACCATGAGCCATGCTACATAAACCTTAAGGGTTTTGACCTTGAAACACAATTGGTTGTTTTGATGGATTTTCCTGCGTGTGTACTGTTTTATTGCCAGCCAACCAATCACAACATTTTATTCTGTTTGCCAAAACGCTGCAGTTTAGTTAAATGAGCCCAGGAATTACACAATTGCCATTGGTTGACTTTGCTTTGACCACTTTGCCATGCCATTTTGTTCATCTTGCTTCATCATTTCACTCAACTTAAGCAATTCATTTTTAATTCAAATTTCATCCAAAAATCCTGAAATTTTTTACACATGATCACAAATGAGTCTAGAATTTTATTGTGATTTTTAATTAATTTTCCATGGTCTGGATTTTAAATGATAAATATTTTCTTGACATGCATGCAAAATTGGTACATCTTACCATTTCAATTGTGAAATACTCATGTCATATCCTATGCCTTTGAAATTTTTTGTGGTAAAACTAGACACATTGACCTTCATTTCCATATAAAGTTTGTGCATTTATCATTTGTGGATTGAGAGTTATGATTTTCTGAAGTTATGTGTTACATTTGGTGCTATACCATGATCATGCATTTTCACATTTTTTGTTCACATGCTTCCTCTTATCCAAATCACTTCAAATTTTGCATGAATGATCCCTTGTATGTCTAGTTTGTGTATGAATTTTCTTGGAATTAATCATGCTGTTTTCTATTTGATTGTGAATTTTCTTCCATATGTGGTCATTTGTTGACTTTTTGTGCTATGCCTTGCCAAATCTTTTGTGAAATTCTCAAATCTTATTGTATGATCATGAAATTTCATATGTGATAACTAGACATCTCAAGCTTTGCATTGGTGTTAATCTCATTCATTTCTCTTCTGTTTTCAAATTGATATGATTTTTGAAGTTGACCTATGCTTGTTGACTTTCACCATGCTTACTTGAATTTGGTTTGACTTCATGATTTTACTTGACTGCCTTCCTCTCATCCAAATGCCATGAAATTTTGCATGCTTACCATGTTAGATGTTAGGATTGAGTGTGATTTATTTCATAATTTTTGAAAATGTTTTGGTTGACTTTTGAATGAAGTTTTTGCTGTTGACTTTTGTATGCTTCTCTTGCCATGCTTTGCATCCTTTTGCATATGAAATGACCATGATGCATGTTTTGGTTATGAATCCAATTGAGAATGCTTCTTGAATGTTCAAACTTGGTTTGGGTTGACTTTTTCTTGCTGCCTTGATTTTTTCTTTCATCTTTGACCCTAGGCTAGTCCTAGTGGTCTTCTAAGCTTATGTTGAGTTCATCTGTTTCAGGTTGAGCACCAATGCCCCAAAGACCTTTCAATTTTGATTGAGTTGGTTTGTTTATCATGTGCTAACATTTTGTTTTGTAGGTGACTCATATGCTTGAGTCTTTGTGCCTTGCACAATTGGTCCCTCTGTGGTTGACTTTTGGTTCATTTCTCTTTGTTTTAATTGTTGAACTGTTCACTAATTGATCTGACTTTTGCAGGTACTTTAGTTGCCTAAGTTCTTTGAACTTGATTGCTTGCTTTGCTTTTTAGCATTTGCTTTGAGGTATAAACCTTTCTTCTTCATGTAGTCTGGAGACCCGGTCTGTTATTTGACCGGGCAAACTGTCTGAAGTCCTCCTTAAGAGGCAATGCCTGTGTTTGTTTATATTTGTCCTAAGCAGGAAAAGTCCTTCAAGTAAGGCAATTGGTGGAAGGTAGGGATAAGCAATCTATCCCCCACTATTCAGTGTGTCCTCTCTTTGCTCCCATTACATGGTTGAAGCAATGAGATAAATACCCAAGATCTAATCGAGTCAATAATGTGGAGAGAGTTCCTACTTTCTGAACTCCCACACTTTCTTTGATGCTCTCTCTTATCTGAGATAGAAGCAATGAGGCATACTCCTCATCTCCTTTTCATCTGCTTCACCTGAGCCCCTCAATGGCCAGGTTAAGAGCGACCTTCACTTATTACAGTGGACTTTTAAAGTCAAACCCTCTTGTGTGAGCCCCCATTGTTTGGCTATAGAGTGTGCTGTTTGCTATTCATTGATTGATTGATCGCTTCATATGCATTTGTTTGCTTATATGTTATGCATTTATCATCATCATCAATTGCCATTAGTGCATGATCATCTCATTTATCTTTGTGATGCTATCATTATTGTTAGCCCATTGAGGACAATTGTAAGTCCATTGCTTTGGCGTTTGCTCCTGTGATATGGAAGGATAGAGTGTAAGACCTCATTGGTCACTCATATCTTCTGATTATTTGTTTGTATGTGAGGATACAGTTATAAGTCCCTGTAAGTTGGCATCTGCTTTCCTGTGATCATAATTTGATCTGTCTGTTTGCATGAGAGGTTGCAATTATAAGTCCCTGTAAGTTGGCATTTGCATTCCTATGATCATGTTGTTGCTTTTGTTCTTGTATGTGAGGATCTATTGTAAGTCCCTGTGATGTGGCATTGGATTTCCTGTGAGCATACTGTGGAGTTAACCTAAGTCCAGATAGATTGGCAGTTAGCTTCCGTTTCTCATCTTTGTTTTTCTTTTGAGGAGATTAGTGTAAGACCATTGAGTGGCTTCTGACATCCCATTCTGTTTTAGGAGATTGGTATAAGACCAGTGATTGGCATCCGATATCCGCTTTTGCTTGATTTGTTTGTTTGTTATTATTAATTGCTATTCCAAAGGACACACTTGAATCATCTGCTATATGATCTCAAGAAGTGAACCTTCTAAGAAGTTTTACTATCCATCCCTCATCCATTCATCATTCATTATGTCCTAGACTTTTCACACTTTATCTTTTAAACTTGACATAAGTGTTGTGCAAACATCTTCATGTTTTCTAACTAAAAACTGGACTCAAGTCCTTGACCTTTTTCAAACTTCATTTTCATAATACTTATTTGAATTGATCTTAATCATACTTTGACTCCATTTTTATAATCATAATCAGTAACTCCACCCATTCACTTGTTTTGGCTTTGTCCATTAATCTTTTCATACATGAGCTATAGGTTTGATTTATCTTAGTGGTTGATGTTAATCTCACCTTCTGTCTTTAGTGATTGAATTGTAAGTCTTCCTTGCCTATTATAGGGTTAACCCCTCCTTGGCAAGTTGAAGCTGTTCTCACATGGTGGACGTTGTTGTTTGTATAAGGTTGAGTTTTCTCCCGTGGATAACGTAAGACCTAGGGTTTGTGTTTAAAATTGAACCTAACCCACTTTTGGAAATCTTTTAGCCGAACTACGGCGTTCTGATCCTTACCTTTGATGGAAGGTACGTAGGCAACGGGTTCATCCGTTCGAACCCAATAAATAATAAAAATTGTATATTCTTTTCTCACCATCCCAATCATGTTTGCACAATATTTTTGTCATAACAAATAACAATTTAGTACAACAAGTGTGAAAAGGGCTCCCTAGGAGTACCTAGGACGTAGTGGGTGCCTAACACCTTCCCATTGCGTAATTTACCCCTTACCCAGAATCTCTGATCTTTTTATTAGTTTTCTACGTGTAAAACTTCTTAGGCTTTTGTTCGCTTTTTAGCCAGTCCTTCGGATAAATAAAAGTGCGGTGGCGACTCGAAATTTCAAGGTATCTCTTAGCTTATGGTTTAATCGATAGATCATATAGCGACGAATACACCGCTACAGTTGGGTCGAATTTGAGAGGGATGAGTGTTGTTTCCTGTAGCAGAAACCCTAGCCTTCCAATGCATTTTCCAGGATTTTCCTTTGTCTCACGTGTTACTGTACCCGCGCCCCAGAGCCAATGAAAATATTTCATTTTCTGGACCAAAACACGGTCGTTTTGATTAGTGACAGGGTTATTTACAAAAATGCCATTCTTTCAATTTTATTCCAATTTATTTCTTCAATTATTTCATCAATCTTCCAAAATTCATAACTTGCTCATTTTTGATCCAAATTGAATGGGATTTTTTGTGTTGTGTTCATCATGATCTCTACTTTTTTATCATTATTTTTCCAGAATTTTTGGATGAATGGTTTTTAAATGGCCTTAGGGTTTGTGACATGTGACCAAATTTTGTACACCTTGCCAAATCAATTGTGAAATGATGAGAATGTATCCAATGGCTCCCAAATTTTTTGTGCTCAAACTAGACACACTCATGGTGATTTTGGTATAGAGTTTGTGAATTTATCATTTGTGGTTTGTGAGTTATGATTTTTTGAATTAAGGTGTGACAATTTGTGTCACACCATTGATGTCCAACTTCATGATTTTCATTGCCATGCTTCTTGACCTCCAAATGACTTGATTTTTTGCATGAGCTTACTCTTGTATGTCTAGTTGACTTGTGAATTTTCTTGGATTTAATTGAACTATTTTCCATTTTTTTGAGATTTTTCTTCCCTGCCTAGACAAATGTTGACTTTGTGTGACACATGTTCCCATTTCATTTGTGAAATTCTCATACTCTATTGGATGGACATGAAATTTTGCATGAGATAACTAGACATCATCATCTTTGCCATGGTTTTGATCCCACTCATTTATCATACACCATTCTTGACTTATGATTTTTCTAAGTTGATGCATGTTTGGTTGACTTCCTTAAGCATGTTCAAAATTGCCTTGACTTTCTGATTTTCATTGACTGTCTTCCACTTGTCCAAATGAGATGAAATTTGACATGTATACCATTCTATGTGTTAGGTTTGATCATGATTTATTTGGTGATTTTTGGAAATGTCTAAGATTGCTTTTGATGCAAGTCTTGCTGTTGACTTCTATGAGCTTCTGTTTGCCATGTTTTGACCTGAATGGTTCATGAAATGATGATGATGATTGATATGAGTGTGAATCCAATTGTTTGTGTTTCCTAATTGTTTGAACATGATTTGGGATGCTTGCCCTTTGCTGTCTTAACTTTCTCATTCACTTTTGACCCTAGGCTTGCCCTAGTGGTCTTGTTACTCACCTTTGAGCTTGTGTTTTCAGGTTGACCATCAAATGGCCATTAAGACCAATTCTTTTGATTGAGCTTACTCAAGTATCATTGTCTAACCTCTTTGTTTTGTAGGTGGCTTGGCTCACATGCCCTAAGCCTTGTGCCTTGCACATCCATGTGCCTCTAATGGACAGTTGTTGTCTGTTTCTGTTTGTTTTGTTTGAGGTTGCATACTAACATCTGCTTGACTGTTTCAGGTGCTTTAGTTGCTTAGTTCCTTGTGAACTTTTTGCTTTGCTTTGCTTGTATAAGCAATTTGCATTGAGGTATGTCTCTTTTACTTCATGTAGTCTGGAAGACCTGGCCTGTTACTTGGCCAGGCAACTGTCTGAAGTCCTCCTTAAGAGGCAATGCTTGTGATTGTTTAATTTTGTCCTTGCATAGAGTCAAAGACCTCCTAAGTGAAGAGGCAATTGGTGGAAGGTAGGGATATGCAATCTATCCCCCACTATTCAGTGTGTCATCTGCTTTGCTCACACCACTGTGTTGATGCATTTCAGATAAGAACCCAAGATCTTGTGCAATTGCACAGTTGAGTCAGTATCAAATGTGTAGAGGGGTTCCCACTTTCTGAACCCACACATTCTTGTCTTGAGCTCTCCCAGGCCAGGGATAAGAGCTGTGAAGTCTTATCTTCACCCACCTTTCATCTGCTTCACCTTAGCCCCTCAATGGCAAGGTTAAGAGCGCATTCACCCAGTTCCAGAGGTTTGTTTGTTGAGGTTGACATGACCCCTTGACTAAAACCTAACCCTTGTTTGAGCCACTTGTTTGTGTATAGCGTGTGCTATCTGTGCTTGTAGGATTGTTTGACTTGCTTCCTGTGCAAGATAGGATTGTTTGACTTGCTTCCTGTGCAAGATAGGTTTGTTTGACTTGCTTCCTGTGCAAGTTAGGATCAGTTTAGACTTGCTTCCTGTGCAAGTTAGGTTTTGCTTGGCTTGCTCCCCGTGCAAGTTAAGTGTGTGTGGCTTGCTTCCTGTGTGAGCCATGCTTAGGATAGGTTGGCCCTTGTGCCATTTAGCTAGAAACCTTAACTTAGGGATGATTTGCATGATAACATCTAGGCTCGAGTCGTAGTCTCCCTAGTTGTGTCTCCCTCTGTTATCTGGTTAGGCTAGTCCTTTATCCCTGCGTAGGGGAACTACATCGCCCTGATCTTCATACCAGATGAAGTATGTAGGCAGGAGATTGAGCTGATCTCTCCGGGCGCCCTTTTCTTTTTTGTGTGTGTTGTCTGACCTTTGCTAGGCTCGAGTGCCTGACTCCTTAGCAATCTGTTGTCTGTTCGTTTGTGTGTGTGCTTGACAGTTATAGGCTCGAGTCCCCGACTCCCTATTAACTTGTTGTGTTGTTGTGTGCTTGGAAGCCGATGTAAGTCCATCGAGTGGCATTTGGGTTCCAGTGTGCGTGCGTTTTGGTTCGGATGCTGATATAAGTCCAGTGATTGGCATTCAGGCTCCACGTTTGCCTTTGCCAGTGTTTGTTTGAGTGTGTGTCAGCCGAGCTACGAATGCTCTGATTCTTCTCTCGTCCGAGAAGATACGTATGCATAGGATGCGATATCCTAGCGAGCATGTGTCGTTTCCCCAGTCCGAACTACTTCGACTCTGATGTCTATGCTTGGTAGACTAAGTAGGCCCAGGATGCGACATCCTGCCGAGTCAGTTTCAGTCAGTCTCTTGCGTTTCTTCCAGCCAGAGTGTGTGAGTATTTGAGCAGTGTTTAGCAACCAATTTTCCTTTCTTTTGTGCGTGGATCCCGTAGAGTACTACGGATGCGTAGGGGTGCTAATACCTTCCCTTCGCATAACCGACTCCCGAACCCATTCTCTTTGGTCGCGAGACCATGTTCTTTCCCAGGTTTACTCTGAGCGTTTCCTTTCCCTCTCTTGGGATAAATAACGCACGGTGGCGGCTCTGTTGTTCTTTCTTTTCCCGCCGGTTTTTCGCGTGATGCGACAGCTGGTGACTCCACTGGGGATAAATAGAGAAGTTGACCTATGCTGGTCCATCTTCCCTAAGCGAGTCTCTCCTAGCGCTCTCTAGGTTAGGTTTTTGGTTGCTTTGTGCTGTGTTTATTTATTGCATTCATTATTTACTGTTTGCATTCATTATCTATTGTTTGCATTTATGTTTGTAATTATGTTTGCACTCATATTCATCTGTTCACCTGGCTGGTTGTCTGTTTCTCTCTGTTGGGGTGGGAGTTCTATGAGGTAAAAGGCCCAATACCCAGGCCATGAGTGAAATCTAGGAAACCTAGGAATAGAGTGATTCATGGGAAGCGGGTGGTGTACGCCACTTAGCGGAACATTGATATCACGAGCAGTTCAGACTCTGATGGGGTATTATCGGTGCATACATCGGGTGTGCACAGGATGATATTCTTGAAAGGGTTGTTTATCCTGCGTTTCTCTTGACCTTACCCTGGCCTAGACTACACCCGTGAGTGGGGAAGGGTTCATCATTACAGGTACTGTTGGTGACTTATGGTTCTGTTGGTGACTTATGGTTCTGTTGGTGACTTTGGGTTCAGACAACAGTATATTCAGTTGACCTTGGGTTTTCAAGTTGGATTTGGGTTCTGAGTTTAGACCGAAGCTTCGACTTTGTGATCAGAGATGCACCGCCAGCCAGTTGTGTCTGCATCATGTGCATCATAGCATATTTATTTTCAAAAAGAAACGCAAAAAAAAAAAGAAAAAAAAAAAAAAAAAAAAAAGAGAAAAAAAAGAAAAAAACTAATCCCTGCATGCATATCATTTCTCAGGTACATTCCAGAGCTTGTTCACTGATAGAGATGGCAACAGTCCCAGAGTTGAAGCGGAAGACTTGTATCTACGTTTTCCACCGGGAGCCTTTGACGCCTCTGATTGAGTTGGGCAGTCTTGTGACCAGTGATCGTCTGGGGGGTTTCGTGAATCAGTATGGGGATATCCTGACAGTGTTGAAGACAGTAGTTGACCCGGTGCCGTTGCAGACACTTCTTCAGTTCTATGACCCGGAGCTTAGATGTTTCACGTTCCAAGATTACCAGTTAGCACCTACTCTCGAGGAGTATTCTATATTGTTGAGCATCCCGATTCAGCATCAGGTTCCTTTCTTGGACGTACCAAAGGAGGTTGACTTTAAGGTTGTTGCCAGAGCTCTCCGGTTGAGTGTTAAGGAAGTTTGTGATAATTGGAAGCCCAGTGGGGGAGTTGTGGGTCTGCCGTTGAAGTTTCTTCTGAGAATAGCCAGAGTTGAAGCAGAAAAGGGGAATTGGGAAGTTTTTCACGCACAGCTAGCTGCCATGATCTATGGGATCATCCTATTTCCCAGTATGCCAAATTTCATTGACTTCACTGCTATCAGCATTTTCATCAGAGGGAATCCAATCCCTACTCTTCTAGCTGATACTTACTATGCCATCCACAGTAGGCATGGTAGGGGTGGAGCCATCAGGTGCTGTCTACCTCTCCTATTCAAATGGTTCATGTCTCTTCTGCCAGCCAGTGGACCGTTTGTGGATACCCAGAGCACTCTGAAGTGGACTCAGAGGATCATGTCGCTCACATCTTATGACATCAGGTGGCAATCTTACCGGATGAATGTGAAGAATGTTATTATGAGCTGTGGAGAATTCCGGAATGTGCCACTCGTGGGGACCAAGGGTTGTATAAATTATAATCCAGTTCTTTCTCTTCGCCAGTTAGGTTTTGTTATGAGTAGAAGACCACGTGAAGCTGAGATAGCTGAGAGTGTGTACTTTGAGAAGAAGGATGACCCTGTTAGGTTGGAGCAGATTGGGAGAGCTTGGAAGTCCATTGGCGTCAGAGATGGATCCGTCTTGGGGAAGAAGTTTGCCATTGCTATGCCCGATTACACTGATTGGGTCAAGAAGAGAGTAGAAATTTTGTTATTACCCTACGATAGGATGGAGCCGTTGCAGGAGCAACCACCTTTGGTTCTTGCTGATAGTGTGCCTACTGAGCACTATAAGCAAGCCTTGATGGAAAGTCGTCGTCTGAGAGAGAAGGAGCAAGACACTCAGATGGAGTTGTACAAAGCTCAGGTTGATAAGCTGCACTTGGCCCATCAACTCAGGGGAGTGCAAGGAGAAGATGCTAGCAGACTGAGAAGCAAGAAGAGATCCTACGAGGAGATGGAGAGCATGTTAGACGCAGAACACCGGGAGCGCTTGAGACTGCAGAGAGCAGAAGCCAACTATCAGAAGAAGATCAGAGACTTGGAGAAGCAACTCAGAGATAAAGACATCCAGTTGAAGAAGGAAGTAGACTTGAGACAGGCATCAGAGGACCACCTTGGAGGAGAAGTCTTGGAGCTCAGAAGACAGTTGAAGGAGAAGATCACCCCTCTACCAGATTGTTCAGAATGCTCACTGTTGATCGACCAGTGCCATTACCTGAAGACCCTCATTCCGGAAGACCGTCTGTCTTAGTTTGTATCTCTGATTGTATTTTGTTGAGAATCACCTCCAGGTTTGTTGGATGGGATTCATTTGCGTGTAAGCCATCTCTTGGATCTTTTTGTTAAGAATCACCTCCAGGCTTGTTGGATGGGATTCTTTTTCTTTGTACGTTGTTTATTCAGATATTCTGTTGACATTGGTTGTATGCCTTTTCACCCTTATGAATGTATAAGGATGTCAGCATTCCCTTGTATCTATTTGTTCTCTTGTTGCTGCAGGTTGCCATCTTTTCAGGATGGGTCAGGCTCTTTGAATGCCTGAGAAATGAGCATATCATGTGCATCATACGCATCATTAGCATCATACTCATATCATTTTGCATAACAGGTGTTCTTGATCGTGACTTCTCACTCTTGGTTCCTGTTCAGGCAGGATAGCTGATCAACGTCCGCATCGTTACTCAACCAGATTGAATCATCAGAGGATTATGGACCAAGTTCAGACAGAGTTGGCTGAGATGAGGGCAAACATGGTCCAGTTTATGACAATGATGCAAGGAGCTGTTCAGGGGCAAGAGGAGCTGCGTGCCTTAGCCCAGAGACTGGAAGCCGTGATTCCACCAGTCCACCGTGCTCCACCAGTGAATGTACCCGCTCATGAGGATGTTGATGTCACCATTCTCGTCGATGATCATGTCGTGGGAGATGAATTGAAGGGGATCAGAATCAGTGAACAGCCTCTTGCTGCAGAGACTGTTAATGTCAGAGCAACCCGCGCTCCGGTTCGCCATCCTGGCTCTTCAAGTTCCTCGAGTACTAAGAAGCCATCCTCTGGGGCACCCAGAAGGGGAGAGGGTGAGACAAATGCTGTGCACCGTCGAAGGAGTGTGAACAGAGGACAGTATCGTCAGGCTGTTGCTGTGACTATTCCAGCAACTCAACAACAGCCGAGAATATCAACTCAGCAATATCAGCGTCAACAACATCATCCTCAGCAGCAGGCTTCCCAGCCTCACAATGGTAATCAAGCCAACACAAGTAATGAGAGGAAGAAGATCATTTTTGATCCAATCCCCATGTCCTACGCCAAGCTGTATCCCTCGTTGATAGAGCGGAACTTGATTACTCCCAGAGACCCGCCACCCATACCCGCCAACCCTCGGTGGTGGTATAGGCCTGAACGACATTGTGTGTATCATTCGGGTGCTCTTGGTCATGATGTGGATAGTTGTTTCCAGCTGAAGATGAAGGTTCAAGACCTCGTGAAGTCAGGTATTCCGAACTGTGGAGACTTGGGTCCCCGTGATAATCAAGCTTGAAGATAACAAGTCCTGGGCTGGCGCCGACTTTGTCTTCAGAAGGGTTGTTCAGAAAACAGAAGCTGCTGATGCAAAGGATACTGACAGTTGTCATCCTCGGTGGGATCTATCACAATTGGGTCACTGTGGGCTTTCCTACAGTTGTTCATAAGTCAGAGTAATAATCACTTTGTTTAAAAAACCCTTCTCCCATGCCAAAAGGAGAAGTGATGACATTGTTGGCAGCATTTTGTGCAATGATATTTTCATTCAAATAATTCATGTTAAAACTTTTGTTTTTCCATTTGTTTTCCCTTTTCGCTTTTTGCATGAAATTGGTGATCACAAAAAACCTTAAAAAACAAGAATAAAAGCAATCTTCTCATCTGCATAACGATTGTCTTGCTTGTTTTTCAAAGAGCTTTTCATATCAAAATCTTTATGCAGGTTGTTTCTCAAACCCATTGAACATAATGATCGGACGTCATCTCCCAATTTTGAATTCCCTGTATTCGAAGCGGAAGAAGATGATGTTGAAAGGAGTTCCTGACGAGATTTCCCGACTTCTTGAGCAAGAAAAGAAGATCACTCAGCTGCATCTCGAGAATCAGCAGAACAGCCAACTGGGGCATTATCGAAAAAAAAGAGAAAAAAGAGAAAGAGGAGGGTGCAAAATCAAGAAAAGAAATCAATCAAAATCAAAAGAAATCAAAAGAAAGAAAAAGAAAGAAAAAAAAAACAAAAGAGAAATAGCACCCTCAAAGTCCCAAGTTGACTGATGCTGAATTCGATCAACTGCCATATGTTATGGTCAGTCATATCAGCAGAGAGTGAAAAAGCATTTGATAAGAAGGTCAACCCTCGTGTGTTCTGAGAAGGTGACCTTGTGCTCAAGAAAGTCTTGTCTTTCGTGCCCGATTCCAGGGGCAAGTGGACCCCAAACTGTGAATGTCCATATGTTGCCAAAAGAGCCTCTTCAGGCAGTGTTCTGACACTTACTACAATGGATGAAGAAGTTCACTCGTCCTGTGAATCCTGGTGCAGTCAAGAAATACTTCGCCTAAAACAAAAGAGAAAAGTAAAAGCTCGCTAAGTCGAACACCCCAAAGGGCGACTTAAGCAAAAAGGAGCGTCTCGGTGGATTGAAAACCCGAAAGGGCGATCCAGGCAAAAGTTAGAGACATTGAAAAAAAAAAAGAATTTGCATCCCGCTAGATTGAACACCTCACACTGGGGCAATCTAGGCAAAAATTAGGGATTTGGCAAGTAACTGCACCTTGACAAGACTGTGCTATATATATGTCATCCGTCAAGAATTCTCGATTCGTCGTCGACTGAAGCTCTGAATACATCGAAAATTCAGAATGGTAGAGGAAAGGTCATTATGTTCAATGTAGCCCTCTTCAATATATATCACCGGTTTCAAATTTGTACAGATCTATGGAGTCTCGCCCTTTGCAGACTACCATTCCATCACATCAATTTGAGCCTTTATCCAATTATTTGCACTCTTATTTGTTTCAATTCAACAAATGTTTTGCATGTTTTAATTGATAAAGTATCATTGTTTTCAAAATAAACAAATTTTTCAAAAAAAATTGTTCTTAAACAAAGCGAACCTTCACAATGATGGAAAGAATACTTAGGAGACCCGCAGTGCTCTCCCGGGGGTGGTATGATTACCAACAGGTAAGACAATTGTTCGTATCTCAAGCGTGACTGTATCTTTGTCCTGCAGAACCTCGTATGGTCTCTCCTCAGTGAAGTTGCCCGATGCAGTGTTGTTTGAAGTTGTTCATCTTCATGTTCCCGGCAGTACAAATTCTTCCTCCAAATCCCTGTTAGCTCTATTGTGGGGCATCCCCAGTAGAGTGTTGTTTGAGCCCTATCGTGGGGCATCCCCAGCAAGTTTGCTGTTTCGGACATTATTGTGGGGCAGCTCCCCTAGCAGAGTGTTTACCGAAGACTTCAACTTTCGCCTCTTCAGCAGAGCAGTCTTCATCTCTCCCCAGCAGGGGCAGGGGCAGAATGTTTCTCAGGGTGGAGGACGTCTCCCCAACCCAAGCCAGTATTAAAGCTATCAGAGTTATTTTCCCCTACAAAGGTGTCTGTGGACAGTACCTTCTTTCCCCAGCAGATCTAAGGGTTGTTTATCCCCAGCAGGCCTATGCTTACAGATTTCCCCAGTTGAGAATCCCCGCTGAGCGCCTGGCAGTCATCTTCCCTGGGAGTCCCCTAGTGGAGTTTATCAGTAGACTGTTGGTGTGTTCCCCAACAATTGGTTTTGTGACGCTGTTATCTCCGGTATGGCCGTGAGTGCTTATCCTAAGCAGGTTTGTGGGAATTCATCTCCAGCATGATATGACGTGCTATCATCCTTGACAGAGTTGTTACTCTTGCCACTACGGTTGTTCTCTCCGCTAGGATTGTTCTCCTCAGCAGAATGGCGTGGTTTTTCCTCAGCAAGTTCCCCGAGTGGAGCGGGTCTCATAAAATACATCTCCAGCAGTGATTCTCCTACATATGGATTGGTTGGGTCGTCCCTAAATGGAGTAGCATTTATTTCTCCAACAGAGTTCATCCTACCAGTGGATTGGACGAGTTTCTATAGTGGACTGATATCTACATCCCCAGCTAAGTTGATTCTACCTATGGACTGCATGGGTTATCCCCAGCGGATTAACAGATTTTCTCCAAGCAGAGTTTATCCTATCTGAGGATTGGTTGGGCCTTTCTCCCAGTGAAGTCGCGGTACCATTCCCCAAGCAGAGTTCTCCGCAGAATATTTCCCCAAGAGGAGTCTCCCCACAGAGTTGGAGTATCTGATCATTTCGGCTCCCTAGCCAGGGTTCATTTGCATTTCGCATGTAGTAATCATTACATCCTCAAATTGCGTAGCATTTCCATTCATAAATGGAGCATTACGCCATGGAAAAATTCAAACATATGCATTCATTTGTTAACCTCATCAGACTGTATCCCCGGCAGAGCCGGATCGTTTCATTCAACATCAGCGCAGCAAGACTGCTACAGTGGCTCTTGACAGCATTCAGAATTGTTTATTCCCCACAGAGGTTTATTTCCTCACCCGATGGTGACAGAGGTTTATTTCCTCACCCAATGGTGACAGAGGTTTATTTCCTCACCCGTTGGTGACAGAAAGTTTGTTTCTCCCCAGTGAGACCCCCAGCAAGTGATCAGCCTTGCCTTGGCATATCTAAAAAGTTGTTCTTGTGATACCGGTAAGTGTCATGCTAGCACCCACGTGTGTTTTCTTTGTTTGGTGTCGGTAAACACCGTTGTTTCGGTGTCTGTAAACATCGAGTTTTCTCTCCAGTCATCAGTAAATGTCTGGTCATCATTTTTGGTGCCGGTAAACACCATTGTTTCGGTGTCTGTAAACATCGAGTATTCTCTCCAGTCATCAGTAAATGTCTGGCCATCTTTTTTGGTGTCTGTAAACACCATTGCTTCGGTGTCTGTCAACATCGAGTCTCACCCCAGTCATCGGTAAATGTCTGGTCATTTTTGATGTCGATAAACATCATCTTTCGATGTCGGTAAACATCGAGTCTTTCTTTCAGTCATCGGTAAATGTCTGATAAGTCCCCAGCTAGAAATCCCCAGTAGAGTCATCTGTAAATGTCCTACCTGGTTTCCAGTTGCGAATATTTATTTGTATCTCCCCAATTAGCTTCTCATTCCCAGTCATCAGTAAATGTCTGGTCATTCTTTTTGGATGTCGGTAAACATCATCTTTCGATGTCGGTAAACATCGAGTCTCATCCCAGTCATCGGTAAATGTCTGGTCAGTTCTTTTGATGTCGGTAAACATCATCTTTCGATGTCGGTAAACATCGAGTCTCATCCCAGTCATCGGTAAATGTCTGGTCTTTTTTTTTGATAAAATCAAAATCCCCAGAAGTCGTCGGTAAACGTCTTGTCTGGTATCACCACAAAGATTTTGTTCCTCCCCAAGGGGAGACGCCATCGGTAAATGGCCCCGTTTTCTTCGATATCGGTAAATATCGAGTTCCCAGTTGCAGCAGCCATCGGTAAATGGTCTTGCTAAGTTGACATCGGTAAATGTCAAGTTTCTTTGAAGCCACCATCGGTAAATGGTCTTGCTTCCTTTCTACATCAAATTTTGTTCCCAGCAGCCATCGGTAAATGGTCTGGCTGAAGTTGATATCGGTAAATATCAAGTTCTAACCATCGGTAAATGGTTTCGCTTTTCAAAATCTGTTTCCCAGCAGCCATCGGTAAATGGTCTGGCTGAAGTTGATATCGGTAAATATCAAGTTCTAACCATCGGTAAATGGTTTCGCTTTTCAAAATCTGTTTCCCAGCAGCCATCGGTAAATGGTCTGGCTGAAGTTGATATCGGTAAATATCAAGTTCTAACCATCGGTAAATGGTTTTGCTTTTCAGAAATCTGTTTCCCAGCAGCCATCGGTAAATGGTCTGGCTGAAGTTGATATCGGTAAATATCAAGTTCTAACCATCGGTAAATGGTTTTGTTTTTCAGAAGTTTGTTTTCCCCAGCCGCCATCGGTAAATGGTCGTGCTGAAGTTGATATCGGTAAATATCAAGTTTCCAGTTCTCCAACCATCGGTAAATGGTTTTGCTTTTTCTGAAGCTGTCATGCAGTTTGTCATCGGTAAATGACGTGGTTCTTTTGTATCATATCCAGTCTGTGCAAATTCTACGGTCCTTTGGTATTCAATCCCTGTTTACCCTGAAAGTCTGACAGCCGTTGCTATCATCCGTTCGGGTTCCCAGCTGATTGAATAGGGGCAGCTATAGCACCTCAAATTTGCACCTATCATTGTACACACATTTTCATATTAAGTCATAGCATATCATGATCCATTGCACAACATTTGCATTGTCCCTCAGTTGCCTCAAGAGCAAGCAATCAAGAATTAGGTCAAACTAATCTCCTGATCAGTCAACCAAGCAAGCAAAGGAATTTCTCATTGAACCAAGGCCTTGGGGTTTGTCCAACAAGTTCACATGGCTTGGAGGTCTATTTGAAGTATTTTGGTCAAGGGTTGAAGACTTGGAGATCATCAGTTCATACACAGACAGTCAAAAACCCTAAAAAAGGTCAACTGTCAGTCAAAGCAATGGATGGTGGTCATTCTTGTGGAATTTGGGCGTCATGATCAATAATCAAGAGTTCATACAACTTGGGACATCATTTGAAGTCAAATTCTCAAGGAATTAGGGTTTGGAAGTTATAAGTCAATGCACAATCAGTCAGAAACCCTAAAAGTCAACTGTTGGTCAATTGTCCATTTAATCAGTGATTGGACAATTGGAGTTGGTTTGTGAGAGTTCATTCATGTCCAAATAGTCATCATACATCATGCCAAACACCATCATGGAAGAATTTGAAGCCAGATCAAAAATTTCCCAAAATGGAAACTGGGCCTGTAACTGAAACCTGCCATAAATGGAAAGTCTTGATCCTCAAACTTACATTTTGATACAAGCCTCAAATGAATTTTTGCCCAACATGAAAGTTGAAGATCTTGTTCTCCCATTTCCAAAAAGTCCTATAACTCTTAATTCCCATGTGTGGTTGGAAAGTTATGATCGAATCGATTTCAGAAAATCTTGAACTTCAAAGGGCCATATCTCTCAAACCGTTTGGCCAATTTTGGTGGGGTTTTTTCCTACAAGTCACATTTGATCCCCTCTTTCCAAAAATATAAATTTCATGAGCCAAAACTTCACCAATCAAAATGGCATATTTTGACCTTTTTCATTTAAATGCAAGTTTGACCAAGAGTTGACTTTTTGATTTAAACATTTTTTCAACATTTGGCCAATTGGAACAGCTCATAAATGTCATTTAGAATGTGTTTGCAAAGTCAAAATATGCAGTACATGAGGCCATGGCTTGGTTGCTTGAATTGTAAGAAAAGTACAAGTTTCACTATACCACTCCATGCTTGCATTTGAACCATGCCTTGGTACCTTCAAACAGAACTTTTAGAGGCCATTCTCTGTCAATTGAACACATCTTAGCAGCCTAAAACCTCAGAAAAAAGGGCCATGCTTGCTTACTTGAATTTTGGGACAAAAGGACAAAACCAACCATACCTCCATGCCTTAATTTGTACTGTCCAATAGCAGTTTGGACAGCACTACTTTTCTGTCAAGAGAAAGGGCATGGCAGCCACAAAAAAAAAGAGGGGGTAATGCAGCAGAAATTCATGAATGAACTTGGCCCACACTTTGCTTGGTACTAGAACAGCAATTATGCAGCATTCTGCTACCAGCTTGAAATGAAGTTGAAGCCATAACACAAAAACAGACCAAACACTCTTCATTCATTCTCAAACCTCACCCTTGCTATGCACTTCATTTTGCTGTCAAAAACAACCCTGTCATGAAAAACCAGTAACACCCTCCTAATTCACACCTTGATATTTGGCCTTTGTTTTGGTCTGTCCAAAAGACAATGACATAACTTAACCAACAAGCATCATAAGACCATTTTGGCCAAGGCAAATGGATAGGGAAAAGCTCATTCACAAAAACTCACTGACTTTGGCATGTTAAAATGGATTCTGCTCAGATCCAAGAAAAAGGGAACCCTACCATTTTGCATTTTCAAAACCTCTAGTCCAAAACAAAAGCCAACCCAACCTTGCCTTGCCTTGCTTGGTAACAGGACTGCTTCACTATTTGCTGTCAAGAAGAGTTTCTAACCACATTCCACAACCGCATAACAGCATTCATTGAGAGGGACTGATTTTGGCATGTTGCAATCTCTGTCAAAAAAAAGAATACCAAATAACCAAAACTCTGCTTGGCCAACCAACAGTAACCTTGTTCACCAATTGTTCATCATGGAGTAGCTAGCCAACAAACCAACATTTCCTGCTACAGCAGACACACAAACCAACAAACCACAAATCATTGAACCTCATCCATTCACCAAAAAAAAAAACCCTGCTGACTGCCTTTGCTTTTGCCATTTGCATTTTTCTGTCCAAGACACAATAGCACCAAAACCTAGCATAAACCAAACCTGAAGCTTTGCACCCTGCTAACCAACAAAACATGACCAACATCATACACTCTCTAAAACCATTTTGCTGCTTTTGGCTATTCCTCCCATCTGTCTAAGCTTCCAACCAAAACTGAGCCCTGCATTATTTCTCAAAAAAAACCTGCCACAAGCAGCATACCACAAGGACCTTCACTTATTTTCCAACCAAAGCCCTTGCTCACTTGGCTATTTTTCTGTCCAAACATAACAAACTCCAAGCCATTGCATTTTCCACAACTCTTCACCATGTTGAACCAACATCATCCATCAAAACCTGTCAAACACAAACCAACTGAACTGCTTTTCTCTCACTCATCCTAAAAAACCCTGCATTGACCTAGCTACTTGCATTTTCATTCAAAAGCCTGGCAACATTTCCACCCTCATTTTCCTGTCATGAAACCGGCTGCAGCCACAGTCAAACACTTTGCAACAGAAAATCACTCTCCAACCAAAACCTCACTTTAGCATTTATCAAAGATACCTATCAAACTCCAAAAGGCACCAAGAACCTAGACCTGCTTTGACCATCCATTCACCATTACCAAACACTGCTAGCAGCCACTTGGTCAAGAGAAAAACACAAAAACTCACTCAAGGCCAACTTCATCATTCATCAAAAACACAAAAAACTCATCCATGACAGTCCAAGATTGATGCCAAAACAAGCCATCTCAAGCAAAACAACCTTCATCATTCATCATTGGGGAGTTTCTAAAGCATCAGTTTCAGGCTAAGAGGACCAAAACCACACTGTTTCTCATTCTGCTTCAAAATTGGTAAAATTCGATTTTCACCATTCTAAAATCCATGCTATGCTTATTGTAGTTCCTTGTATGCTGATTCTGTTGATATTTGAATCGTGTGAAATGGTCTTGTATTGAGTGAGAATTTTGATTCTTAAACTTCATGTTTGAATATGTCCTTGATCATTTCTTATTGCCTAGCTCGATTTAATGAAAACCATGGTGGGATTCATACTGCTTGTTGTTTGATGATCATTTTAGTATATGCCATTGCTTTGTTTGGAGAAGAATTGGTTGGGTCGAATTTGAGAGGGATGAGTGTTGTTTCCTGTAGCAGAAACCCTAGCCTTCCAATGCATTTTCCAGGATTTTCCTTTGTCTCACGTGTTACTGTACCCGCGCCCCAGAGCCAATGAAAATATTTCATTTTCTGGACCAAAACACGGTCGTTTTGATAAGTGACAGGGTTATTTACAAAAATGCCATTCTTTCAATTTTATTCCAATTTATTTCTTCAATTATTTCATCAATCTTCCAAAATTCATAACTTGCTCATTTTTGATCCAAATTGAATGGGATTTTTTGTGTTGTGTTCATCATGATCTCTACTTTTTTATCATTATTTTTCCAGAATTTTTGGATGAATGGTTTTTAAATGGCCTTAGGGTTTGTGACATGTGACCAAATTTTGTACACCTTGCCAAATCAATTGTGAAATGATGAGAATGTATCCAATGGCTCCCAAATTTTTTGTGCTCAAACTAGACACACTCATGGTGATTTTGGTATAGAGTTTGTGAATTTATCATTTGTGGTTTGTGAGTTATGATTTTTTGAATTAAGGTGTGACAATTTGTGTCACACCATTGATGTCCAACTTCATGATTTTCATTGCCATGCTTCTTGACCTCCAAATGACTTGATTTTTTGCATGAGCTTACTCTTGTATGTCTAGTTGACTTGTGAATTTTCTTGGATTTAATTGAACTATTTTCCATTTTTTTGAGATTTTTCTTCCCTGCCTAGACAAATGTTGACTTTGTGTGACACATGTTCCCATTTCATTTGTGAAATTCTCATACTCTATTGGATGGACATGAAATTTTGCATGAGATAACTAGACATCATCATCTTTGCCATGGTTTTGATCCCACTCATTTATCATACACCATTCTTGACTTATGATTTTTCTAAGTTGATGCATGTTTGGTTGACTTCCTTAAGCATGTTCAAAATTGCCTTGACTTTCTGATTTTCATTGACTGTCTTCCACTTGTTCAAATGAGATGAAATTTGACATGTATACCATTCTATGTGTTAGGTTTGATCATGATTTATTTGGTGATTTTTGGAAATGTCTAAGATTGCTTTTGATGCAAGTCTTGCTGTTGACTTCTATGAGCTTCTGTTTGCCATGTTTTGACCTGAATGGTTCATGAAATGATGATGATGATTGATATGAGTGTGAATCCAATTGTTTGTGTTTCCTAATTGTTTGAACATGATTTGGGATGCTTGCCCTTTGCTGTCTTAACTTTCTCATTCACTTTTGACCCTAGGCTTGCCCTAGTGGTCTTGTTACTCACCTTTGAGCTTGTGTTTTCAGGTTGACCATCAAATGGCCATTAAGACCAATTCTTTTGATTGAGCTTACTCAAGTATCATTGTCTAACCTCTTTGTTTTGTAGGTGGCTTGGCTCACATGCCCTAAGCCTTGTGCCTTGCACATCCATGTGCCTCTAATGGACAGTTGTTGTCTGTTTCTGTTTGTTTTGTTTGAGGTTGCATACTAACATCTGCTTGACTGTTTCAGGTGCTTTAGTTGCTTAGTTCCTTGTGAACTTTTTGCTTTGCTTTGCTTGTATAAGCAATTTGCATTGAGGTATGTCTCTTTTACTTCATGTAGTCTGGAAGACCTGGCCTGTTACTTGGCCAGGCAACTGTCTGAAGTCCTCCTTAAGAGGCAATGCTTGTGATTGTTTAATTTTGTCCTTGCATAGAGTCAAAGACCTCCTAAGTGAAGAGGCAATTGGTGGAAGGTAGGGATATGCAATCTATCCCCCACTATTCAGTGTGTCATCTGCTTTGCTCACACCACTGTGTTGATGCATTTCAGATAAGAACCCAAGATCTTGTGCAATTGCACAGTTGAGTCAGTATCAAATGTGTAGAGGGGTTCCCACTTTCTGAACCCACACATTCTTGTCTTGAGCTCTCCCAGGCCAGGGATAAGAGCTGTGAAGTCTTATCTTCACCCACCTTTCATCTGCTTCACCTTAGCCCCTCAATGGCAAGGTTAAGAGCGCATTCACCCAGTTCCAGAGGTTTGTTTGTTGAGGTTGACATGACCCCTTGACTAAAACCTAACCCTTGTTTGAGCCACTTGTTTGTGTATAGCGTGTGCTATCTGTGCTTGTAGGATTGTTTGACTTGCTTCCTGTGCAAGATAGGATTGTTTGACTTGCTTCCTGTGCAAGATAGGTTTGTTTGACTTGCTTCCTGTGCAAGTTAGGATCAGTTTAGACTTGCTTCCTGTGCAAGTTAGGTTTTGCTTGGCTTGCTCCCCGTGCAAGTTAAGTGTGTGTGGCTTGCTTCCTGTGTGAGCCATGCTTAGGATAGGTTGGCCCTTGTGCCATTTAGCTAGAAACCTTAACTTAGGGATGATTTGCATGATAACATCTAGGCTCGAGTCGTAGTCTCCCTAGTTGTGTCTCCCTCTGTTATCTGGTTAGGCTAGTCCTTTATCCCTGCGTAGGGGAACTACATCGCCCTGATCTTCATACCAGATGAAGTATGTAGGCAGGAGATTGAGCTGATCTCTCCGGGCGCCCTTTTCTTTTTTTGTGTGTGTTGTCTGACCTTTGCTAGGCTCGAGTGCCTGACTCCTTAGCAATCTGTTGTCTGTTCGTTTGTGTGTGTGCTTGACAGTTATAGGCTCGAGTCCCCGACTCCCTATTAACTTGTTGTGTTGTTGTGTGCTTGGAAGCCGATGTAAGTCCATCGAGTGGCATTTGGGTTCCAGTGTGCGTGCGTTTTGGTTCGGATGCTGATATAAGTCCAGTGATTGGCATTCAGGCTCCACGTTTGCCTTTGCCAGTGTTTGTTTGAGTGTGTGTCAGCCGAGCTACGAATGCTCTGATTCTTCTCTCGTCCGAGAAGATACGTATGCATAGGATGCGATATCCTAGCGAGCATGTGTCGTTTCCCCAGTCCGAACTACTTCGACTCTGATGTCTATGCTTGGTAGACTAAGTAGGCCCAGGATGCGACATCCTGCCGAGTCAGTTTCAGTCAGTCTCTTGCGTTTCTTCCAGCCAGAGTGTGTGAGTATTTGAGCAGTGTTTAGCAACCAATTTTCCTTTCTTTTGTGCGTGGATCCCGTAGAGTACTACGGATGCGTAGGGGTGCTAATACCTTCCCTTCGCATAACCGACTCCCGAACCCATTCTCTTTGGTCGCGAGACCATGTTCTTTCCCAGGTTTACTCTGAGCGTTTCCTTTCCCTCTCTTGGGATAAATAACGCACGGTGGCGGCTCTGTTGTTCTTTCTTTTCCCGCCGGTTTTTCGCGTGATGCGACATATGGCTAGATGTAGGTTCGATGCAGATGAATGCAAAATGAGAATGATGCAGATGTATGAATGCAATGCATTGCCATCCTCCAAGTCCTCTGATCATCTGTTGCTCTGAATCACAGCCCTGATCTCTGAACCGATCACAACCATCTGAAGTCTGGTTAACCACAAATCCGACTCAAGGGTCCCGAAATAAACGGGAGATACATCATCATCATCATCAAACCATCTCTGAGCAGATACCCATAACCATCTGAATCGGCCCGGGGAATCCGGAAATAAACGGATCCCCACTGATAAGTAACTCGGCCCGGGGAATCCTGAAATAAACGGATCCCCACTGATAAGTAACTCGGCCCGGGGAATCCTGAAATAAACGGATCCCCACTGATAAATACCGCGGACAGCACTCCGGCGTCTCAGCAATAAATGACCATAAATCCGACTGATAAATATGACTCTGATCAACGGAACCAAAAGTCACCATCAAAGTCACCATCTGAACATGCATCTGAAAAAATCACCCTGCCCTCACAGGTAAATTCTAATCAGGTCACCCTAAGGCGGATAATAGTCTCGACAATCGGGCGGAGATACTCAATGGGTTTGCCCTTTCGGGTGTGCCATTGTAGCTCCCTTAAGATCGTCTAAACCAAAGATCCGGGAAATGATCGGTCACCAGAGTCAATAGTTCAGATGAAGTAACTCAACCAAAGTGGAGTACCCCACAAAGGAAAGCACTATCAAATGAACCTCGTCTGGCTTGTGGTATGTCACGTTGCAACAATATGTTGATAAAGCAAATGAGGAACGTGAGACCACACTAATCCTAGGTGTATACTCGGGCCTGGGTTTTAGCCCCACTCAGAACACCCACCCCAAACAGAGGAACCACCTGCACAGAGGACGGCAATAATGATAGTATGATGCATGCAAATATTTATGCAAATATATACACAGGTTAGAATAATAAATGCAATAAATACAGCAAAACAAGCAACCTAAACTATCCTAGAACGCTAGGAAGGACTCGCTCGGGGAAGATGGACCAGCACAGGTCAACACCTTGTGAATCCCCAGCAGAGTCGCCAGCTGTCGCATCCGCGAAAAACAACCGGCGGGCTGAAACAAAAACACAACACAGAGCCGCCACTGCGCGTTATTTATCCCAAGATAGGGAAAGGAAACGCTCAGAGAAACCTGGAAAGGAAATGGTCTCGCGACCAAAGAGAAAGGGTAAGGGAGTCGGTTACGCAAGGGGAAGGTATTAGCACCCCTCACGTCCGTCGTACTCGACGGGATCCACGCTCTAAGAAAAGAAAAGGTTGCTAAAACACCACACACACACGCACCGAAGACAACACAGGTGGGGTTAAGGGGAAGAGAGCTCGATAGGACGTCGCATCCTATGCCTACGTATCTCGTCTGGAACGAGAATCAGAGCTGCCGTAGTTCGGCTCACGCACGCCAAACAAGACTCACACACCCACAGGCAAACCTGGAACCCGACAACCACTCGATGGAATTACGTCAGCTTCCGAACCAAACAAACACAATCAGGATACGTACAGCCAATCGCTGGGCTTACGTCCATATCCTGACACACAAGAAGATAACAAGGAAACACACACAAAAAGAAAAAAAAGTGCCCGGAGAGACCTCACACGGTCTCCTGCCTACATACCTCGTCTGGAACGAGGATCAGGGCGATGTAGTTCCCCTGAAAGGGAAAGGAAGAACATGCAAACTAGTAGGGAGTCGGGAACTCGAGCCTACAAGTCATCAAGCAAGCCAGAAGAGACGCTGAGACGTCAGAAGGAACGGCACACACAGACTAACAGGGAGTCGGGAACTCGAGCCTGATAGCTGCCAAACAAAACACACGCAAAAAAGAAAAAAGGTGCCCGGAGAGACCTCGCGCGGTCTCCTGCCTACGTACCTCATCTGGCATGAGGATCAGGGCGACGTAGTTCCCCCGAAAGGGAAAGGAAGAACATGCTAACTAGTAGGGAGTCGGGAACTCGAGCCTACAAGTCATCAAGCAAGCCAGAAGAGACGCTGAGACGTCAGAAGAAACGGCACACACAGACTAACAGGGAGTCGGGAACTCGAGCCTGATAGCTGCCAAATAAAACACACGCAAAAAAGAAAAGGGTGCCCGGAGAGACCTCGCACGGTCTCCTGCCTACATACCTCGTCTGGAACAAGGATCAGGGCGATGTAGTTCCCCCGAAAGGGAAAGGAAGAACACAAACTAGTAGGGAGTCGGGAACTCGAGCCTACAAGTCATCAAGCAAGCCAGAAGAGACGCTGAGACGTCAGAAGAAACGGCACACACAGACTAACAGGGAGTCGGGAACTCGAGCCTGATAGCTGCCAAACAAAACACACGCAAAAAAGAAAAGGGTGCCCGGAGAGACCTCGCACGGTCTCCTGCCTACATACCTCGTCTGGAACAAGGATCAGGGCGATGTAGTTCCCCTGAAAGGGAAAGAAAATCTAGCCAGAAACCAAGGGAAGACACACTACCAGGGAGCTGGACTCGAGCCTAGTGTTGTCATGCATCATTGCCCTACGTTGAGGTTTCTACCTACTTGCACAACTGCAGTCTAATCCTATCCAGGAAGAAAGCAAGCATGCAAGCATCAAACAAAATAAAACAAACATTTCAAACAAATTAAAAGCAAAGCACACACTATAACCAGTCAAGTGAGGCTCAAACAATGGGTTTGACTGCCGAAGCAAGTCATCTGTACATGGGTAGTATTCGCTCTTAACCTTGCCATTGAGGGGCTAAGGTGAAGCAGATGAAAGGTGAGTGAAGATTAGACTTCACAGCTCTTATCCCTGTCCAGGGAGAGCTTCAGACAAAGGAGCGTGGGTCCAGAATGGAGGGACCCTTCTACGCTCAAGACTCCGACTCGATTGTGCAACAACACAAGATCTTGGGTTTGTGTCCCAATGCATCAACACACAGCCGTGTGAGCAGAGGGACGACTCAACAGAATAGTGGGGGATAGATTGCATATCCCTTTGATCCACCAATTGCCTCATAGAGGTCTTTACCTGCTTGGCACAAATGTAAACAACCACAAACATCGCCTCTTAAGGAGGACTTCAGATAGTTGCCTGGCCAAGTAACAGGCCAGGTCTTCCAGACTACATGAAGAATAGAAGTCCTACCTCAATTGGTTTAAAAACCAAGCAGCATCAAGCAAGTTCTTAAAGAACTGTAAGCAACTTAATGTACCTGAAATCAATCAAGTATCATCAGTACTCAGACAAACCAACACTAAACAGCAAATGTTAATCTATAAAGACAACACAAGTTAATGCACACAAGTGCAAGCTATAATCCCAAGCTCAAGCTTTAATCCCTACAACACAAAGTCAAGTTAGTTCATAAACATCAACCAAACTCAATTCAAATTGCCTTGAAGCAATCTCCTTAAGCATTGTGCATTTCATCCTGAAAATCCAAACCAAATGTGAGAAACTAGACCACTAGGCCAAGCCTAGGGTCCAAAAGGGATAAAAAATTCTAAACAGCAAGTGCAAACCAACCAAAATCAAATTAAAACAAATTAAAAGCAATTGCAATTGGTCTCATGCTCATACCATTCACCATTATCATTTCATGCACAATTTAACATTAATCATGCAATTTGCAACTCCAAAAGACCAAACAGAACTATCTCACTCAAAAGCATATCAAAACAATTCAATTAATTCCACAAACATTCACACCTAAACAGGACACATTCAAGGTATAGCATGTCAATTTTCAGCTCAATTGGACAAAAGAAAGTAGGTCAATGAAAATCAAGAAGTCCAGACACATTTATACAAGCCAATTCAAGACATCCAAACAAACATCCACTTCGATAATTCATAAAACAGTGACAACATATTAGAAATGAATGGGATCAAAACCATGATGTCCTATAATGTGTCTAGAATGCTCATATCAAATTTCATCTTCATCCAATACCATATGAGAATTTCACAAACAAAATGCCAACATGTGTCACATAAATTCACAAAATGAGCCAACAGAGAAGAAAATTATCAATCAATTAGAAAATGACATCAAAAATTCCAGCAAAATTCACATGTTATCTTGACATATCAATGATCATTCATGCAAAAAATTGGAGCAATCAAACACTTCTAGGCCAGGCAAATAAAATCAGAAAGATGACCTAGCTTGGTGTGACACAAATTGTCACACCTCTAATCAAAAAAACATATCTAATCAACCAGGTATCCAAAATTCACAAACTCTACATGAAAATCACCATCAACATGTCCAGAATAAGCACAAAAATTTTCATCCATTTCTTTAAAGGTATGAGCATTTCATGAAGGATATGGTAAAATGTACAAAAATGTGACACATCACATAATCCCTAAGCATTTTATTTTTCTACACATGCAAAAAATCCACAAAAAATATCATTAAATTCTACACATTCTCATGAGCATGGCACAAAAAAGTTCACAAAATTTGGATAAGTTTTGAGTGATTTATCAATTTTCTAAGATGTGGTAACAAAAATGAAATAAAATTGCAAAAGAAATCAAATAATATTAATAATTAAATAGGACAATGGCATTTCTGTAATACTAAAGCCAAGGCGCAAAACGACGCCGTTTGGAACAGAAGCCATGGCGCCTCCTGATTGGCTCAGAGGCGCGCCAAACAACATTTGAAATCCAGGCAAGGCAAATTAGGATCAAAGAGCACTGTTCATCGTGTTCTTCACAAGAACACTTCAAGAATCTCCAGAAAATCATAATCAACAAATCTTAACCAAAATGCATAAACTCATAACCGTTGGAACCGTCCTTCAATGTACATTCCAAATATGTGACTCAAATCTCCTAATTCTAACCACAACTCACGGATCGAGCAAAAATGTAAACACACGTCAAACTTCCAATCATGATTACACATTCAATAGTTCACCAAATCAAAAACCAAACCTAGCATGCTGATCTACGTTGCAAGCTCTTTAAAACGCATCTAACAATTAAAGGAATGGTAAGATTTGAAAACTTACCAATTGATGAAGGCAACAGTGGATTTGGAAGCTTCAAGGTGTAATGATGCAAAACAGATCAAGAAGAAGGTTGAGGAAGGTGCTAGACACTCGTGCTTCAGCTCAATGTTGATCCAAATGCAAGAAATCTCAATTCACCATTGTTGAACACACTTTGGACAGTCACGAATTCAATGCCTTCTTGCTCCAAATCACCAAAACAGTTGAAGATTATGATCTATGGAAGATGAAGCAAAAGGAATTTCGCCAAATGATGAAGAATTGATGAAGTTTTTGTGAAAAGTGTTGATGAAGATTCTTGATGAATTTGGAGAAAATGGAGGGAAAGTTTGTTATAAGCTTTGAGAATTGTGATTTTGATCAACATTTCAGTTATGATTAAAGCTTTATACTCTTGCTTAATCACCTTACTAATCACCAATTAACCAAATGAAATGTAATTAGCATAATGTGGTTTTTTCAATGCAAGGGCAAAATTGGTATTTCACATAAGGGCTCATGACAGCTGTATGACAGCTCATACATCTCCTAAATATCATTTGTGATGTGTTGGCTTTGATCCCATGGCAATTGGCATTGTATTTCTCATTTTCAATATGCTATGCCAAAAAAATGCATTTTAAGTGAATGTTCAAAAGTAGCCTTGCCAAATATTGAACCTTGAACACTTATGACAGTTGGAATAAGTCACATTTGGCATTTGTGAGGTGTTGCCAAAACTCCCATTCCAAAATTCCAAGTATTTCTCAAGTTGGACCATTTTGCCCTTGGATTTTAATTAGTGCACTTGAAAATTGACCTTTTGCATTGGCCATTTTTGATGAATTTTGATTATGCACCATGAAAGTACATATGAAATGGAGTTTGCTCATAAAAAGATCACTCATTTTGGACACTCCATGTGAAAGTTATGCCACTTTGATTATAGGTCTTTTTTGAAATTGAATGGACCATAACTTGTCAACCATACATGGGAATTTCAAGTTCTTGGACTTTTTTGGAAATGTGAGACCAAGATCTTCAACTTTCATGTTGAACCAATTTTCATTTGAAGTTTCCTTGGACATGTAATTTTGTGGTAAAAAACTTTCCATTTTTGGAAACTTCCATTACAAGTCACTTTCTATTTTTGGCAATTTTTGTTCTGACTTTATTTTCTCCATTCTTGAGCTTTGCAATGTCAAATAACACTTGTTCCAACATGAATGAAGTGTATCCAAACCTCTCCCACCTCCAAATCCATAAAATCATGCATAGTTGACTACAGTTGACTTTTTCAGCTGATAGATGAATTTGGCAATGCACTGATCAATCTGAACCCCAATCTTCTGATGAAATGGCTCAAGGGTGCAACCCTAGCCTCCATAAGCTCAATATAATCATGAAATGATCCTCATATCCATCACAGACCCCATCTCCTAGCCATGCCCTGATTGGCCCAATGCAACTGATTAGGGTTGACCAGTGGTCAAAACCCTAATCTCAAGGTAGCTGATCAAACCCTTGAACTTCTTGGATGATATCAACACCATGATGATGATGATGTATTATTGCAACCAAGATATAGCTCAATCTCCTTGAGAATCAAAACCCTAATTTGGACCTCCACATCCTCAGATGATTAATGACCAGTCCAATGAAACCCTAGCTTGCACATGACCTCTTCATCTCCTGATCAAGACTTAAGAGGATGACTTGCACAATGTAACCACATGATATGCAATATGCAATGCCTAATGACCTAAAAATGATATGCAATATGTTAAGCTAGTCCCAAGAGAAGAGGGCAAATTTTGAGGTGTTACAATTGTCAATGTTTCTAATGTAATGTTTTGAAAGGGACAATTCTAAAAAATATTATTTTCCTTTCTGTTTCAATATTATCTCAATTCATTTTCATTATATCTTGCTTTCCTTTTAAGCATGCCATGACTTAGATTACGCATATATTGACCGTAATCCTACAGTCTCAACATATACTTTTATAAACTACTTAAATGCGACAGGATAATCAAAACACCAAACCATTTGTCATTGTTGTTTTATGCTTAACATGACCCACTATCCCATGTATTGTAAAATAATATAACTAAGCAACCTACCATTTTCAATCATATCACAACACTGTAGCACATCAAAATTCTCTTATTTTATAGGTATGACAGAAAAGTAACTCTTCGTAAATGATTAAAAAATGTTATTACCACACCTTCACTTTTATACATTATAATAATAATAACATTGCCTCTTGACTCAACATGTTTATGATTTTTTTAAGAAATGAACCGTACAACTCAGGTTTTCTCTAATTGCCACCCATTAACACTAAATCCATACTTCTTCAGTAAAAGTGAAGTTTGGTCAAACCAATTTCCCATTTTTCATACATTTCACTCTTACTGCTACATTACAAGAGGACTCTATGTTAAGTCATCTGAACTTAATAAGGGATGCACACACCAAACAATTCATTATTCATCCATGATAACCAAGCTTCACTTGAACGCGCAACACCACTAAGGGATGTTACAAATGTTACTCACACTACCCCCTCAGAGCGTTATAACATAGAAAGGCAAAGTTAAAAACGAAAGGGAATTGATGGCCAATATGGAATTAATATGTTCAATCATTTCACGGACATGGTACCAAAGGAAACCAACAATGTTCCTCTATATCCCACCAACATTCACGAAACCACTACTACACAAATACATCAAGTTTATTCAATTCCTACAAGTCTTACAAATTCAACAACAACTATTTATTTCCTACCTTCCTCATACTCACCTGACAAGGGAAATGCAAATTCAGACGATGAACAATCTTTGGAAAATAGTTCTGATTCAGACGAGTTTGTACAACTTGAACCTATTATAGATTCACACCTTCAAAGTATGTTTCATATTACTCATATTGCTAAGTTTTGAATATCTTGTCACCTTATGCTTATTATAAATTATTTTGACTATTAATCATTATGATGTTTGCTAATACAAAATATTCAGATATCGGAGACCCTATTTGGGAATTCCAATTTTGTCAACCATATATGTGGTATCAAGATAGTAAAAGAAAATTAAGGCACACTATTGTTCCTAAGTTCAAATTGTGCTGCAAGGGTGACAAAATTGTACTCTCTTTGATATAACAGCCACCAGAGCTATTGAAAACACTTCTTTATGACAAAACATTCCATGTAAGTAAGAGTTACCAAAATAACATTAGAAAATGCAATGTAATATTTTCCTTCACTTCTCCAAGAATGCAGTTTGATACCACACATTATAAGAGAAGAGGTCCACCTACTTTGCGACTTCATGGTCATACTTGTCATCAAATTGGGACTGTGCTTCCGAAACAAGGCCATCCTCCGTAATATGCTCAACTGTATATATTTGACACTGAGCATGAGATCAATAACATAATGGATTTCTTCAGGTGTTATATCTTCTTCATTAAATCCTACGTGTAATGCAACTTACATTGTCAAATTTACTAACTTTTTTACTCCAATAAACAGGGAGAATAAATTTGTTGAAAAAGAAGTTGTTACAAAATTAAAGTCCATGTTAGACGAGTGTAACATACATACTAAATAGTTTAGGATGGCAAGGGATATGTTGAAGGCGAACTCATTATTAGACTTAAAGTTGAAGCTTATTTCTGATAGACCCGAGGACGGTCGTGTCTATAACAGGCCTACTGTTTCAGAAGTTGCTACACTCATTATTGGTGATATTGATTATGGTTCTCAAAGAGACATTATTACCCAGGCACGTGATGGTCATTTGCAAAGAATGGATGAGTTGCGTTTGAGTTACCTCGTATACCAATACATTTTGATATTTTGCTATGGAGAAGATGGTTACATGAATAACATACTTCACAAGTATAAAACTGAACATTTGGTTCCAAGAAAAAACTACCAGATCATCAAAGATTGACTTTCTTTCCGCCTACAAGAACACAACAATGAAGCTAAAACATTGCTATTTTTCATAAAAATGTTCCAACAATTTTTGGTAGATGGTTATGTTATGATGGAGTCTGAATGTCTTATTTGGTTGATGAAGAATCAATCTAAGTTAAGAGTTGGAAAATATAAGAATTTATTAAACGATGTGAAAGTAGTCAACAACGCGACAAGAGAAAAAGGGAAAATGGGTCGTGTTGCCATCTTCTTTTGTGGGAAGCAAGAGATACATGGATCAACTTTACTTTTATGGTATGGCTATTTCAAGTAAGTTAGGATTCCCAAATTTATTTATAACATATACTTGCAATCCCACTTGGCGTGAAATTATACGATTGCTTTCCAATAAAAATTTTAAGCCACGTGATCGACTCGACATCATTTCTAAAGTCTTAAAAATCTAATTTGATGAGCTCGTGGTCGATATAACTAAATGACATTTTCTTGGAAGAGTTTTGGTATGTAAGTCTTACGAACTTAATTATAACTTTTATTTGCATACTTGTCCTCCATTAAATATGAAAATTTCCCCCGTGATTTATTTTTCAGTTATGTATACCATCGAATTTCAAAAATGAGGGTTACTACATGCTCACATTTTAATCTTCTTGCACTCTCAAAGAAAGTATCCAACACCATCCGACATAGATAACATAATTTGTGTTGAGACTCCAGACCCTCAACTTTATCCAATGTTATACAACTTAGTCAAGACACATATGATCCATGGTCTGTATGGTCTTTCATGTGCATCATTTTAATGTATGAAGAATAGACAATGCTCTAAATACTTTCCCAATACGTTCATTGAGGATACAATTGTTGATGCTAAGGGTTATTGCATACTCACATTTTAATCTTTTTGCACCCTAAAAGAAAGTATCCAACACCATCCGACATAGATAACATAATTTGTGTTGAGATTCCAAGCCTTGAACTTCATCCAACTTTATACAACTTAGTCAAGGCACATATGACCCATGGTCCGTGTCATCTTTCATGTGCATCCTTGCCATGTATGAAGAATAACATGATGCTCTAAGTGAAGCGTGTTGGCAAATTTTTGGGTACAAAATTCACGGACGCAAACCTGTTCAAGTGTTAAACATCAAAATTTTCTATCACATATTTAGTCACATATTTTTTATATTTTCTTTAGATGAACAAAGGAGTATATACGATAAAATCATTAACGCGGTCAATACTAAAAAAGGTGAAGTTTTTCTTCTACATGATTATGGCGGAACGGGTAAGACTTATATGCGGAGAACAATTGCAAGTGATTTGAGGTCAAAAGATGATATATGTTTAACAGTTGCAACAAGTGGAATATAATATCTTTTGTTACCGGGAGGTAGAACAATAAATCCTAAGTTCAAGATACCTGTCCCAGAATTGGAAAATTCTACTTGCAAAGTTAACTACGACGATGACATCACAAAACTTCTAAGGCAAATAAAGCTGATTATTTGGGATGAGGCACCCATGGCTCATAAGCATGCTTTTTAGGCACTTGACCGAAACTTGAAGGATGTCATGAGTACCTACGTTAATTCTGACGATGTTTTTGGTGGCAAGGTTGTTGTTTTTGGTGGTGACTTCAAACAAATTTTACATGTGGTTGATCGGGAAAATAGCAAGTGTACTATTTTGCCAATGTAGTAATAGCAAGGACGTTTCCCAAATATCGATCTCGAGGACTGTGCAGTAATATTAGTTTAAATTGTGATTCAATTACACAAAAACAAGTAATTTGAAGGTTTGGAATAAATCGCTCTCTAATGGAATTAGATAGAGCACAAAATATAGCTTTTACACAAATGATAAAATTATGCCAAGGACAGTGTGTGATTATCTCTTGTAATGACCTTGAATGTATATCTCCTCAAACAGTTCAAATATGCAATTACCATATCTTAAAATTGTTTCCTCCTAAAACCTTGGAGGGAAACCTTTGGTCATTCATTATAATCTCTAAGTCCTTAGGGGATTATAATGAAACCAAGCCTTTTGAAATAACAAGATATAACCAGTAACCATAGGGTATCCCTAGTTCTAGGTGATACCTACTACAGTTTAATTATGCAAAAACTTTAACAATTGAAATCCCGCAACTTGTTAACCATATAATAATCCTTATTCTTCTGATGACAAAAGCGTTAAAAACATTGCACAATGAAATTGAATAACAAACATAATATTGAGGGAATTACAAATTCAGAGTCATTACACGATTAAGTCAGGGACACCCCCTGGAATTAGGGGGTTTAACCACTCATATTATTCAAAGAAAATACAACATTTAAATTAGACATTACAAGAATAAGAGGATTCCGTTGATCTTCAATCGCATCTGCTCTTGAAGGACCTCCGTTCTCGGCAACTCTTGATTGTTTCAATCTCAATCGTACCAATTCTTTGTTGTGCCAAAAAAAGTCTTGTTCTCTGTCTCCAAAAGTACCCTAAATAGTAACTGATCAATTATTCGATGTAGCAAACACCCAAAATGCCCTTCGGGATCAGTAATTCCAAAAATCCGGTAAAATTAGAAGATGGGGCATCCAAGCCAACACTGGCCGTGTCAGGCAACACGGCCGGCCGTGTTGGCTTACTGCTGCCAGCTTCCCAACATGCCCATGCCAGGCCTGCTGACATGGGCACCCGTGTCAGCTCCTTGTTTTAATCTCTTGGCATCCTCTTTTTTCCTTCCCTTGACACTGGCCGTGTCAGGCAACACAGGTGGTCGTGTCAGGGCTATTGTAACTTCAAAAACTTCTTCCCGTGAGCCCGGGATGCCCGATTCCCTTGGTGAGTATTTGGGAATTCTCGCTTGCACCTGAAAACCAACCAAACTATCAAAAGGAAGTATAAAATGTAGTACATTGACTAAAACCAAAGATAATAACCAAACTAGAATGGAAATGCAAACATTTAATTTACTTAACAAAATAACACAAACAGGTAAAATAAAGTGTTACCGACTTCGTGAATTAATGTCGAATGAGTGTCAGAAAACAAGTAGAATTGGAGACCAATCACAACCCCAAACTTATCTCATTGCTTGTCCTCAAGTGATTCTCGGGACAGCAGGACGGCCACCCCCAAATTCTTCCAATTCACTTTCCGTAATACTGCCGTGATCTTTTGTGACTCCCTTTTCACTTTTCGTTTACTGTTCTACTCTTCCCCGACTTCCGACGTTCCACCATATTTTCACATCGAAACACCTTTTCACATGTAGCTTTTCACACTCTCACCAAATCTCTCAGGGTTAAAGTGTTTTCACTCAAAAGTCAGAGCATGCAAAGTCAACTCACAAGTTTGAATAACAAATATCTTCATTTCAAAAACATATCACACACACTATTCGAGGGCTTTTAAGGTTGTAATGGGGCCTAGGTGCAAGGTGGGGAAATAAACAAAAGAGGGAAACTAGTGGTTTAGGCTCAGCGTTTGTATTGTCATCCTCATCATTGTGTTCAATCATTCAACTAAGAGATTTTTGGACACCGCTCTTATTAGGATTCATTAGCTCTTTTTTTTTCTTCATGCGCTCCTTTGAGCAAGCTTTTTGCCAAACTAAATCTCCTCTAGATAAGTGTTTTATTTTACTTCTCAATTTTTTTCGTTATTTTTTTCTTGAAGTTTCACAATTATATTTTTTTCTTTTCATCCGCACTTATCTAGTTCTTACCGGTGTCCCAACCCCAAACCTAGAATTTTCCATAGATCAACAATCAACAACACTTATCCGAGCAAGGTAAGGGGGTGTTTGGGCTTACGGTTATTTACAGTGGTTCATAACAAACAAGAAGGGAAATATGGCTCGAATTGGATAGACGAAGGATAATACTGAATGGTTGGCTGGAAAGGCTCGGGGTTAAAACAAAGAAGTGCCTCAGTGTGTACATGTGTGTCATGAAATTCCATTATCTACTTACGCAAACTCAGAGTGACAGAGACATACCTGAAAAGCTCTCATGATGATAAGTGTTTGGCTTTTTGTGATTCTCACCATGTTTGGTAAAACATACAGGTTTCTAAGATACCTCTTAGTGTGATGTAGCTTCATCTTCGCTTCGGGTACAAAATATTCCTGTGTAGTCCAATGACAGAAAATCGCGTCCAATTATTCAATTCAGCAGTATTAACTTTTGGGGGTTTCTGGGAGAGCAAGTAAAGAGTGTGTCTTTTATCCAATAGCTCCAAGCCTCATCATTCATCCGACACGAATACCCTCGATCTGTAACACGTAAATTACCAGAAATTACCATACACACTAATTAAATAAACAATACACAATCAGAAAAATGACATAAAAATAATGCTGAAAGTATTTGGCGTGCCTGCTCCGCTTGAAGATCATCGATGTCAGTCCTATCCACGACCATTGGTCCAGTGTCATAGATGACGACCCGACACCTGTATACAAGGTGTCCTCTTGCGGAGGGACAAACTGCTCTTGCTCCTGCGCATCTTCCTCGTGCTGGTCACCTGCAACAAAAGGGTTAGCATTATTCTCGTCCATATCATCATGGATAACACTCTCATATAATCAATTAGTAATGTCAGAAATGCTTATCCTTGCAGGGTCAGGAAGGGCCATGATAAATTGGCTAGAACTCATTAAAGCATAATAATCAGAGATTTGGGAGATCATACCTTGCTAAACTAGAGCGTTCATGTCCATCTTATTCTTACCTAACACTAGTGTCTCACTCAGGGCAATAGGGTCATAACCAAAATGGCGGGTTATATGTGTGATTATACCCCCAATGGAGATTCCCCCTTGAGCAGCTCTGCCCACTCTATCGAGGTAGTCAGCTACAAATGCTGCAACGCTCACAACAACCATGTTTGCCATGGAAAACAGAAAGAATAGCTCCCTCTGGGTAGCCACACATGTACTATCACCCCTACCAAAGAGTGTGAAAGCCAGTACCTTCTGAGCGTAGCGGAAACAGGGGTTCTGAATGCCAAATGCTTTAGCCCCATTTGCCATATAATTGATTCGACCCGTTATGTCTAACCAAAACGTTTTAGCATCAAAGCTATCCGGAACGGCTCTGGGGCCATACAGGGGTAAGCGGAGGATCTTACCTAGCTGCTCAACCGTCAACTCGTGGTCAACATTATATAACCTAAAATGCTTAGTGCCACCATAATACATCGTGGCACCTGTCCATCCCTTCTTCAGCTGAAACTCAATAGTACTCAAAAATTCTATTGGTATGCGCTCTAACGTAGGGGCCTCATAGTGCACAAATTCTAGCATGCCTAGCACATGAAACATTCTACCCAATTACTCAAACAGACCCAATTGAGCAAGAGTGTCAGAGCATAAATACCTCGTTGGCCTGATCTTACGCTTGACGTAAGACGAGTAACGCCTCTCATGCTCTGGGTTTTCGAAAATGATGTGAGAATTTGGAGGGCGAATGGTCCTTTTCCGAGGCCTTGATAACCCCTTCCGCTTTAATTACACATCTGTCATACAGCTCCAAGTGCTCATTAGTTGTAATTACTTCAATGATCTTTTTTGATACCGGTGGCTGTTGAGAAATTGGTTAAGCCACCGACTGCGGTAACAATCAACCGTTTGGTCTTTATTTTGAGACCATTTACACACATTTGCATATGTTCTGTTGGATCCATATTATGAGTTGGGCAGGCTACCAGGACTCTTTTGAATCTCTTGTAGGCGTCTCCCAAAGATTCCCCGTCTTTCTGCTTAAAATTCTGAATTTCATACCTCTTCCTCAGAAAAACCGACGCTGAAAAATACTCATTTAGGAAAGCCTTTTCCATCTCTTCCCATGATGTAATGCTACTGGCTGGGAAAGAATATAACCATTCTTCGGATTCTTCCGCTAAGATGAATGGGAACATTCTCAACTTATTAGCTTCCTCCGTGTGACCATTAATTTTGAGACTGTTTCTCATGGTCAGAAACCTCTGCAAACGCTTGTTTGCATCTTCATTTACCTTTCCAGTGAAATGCTTTCTTTCAAGTTGATTAATAGTACTTGGATGTAGCTAGAAATTAGCCATATTCACCGGTTGGTTGACAATTTTTAATCTTCCAGTTGGTGCATTTGAGCCTCCATAGTCACCCAACAGTCTTTCTGGTGGCGGTGGGTTCTCCCCCATTATTTCGACCTCTCTCTCTGAACCTGAATTTGAACCTGAATGAATGGAAGGTTGTTCTTCTTCTGATTCTAGTCTTGCTAGTCTAGCTTGTCTGAGTCTGGCATGCAAAGTTCTTTCAATTTTTGCGTCAAAAGGAAAATCAATTCAGGCCTTACCTCGCATACAAATATCAGACACAAATTAGTTGATAATGATCGAAATAAATAATTAAAAGAACAAAGAATAAATTTTAGTTGTGGAGCAACAAATTTTCAATTGAAATAAATTTAAACTTTATATTTGGCAGTCCCCAGCAATGGCGCCAAAAACTTGATCGGGAAAATAGCAAGTGTACTATTTTGCCAATGTAGTAATAATAGGGGCGTTTCCCAAATATCGATCTCGAGGAATGTGCAGTAATATTAGTTTAAATTGTGATTCAATTAAACAAAAACAAGTAGTTTAAAGGTTTGGAATAAATCACTCTCTAATTGAATTAGACAGAGCACAAAATACAAATTTTACACAAGTAATAAAATTATGCCAAGACCGATGTGTGATTATCTCCTGTAATAACCTTAAATATATATCTCCTTAAACAGTTCAAATATGCAATTACCAGATCTTAAAATTGTTTCCTCCTAAAACCTTGGAGGGAAACCTTTGGTCATTCATTCTAATCTCTAAGTCCTTATGGGATTATAATGAAACCAAGTCTTTTGAAATAACAAGATATAACCAGTAACCATAGGATATCCCTAGTCCTAGGTGATATTTACTACAGTTTAATTGTGCAAAAACCTTAACAATTGCAATCTTGCAGCTTGTTAACCATATAAAAATCCTTATTTTTATGATAACGAAAGCGTTAAAAACATTGCACAATGAAATTGAATAACAAACATAATATTGAGGGAATTACAAATTCTGAGTCATTACACTATCAAGTCAAGGACACCCCCTGGAATTGGGGGTTTAGCCACTAATATTATTCAAATAAAATAAAATATTTAAATTAGACATTACAAGAATAAGAGAATCTCGTTGATCTTCAATCACATCCGCTCTTGATGGACCTCCGTTCTCCGCAACTCTTGATCGTTTCAATCTCAATCGTACCAATTCTTTGTCGTGCCAAAAAAAGTCTCGTTCTCTGTCTCCAAGAGTACCATAAATAGTCACTGATCAATTATTTGATGTTGCAAATCCCAAAATGCCCTTCGATAAAATTAGAAGATGAGGCGTCCAAGCCAACACTGGCCGTGTCAAGCAACACAACCGTCTGTGTTGGCTTTCTGCTGCCAGCTTCCCAATACGCCCATGCCAGGCCTGCTGACACGGGCACCCGTGTCAGCTCCCTGTTTTAACCTCTTGGCATCCTCTTTTTTCCTTCCCCTGACACGGGCCGTGTCAGGCAACATGGGTGGCCGTGTCAGGGCTACTATAACTTCAAAAACTTCTTCCCATGAGCCAGGAATGCCAGCTTCCCTTGGTGAGTCTTTGGACATTCTTGCTTGCACCTGAAAATCATCCAAACTACCAAAAGGAAGCATAAAGTGTAGCACATTGACGAAAACCAAAGATAATAACCAAACTAGAATGGAAATGCAAACATCTAATTTACTTAACAAAATAACACAAATAGGTAAAATAAAGTGTTATCGACTTCGTGGATTAATGTCGAATGAGTGTCAGAAAACAAGTAGGATTGGAGACCGATTAGTGGTCCCTAGAGGGAGTCGTTCTGATATTATCCACTCTTCAATAAATTCTTCTTATATATGACATTCTGTAAAAGTTTTGATTTTAACCAATAACATGCGTCTACATTGTGGATCAAGTGAAGAAGAAAGAATGGAAATCACGAGCTTCTCAAATTGGCTTTTGCAAATTGGTGAAACGAGAGTTTCTGAACCAAATGACGGATTTGCAGAAATTGACGTGCCCCATGAGCTTTTAATAACTAATTTTGCCAACCCTATTGTTTCCATTTTCAACAGTACTTACCCGGTTTAATTCGACAGTTATCAATCTTACGACTACCTCAAAGATCGGGTTATACATCATCAATATTAGAAGTTGTTGATCAAATCAATGATCATGTTCTTGCCTTGATGTCAAGTGATCGCGACTTAGTAAGTCTATGAGAATCGTGACTGCGAGTGCACAGTCATATCACGTAGTTTTAAAGATTATCGAACCCACAAGGACTAATAATCGAACGTATCGTTATCTAATATTACTATGTAAATCTAAGGTTGCTGATCATTCTAAGATTGGAGGGATGAAGAGAAATAAGTATAACGTAAACAAAAGATTAATAAAGATATTTGATAAAGGGATATCGGTATATAATGCAGCAAACTTCGGGGATTCGCTAGATAGTTGGTGTAATCTTATTGGTCAAAATATTCTTCAGTAGAAATTATTTATAAAAAGGTCTTTGTCTCACACTCTCGTTTTTATTGACTCTGACCATATCTTAAACCAGAATGTTTGGCTCTCGCGGTCTCATTATGAATTTAAAAGTAATTTTTGAATATGAATAAAGTTTAATTAATCCTAAAGCACTCTCGTTGTTGTCATACCCCAAAATTTGCCTGTTAATTTTTATGATAAATTGATTCATGAATGACATTCATTTCACATTTGCATTCATTCATTAGCATACATTCTCATATAAATTATAAATTTTAATTTTATTATTATGTGATACAGATATAAAAAATAATAATAATTTTGGTTATCTGTATGATATAAATAAATTTTATAAAATAGTTTTAATTTAATGATATATAAAAATAGATTTGAATTTTAATTGTATAATTAAAATTTTAAATTAATTTTATTTGTTAAAGCTCATTAAATTATAATAACTATTTTTTATAATTTAGTGACTCATGTTCCATTTATTCATTATTTATAAATAGTATTTATTTAGTAATTCACGTTTTTTACTTAATAAAATTTATTTATAAGAGTAACATTTTTTTAAGCCCATAAATTATAAAATAATTTTGGTTGATATAAGTAAGAATAAATTTATTTATTTTTAAATGATGAAAGTAAAAATAGAAATAGGTTTAAATTTTAATTCAATTATGTAACTAAAATTTAAATTAATTTTTATTTAAATTATTCATTATTTATAATAATATTTGTATTTAATAAATATTTAGCAAGGTTAAACCCTAACTCTCCTAAAGTATAGGAAGGGATACAAATATTTAGCAAGGTTAAACCCTAACTCTCCTAAAGTATAGGAATATATCCAAATATTTAGCAAGGTTAAACCCTAAAGTATAGGAAGGGATCCAAATATTTAGCAAGGTTAAACCCTAATCCACACCATTATAAATACTTCATATGGCTGCAGCGAGAGGGAAGAGGGAAAAAAGAGGAGAGATACAGGAGAAGAAGATACACAAGGCAAGGAAGAAGCAAGAAGATTCACGGGCATGGAAAAGAGAAGCAACCATAAAGCACTCATAGCCTGAATAAGAACAACACACATACAGTGAGCAAGTTAGAAGAATCAAATCCCCAGTAAGTGTTCATTATGGAATTTGCATCCAACATGATTACCTTGCAATACTCCTTAATTCATGCATGAATAATATTGGTTTAATATATATTGAGATGATGTATTCATGGTTTGGTGGATGTTGATATTGCTTTATTCAAGTATGCATCTGTTCTTGATATGTCATAGCATGTTGGAGAAATTTTGTTTGCATGATTAAAGAATTATATCTGCTATTTAATTATTATTATATGAGTGTTGTTTCTAGCATGATTATGTTTATTTCACATGCTGTTATTACATAATAATGATGATGATGATATAATGGTGATAATATAAATCCTTGGTTGTCTTTAACATGTATGTGTAAGGTTTGTTTTATCATTATCACTTGCAGTAAAGAGAACTAATACATGAGTAAAATAATATAAGCTTCTTGATTTGTGCATGGCTATTTTTATTATTGCATGATGATTACATATGATCTTATTTTATGTGTGTGGTTTGATATAAGATGAAGTTACAGGTTTGTCGTATTCACATGAAAGAAATAACATCAGAAAAAATAAAGTAGCTTGCCGTAAGAGAGAAAGCTGTAACATGCATGGCGGTGTTTTGTCAAAATGGAAAAATCCATGTAGAATTAATATATATTTTAATAAAGGCGAATAAATAACGAATGGACCAACATGGCTCGTTGGTAGCTCCCCCTCACGCTTTTCAGTGTTTTTACTATGTTTACTCCCTTTCCACTATAATTAATTCACCACTATTTTTCTATTATTAAAATAAAACCCATTAATTAATTTTCTAATTAATATATTATATTAGTTATTTAAACTAGGATATAATTTAATCTAGTTTATTAATTAAATTTTCATATATCACTTAATTAATTAAAATGAGCTATTTTGAATAATAAAAATCTAATTATATTTTTTTTATTTCTTTCTTTTTAGTTTAATTAGGTTTTATTATTTTGTATGCCCTTTTAATTTTGTACTCGTTAATTAAGATTTAGATATTTTATATCCCCTTTTAAATTATGTACCCCTCATCCCGAAGCCATGTAATAGCGTAGTCTTATTTTCCGCACTTTAATTTTTCCATACTGTGAATATAACTGTCTAGATGTATGCTAATAGGATTGCATGGAAAGATAAATAATCGAACTTAGATAAATTAATTCAAGATAATATATCATTTCCACACTTGCACCTCTAGGGTAACCCTCTCTTTGTTGCCTTACGATATTACGGTCATGTCCCGCGAATGTGGGGATAATCTTAGCAAAGACCCTTTTGATTAAATCATCATCATCCCTAAACAGATAAGTCATAGTCCCTTCGATCAAAAGGTCAATGTCCCTACAAGATAAATCATAGTCCCTCGAATGTTGCCTTCGAATATATGACCTTGTCCCTCGAACGTTGCCTTCGAATATATGACTTTGTCCCTCGATGACCCTTCGTTGTAGTCTACGATTAAATGATGATCGTCCCTTCGAATGCTAAGGTATCCTTACAAATGTTGCCTTCAATGGCCAATCGACGACCCCACGATGTCCTTTTACATCCAAAGGATAAGACTACTTACTTCTCAATAGTAAGGACAATTTTACCCTCCTAAGGATAGGAAATACCTATAAAGACTTTGGTTAGGTATAACTCTTAAATGCTTGCTCACAGCTTAAAATACTTTTCACACCTCACACTTTTCAAAACATCTTTTAGAAAATCACCACTTGGTATACATTCGCGCCAGAATCATCGCCGAGTCATATTTTTCTAAACATCTTTCAAAATCAAACGAGATAAACACTTTGTATACATTCATACAAGAATCATTACAAAGTTAAATTCTCCTTTCAAAATACTCTCTAAACACACCACATTTCTCAAACACTTTCTCAAACAAGGAAAACATAAGTGAGTTAAGCAATTAAGAGCCCATGGATAACCATGGAAACAAAGGGTGCTAACACCTTCCCTTTGTATAATGTACCTCCCGAACTCAAAATCTAATCAAGGTCTTTCCTGTTCTTTTCCGCCTTTCCTTATTGGATAAAAGAAAAGTCGGTGGCGACTCTTGCTATCCGCAACATTACTTTTCAAAGCAAAAACACAAAGTCAGTTCACCGTATCACAGTTGTGTTTAAGATTAATGTCTAGTTTCAACTATCCGGTTAAAGTCTCACACTCTCGTTTCTATTGACCGTAACCTTTGTTTGCTTTGTACTTTCGTACGAAAAATAGTTTTGAATAAAATAATAAACTAAGACCGGAAAAGTAAGTTTTATAAAAGCCAACACCAATTATTTACGAATCTCGTCGTTTCGACGATCTTTACATACCGATACCTAGAGGTTTAGCCGAACATGGATCCGATAACATACATGGTATTCAGACAATCAAGCATACAATAAGGCATAAATAATTAAAATGGCAATTAAAATAAAACCTGGAATATAAATCGAGAACTTGAAATGAATCTTGATTCTTCAAATTAAACAATGCCGACAAGCTTTGGCAATCACCGTTACAATCAAATTCAAATGCTTAAACAATAAATTGCAATAGTCCCCGATGTGGAGAGTCTATTGCTTTTACAAAGTAAGAAATTGCCTAAGAAAATCTAACCAAAAGAATCTGACTGAAAAAGTGCATCTACTAGCGAGAAAACCGACCGTCCTTTATATACTTCCATTTCCCTTAATTGTAGCATTCGTTGGTTGAAAAGGTAAGTGGAAGTCATGGCTAAAATTGTGGAGTTCGTGGCTAAAAAGGTGGAGAGAAAATAGGGGAGACCGAGTTGATGGCGGTTGCCACAACCCTAGTATGGTCTCCATGGCGAGCACAACCTTTTGAGGGATGGGCGCCACCACTTCCTTGCTTTGTGGCGGGTGCCACCACTCTTTTTAGGTCATGTGGCGAGCGCCACACATCTAAGTGATGGGCACCACATGTCCATTTGGTGTGGTGGGCCCCATGCTCTCTATTTTTCTCCATTTTCTTCTCTTTTTCTTTCCTTTTTTTCTATTTTCCACTTTGCTTGCTTATACATCTCTTATTCGATAAATACTTGAAATAAACATAAAATACTGTGTAATAATAAGTGTTAATTAAGTAAAAAGCAATGCATATGGAGCCAAATATACAATACGTTTTCGCATTATCAAACTCCCTCATACTTAAACCTTTGCTTGTCCTCAAGCAAATGTCGCGTACATGAGTAAAAAGTTTAGTAATGTCTTTGCAGCATACGGTATCAAGACTCGTAAAAGACCCAGTTGTATTCAGATACTCATTCTAGTCTATAAAATCTACTTTGGTCAAAAATTGCATCAACGGGTACTAACTTCCATACTAAGGGTATCGTTGGAACACATAGTAAAAATAATGCAACCATAAGTCTCCCTCCTATACAAACCAACCTGAATCATGTCATCATGCATAAGACTAACTTACTAGTTCTTCTCATTATCCTTTTTCATTCTGGCGCAATCACATTAAGCTCGTTATCCTTTCACATTCATAGCAAGATAATTTGTTAGTGACTATGATCTCATAATTATTTCTTTCTTTCTTTTTCGCACTTTGGCTCAAATAACAGTTAAAGATGGTTATACCGTTGGGCTAAATGACCGGGTGAGGGTCACCTAACTTAGAGGGAACAACATTTTTCATACATTTCATCAATCTTTTTCTCTTTTAAGCCTGAGATCATACACTTATTTGCATCGACTTCTCGCATAGTGTGTGCTTAGGATGGTGCTGACTGATAGATAAACTACTTAAGGAATATCAAATGATAGAATTTAAGGCTATGGCATGACAAGTACTCAAATCTATCTTATACTTGGGAGATTTAAGGTGTTAAAACGATACCGATCTTGTAAAGTTTTTCCAAATCTCTACAATTCAACCTCAGTTTTATTTATAGGTTAGAATTTTCAAGAGATGTACTGTATCTCTAAGTCCATATTTTTTTGCAAATTTTTTTTGTATGACTTAAGCAAATGGGTGAATTAGTAAATAACGGAAACCACCCATAAAGACTCGACAACACATTGATATTTGACTCGACTGACACTTAACAAAAATAACAAAAGGAAATAACAATAACAATAATTTAAATCTACCTAGAAAGCGATAAATAAAAGCAGTAAAGGTTCCTCCCCCATACTTAAACCTTGCATTGTCCAAAATGCAACAACATAAGATAGGAAAGAAAGGTAGAACCTGGGTAGCCTGCTACTGACGCCTTTTGCCATGTGTTCGTCCGTGTCCACCATTCCTAGGATGGTGAGGTGGCGCGTAGTCTTTTAGATCTTTCACACGCATTATCAATGCTTCCATTTCATCGATCAACCCAGACATGTTCTGTTCAGTTCTGAAAGCATAGTCGTGCTGATCATGCTGCATCTAGCAAGCATTTGCAGCATTTCTGTTTTCTGAGCTTCCATGTTTGGGATTTGTAGGTCACGCTTAGCGTCTAGTTCGCTACGCCGCAAAAGTTCAGCATAAATCTCATCAAGAGTGGCAGGTGCCACATTTCTTCTTCTGGGTCTTTGGCTGGATGATGTACCTGCAACATTTTCAGATGACATGTGCATGGTGTGTGGGTGTGTGTCAGTAGCGGGATCAGCTTGCTCCAGAATATAGTCCTTGTCGGTGTCCCTGCCAGCAGCTACATTCTTAGGAATGTGCACGGGGACTTGGTTAGGCACTTGATCATTAATATAATAATAATTTTTCGGGTTACACACATCTGTGCGAGTTAGATTTGGGAGGATGAAATCTTGTAAGACATTATTTGCAATTATTAGATTAAACTTACCGTCTCTCATTCGTTTTACCAATTTGTTGCACCTCGTCATGTCAATGTCAATGGCATGATGCGGGAGAGGGGTCAACCGAGAGAATTTTTCTGAGTCCTAGGAATCTGGCTATGTATGTTATTAAACCTCCAAAAATAATCGGCCTTCTCTTTGCATTGATAATGACTTGCATGTGAGAGAACATAAAAGGGGCGGTATTCACCTTTTGAGGCAGAAAAGTGGCGAACAAATAAAAGAGTTCTTTTTCATTCACCTTGTTAGAGTTTGCTCGACCAAAAATGGTGGATGCCAATATTTGGCGGAAATATCGAATAGTCGGGTTATGAATTAAAGTGGCTATATTTCCCTCAAAACTATGAGTTAATGTACCTGTTATTGCCCTCCAAAATGGTTGAAAGGCGCGTTGCCAACCCTCAGTATCTGGGACCTCACTTACTACGCCATCCCCATGGGGAAATTGTAGCAGGTCCGTAAGTTGGGAAAATGTAAAGGCATATTCAACGTTGAACAAGCGAAACTGGACAGTCCCACTGGAACAGTTTGTGTTGGGTGTGAGACTAAAAATTAATGAACTTAGGAATCCTAGTGTTAATTGAGCATAGACAGAATCCTTAAAAGATAGGAAATAATTTAAATTTAAAGTGTCTAGCATGTAGTTAACGCTATTTAAAATTCCTAAGGCAAATAAGCAGGGTTCATCGGCATACCTTGTTGATTCGATTTTTCTTGCGCTTAGATCCGTGTAAGTCTCTTCCTGTAATTCACCTGGTTCGCCGTTTCTGAACACTATTTCGTATTCCTTCATCTATGTCGTTGCTGAGTTTCACAGTGCTCGTGTAATGTAGTAGGAATATAGCAAGAAAGAGGAGAGTTATGCTAATGAGAGGTGTGGTTTAGTGAGATTATGTTGGTGGTTTATATAGAGATGGTTGTGGTTGAAAATTGATGAATGAAATAAATTTTATTTAAGGTCTTCAATGCCGTGGTCAAAGGATATGAAAGTGGTTGAAGAGTTTTAATAGAGTGTCCAACATGCAAGGAACAAGGCAATTAAAGCAATCATGTGACATTAGTACAACACCGTGCATGTGAACATTGGTGTAGTGGCTGACGTAGGCATGGCAACATAACCCGTACCCGCGGGTACCACCCGAAGTTGACGGGGAAAACCCGCTTTGATTGGGTTTGGGTTCGGGTTTGGGTTTTCCCCGATTTTAAAATATGGGGATGGGTCGGGTAATAGGTACACTACTACCCACCTCGAACCCGTCCCCGAACCCGCTCCGTTTATTTCATTATGTACATTATTATTTATTTATGATAATTTAGAATATTAAATATATGGTCAATGTTTTGATATTTTAATTTTAATTTATTATTTAAAGTATTTGAAATGTATGTATAGATTTTTTTTAGAATGTTTTATTTTATTATTTGAAATGTAATTTTATTTTAGAAAAATAAATATTTCTATTAAAAAAATTGATTTCACTAAATGAATGGTGGCGGGGCGGGGATACCCGAACCAAATCCGAACTCGTTTGGGACGGGTTTGGGTTTTGATTCTCCATCCCATTTGGGTTTGGGGCGGGGAACGAGGATTGTTTGGGGATTCGGGTTTGGGTTTGGGGGAGGTAAAAACTGTCCCCGACCCGCCCCGTTGCCATGCCTAGGTTGACGCCACTTTATATGTGTGTGGCGGGCACCACTAGGGAATTGTGGCGGGTGCCACAATCTTCACATGGGCGCCACAGCCTGTGTGTGGCAGGCGCCACATGCAGTGATGTGTTCCCATGTGTGAAATTTTTTATGGTTTTGACCATAATTTTTCCATTTGAATTTTGATTGACTGTCATACCCCAAAATTTGCCCGTTGATATTACAAGGCATTTTTCAAGGCACTCCGACTTATTCTGCAAGGCACTGATCTTAAAGGAACAAAGGCCCAGCTCACGGCAGGCCCAATCCAAGAAAAGGCCCAAACTAGCTTGCTCGCTAGGCGAGCAATTCCTTCGCCTAGCGAACCCCTCGTCATGACACTCGCCCCAGCGAAGCACCAGATCCAGTAAAAGCCCAAAATAGCTTGCTCGCTAGGCGAGCAACTCCTTCGCCTAGCGAAGCTTGCGAATGTCAGAATTTCTGGGCTTCATTCTGAGCCCATTAGGTCACAACAAGAGCATTATAAATAGCCAAGCTTCAGTCACGAAAGAGGGGAGGGAGAAAAACAGAGGAAGACGGACGGAAACCCTGGCACAGAAACCCTGGAGGCTACTTTAGAGAGTTCCGAGTGAAGAAACCCTGAAGGCCGCCCCTCCGCTCCGAAGCTACCGCCGCCCAACTCCATCCGATACCAAAAGCGATCAGTCTCTTCAACATAGCAGCTTAGTTGCAAGCAGGTTTGCGCATCACTATTGTTTTATGCTTTTAATCGGTAATCTCTATATACATAAAGCATCATGATTGAAGTTTCGAATATGTAATTTGATTTCACATGCGAATTTAAATATGCTTGAATATCATGAATGTTTGTCCATGCTATTCCTGTAATCAAATGCCATAAAAGTTCAGGTTTTCGGAGGTCATGCTGCTGTCAAACTCCAAACCCGTGGCCGCTCGCTAGCACATCGCTAAGCGAGCCTGTAGCGAGCATTCGCTGAGCCGTCGCTAGGCGAAGCAGAGGCGAACGGGACAGCGGCTGCTTTGTTTCTTTTCTATTCTGTCTTATGTCTATCTAACCAAGACTTATTATAATTCTGCATCATTTGGCCCGAGATTATGACTGTTGTGTTGTAGTGCAATTTTCAATTGTACTTTACTTTGATGCTCTAACCCGTGTGTTGAATTGTGCAAAGGTTTACATATTCCCGAGGAAACGGCCGGCTAGGTATCCGACTTTATGTGTGGGAGATCCTTATGGAGATTCACCCTGAATTACCCAATTGATTTTAATGTATTCATTTCATGGTGAAGATTCACCCTAATGGCTTAATTGATCTTAATGTAGTGATTTTAATATGGACCTAATTACCTAATTGATTACGGCTATCTAAGTAATTACAACACATTGCCTTTAAATAAGTAATCTTGGACCTCTCTTTGTTACCCTACGATTACGGCATTACGGCCATGTCCCGCGAATGTGGGGATATACTTAGCCAAGACCCTTCGATTAAATCATCATAAAATAAATCATAGTCCCTCGGATGTTGCCTTCGAATATATGATTTTGTCCCTCGATGACCCTTCGGTGCAGCCTACGGTTAAATGATGATCGTCCCTTCGAATGCTAAGGTATCCTTACAAATGTTGCCTTCAATGACCAACCGATGACCCTTCGATGACCCTTCTACATCCAAAGGATAAAACTGCTTACTTCTCAATAGTAAGGACAGTTTTACCCTCATAAGGATAGGAAATGCCCGGAAAGACCTCGGATAGGTATAACTCTTAATTGCTTATTCACAATTTAAAACTGCTTTTCACACCTTACACCTTTCAAAACCTCCATTAGAAAATCACCACTTGGCATACATTCGCACTAGAATCATTGCCGAGTTATATTTTTCTAAACTATTTTCAAAACTAAACGAGATAACCACTTTGTATACATTCATTCAAGAATCATTACAAAGTTAAATTCTCCTTTTCAAAACATTTCCTACACATTTCTCAAACACTTTTTCAAACTAGAAAAACATAAATGATTGAGCAATTAAGAGCCCATGGATAACCATGGATACAAAGGGTGCTAATACCTTCCCTTTGTATAATGTACCTCCCGAACCTAAGAATCTAAATTCAAGGTCTTTCTTGTTCTTTTCCACCTTTCCTTATTGGATAAAAGAAAAGTCGGTGGCGACTCTTGCTAACCGCGACATTGCGATTAAAAACACATTAAAGTCAGTTCACCGTATGACAGAACTGGCGACTCTGCTGGGGACTTACAAAGAGAGGTCACCTTAAAAATCATTTATGTTTTAAACTGTTCCTTCTTTTGAGGGTATTTTATGCTTGAGTGAAAGATCCTACACCCGGATCTAGTGTACCTTAGGTAAGTAGCAATAGATCATCGCGACTATCCGGCGTATACTGGAATGGTTAAAATGATGGCTACGGTTAATGTGACACTTTGGATGTCCTGATGTTCCTCATGTTTACTTGAGGAAAAATTTGGCATTCGCGTGGTGTCATCAAAGCATTAACCAGACCTTTAGAACCCTAATTGACTCATCCTAGCCATTAGAAAGTAGTGAGATAACTGACTTCGGTTCCGACTGGGGTTGGTTGAGACTCGATACTACACTCTTTGAGATTGGACTTTAGGGAAGCTTTGGTCAACCACTTGGCGTTGCACTGAAGTGGACTTAAAGAAAGGTCGATGATCTGAGATCCTTCTAGAACCCGGTTACTATTCTAGAACAGGTTGAACCAACCAAACTTCAGTGGGGAGGGTACTGACCTATGGAACTCTTGCAAGCCTTAAAACTTAGGAATGATGGTTGTGTGACTTGCTTGTGCTTGTTATTTACTTAACATCATAACATCATAACATCATAACATCATGGCATTGAACTAACCATTTCGAGGATTTAGGGATTTAACTTTGCTCTATTTTGTAAAAAAAAAAAAAAAAAAAAAAGTTTCCTTTTTTGGTAGTTTATGCAAAGTTAAATTCCAAAAGGCCTTGAAAACATTTCATACATTGCATAGCATAACATTGCATAACAGGTGCTCTAAAGGGATCAATGTTCTCACGGTTTTCATGCAAACAGAAAAATGGACCTCGGACAGACTGTCAAAGATCTCCATGCTCAGAATGCTCAACTCCAGGAGATGATCTTGAACTTATCCAAGGGACAGGAAGAACTGAAGGCTCTCTTGCTCGAGAAGAAAAAAGACAAGAAATCTGTGAGGCACATTAACCCGGAAAGAAGGCAGTTTACGAAGATCAATATGACTTTAGCACAAGCACTGCAGGGTATGCTAAAGGCAAATTTAATTACCCTCAGAGATCCTCCTGCAAAACCCAACACTACTTCTCCTAGTTATAATCCCAATGCCAGGTGTGCCTATCACTCCGATAGCCCCGGGCATGATACAAACGATTGTTGGTCGTTGAAGAATAAAATTCAGGATATGATCGACGCCGGAGAATTTGAATTGGATCCGCCTGAGACTCCTAAGGTCACTGCTCCTCTGCCTAATCATGACAAAACTCTTAATGCTATAGAGGATGCCGACAGCGATTGCGACCTGGATAGCTGGGTCTACCCAACAATTGGTGACGGACTCAATAATTGGAAGGCTGAAGACACTATCCCGATTTCCTTTAGTCGGGAGTAATTGTTATTGCTATTTTAGTATTTCAAAAGCATTGTGTCTATACCCGGGGCATAATAGCTAATTTTAAGGGTTTGTCATTTCATAAGCATATTCACATTCAATAAATCAATGGACTTTTTGCATTCAAATATTGCGCTCTTTATCTTTCCTGTCATTTTTCAAACGAGCTATGTTTTCTTGCACACACTCACGTAACAATTTGCCGATCCATATCCACTCTGGATCCTGTTGGTAATGACTCTGCTACTGTTCATTATGACTTTGAAAATCCGATCTACCAAGCCGAGGATGGAAGCGAGGTAGATTGTGAAGTCCCTGGAGAACTTGCCCGACTACTGCAAGAAGAAAAGACCATACAGCCGCATGAGGAATCAATTGAAATTGTAAATCTGGGTACTGAAATAGACAAGAAAGAAGTCAGAGGTTTCTTGGGACACTTGAATTACATTGCCCGATTCATTCCACACTTGACTGCTACCTGCAAACCCATCTTCAAATTACTAAAAAGGAAAAATCAAGAGATGGTATGGAATGATGAATAACAAAATCAGGAAATATCTCCAAGAACCTCCAATTCTGATGCTACCAGTTGAAGGAAAACCTCTAATCATGTATTTGACCGTGTTAGAAAATTCAATGAGGTGTGTGTTGGGGCAACATGACGAGTCTGGTCGAAAAGAGCATGCCATATACTGCCTTAGCAAAAGGTACCGACTGTGAAACAAGATACTCACAGCTCGAGAAAGCTTGCTGCGCTTTGGCTTGGGCTGCTCGCCGACTAAGACGGTATATGTTGAATCATACCACCTTATTTGACTTCTAAGATGGGTTCTATCAGATATCTATTTGAGAAACCTGCTGTCTCCTGAAAGAGTTATCACTGACAATGGTACTAATTTGAACAACAAGATGACTACCGAACTCTGCATGCAGTTCAAAATAAAACACCATAACTCTTCTCCGTACCGGCCGAAGATGAACGGCGCTGTGGAGGCTGCTAATAAGAGTATCAAGAAGATCATACCAAAGATGACAGTAACGTACAAAGACTGGCATGAGATGTTACCATCCGCTTTCCACGGTTATCGCACTTCAGTGCGCACTTCGACAGGGGCAACTCCGTTCTCTTTAGTCTATGGAATGGAAGCCATCTTACCAGTGGAAGTTCAGATTCCCTCTCTAAGAATCATGAAAGAGGCGGGCTTAGATGAAGATGAACGGATTCAGACTCGACTCGATCAGATAAATTTGATTGAAGAGACTCGCGGCTGTTTGTCATAGGCAAATATATCAGAAGCGCATGATCCAGGCATTTAACAAAAAGGTCAAGAGACAGGTGTCTCAAATTGACGACTTGGTGATCAAGCGTATCGTTATACCACAAGGGGATCCCAGAGGCAAATGGACTCCCACATACGAAGGGCCATTTGTAGTTAAGAAGGTATTCTCTGGTGGAGCCATGATACTTGCTACAATGGACGGCGAAGATTTCCCGCATCCTATGAACGCGGACATAGTTAAAAAATACTACGCATAAAAGAGACCCGCTAGGTCGACGTATCTAGGCGAAAGTAAGGGCATCCCGGCGAACCAAAAGGGTTCGGGCAAAAATTAGGGATAAACATATAAAAACGTACACCCGGCAAGTCGAAACCCTGAAAAGGCGGCTTGAGCAAAAAAAGGGTATCCTGGTGGACTGAAAACCTGAAAAGGCGGTCCAGGCAAAAATTAGGGATTAAAGCGTAAGACTATGTCCCGTTCTCAGTCAGCTTCAACCAAGTTCCAAGGATTGAACAAGCCAATCACTTCTATCCGACAACAGGAGATGAGACGCTTGAAGACATAATGACAGTAGTGGAATTAAAATCAATAGGACCTTTTCTGCATAGCTTTCTCTTTGTTTTCTTGACGATTTCCTCTTACTAGGATTTCTGTCTCCTTGTACACAAATTGCTTGTTTACAGGCCCTCTTTCAAAATCAATACAATTTCATTTCCAAAAAGATGCTTTTGTTTCACTTTCTCTGTTTTGTTTGCGTACACGTCCATTGATTTAACTTGAATTGATATATGCATTTGAATATGATCAATGTTTATCAAAATACATGCATAAAATAGCAATGGCAGTTACTAAAAGACTTCAGGATCGAGGATAAGGTCTAACCATGCTTTCCAACAAGTCCGGTTACAAATCCATTCCCCAACAAAAACCAGCTATTTCCCAGAAGAGGTTGGCATCGCCAGACAGACTGGTCATCTCTTCTACCCCCAGCAAGGCTCTGTTGAATACCTCTGCCATCAAATAAAAGTCAAATACCCCTAGCTAAGGAAGGATCATCAATACAAATATCTTCGACCAGAAGACTGAGATTTATTTCCCCAGTAGAGTCCCCTGGAAGAGCGTTTCAGACACATAGTGCATTCATTACATCATTTCACATCACATACCTACATACAATTTTCATTCCGCATCATATACATTACATCATTTCATAACATATACATGTATACAATGCTCTCATTTATTCCAGACACATAATTCACTCATTACATCATTTCATAGCACACGCATGCATACAACATTTGCATCCCATGCATCATGACATGGCATGAAGCTAACTTTATTTTTCAGGTCAATTATCCTCCTGACACAGTCAAAACAAAGGTCCATTCAGACGGGCATCTTTATCTATTACATTCAAGATTTAACTATATCCCTCAGATACTGCCTAGCGTACGGTATATTCCGAGGTGCAGTCTAGCGTACGACTACTTTCTTCTTCAGATACATCTTTCAGATATACTCCGTGTCAACATTCATTCTGACATCTTCCTAACGTTGGCATCTATAAGTACATCCCAGACATTCATTGCAAATACAACATATACAAATACTAGCAGATATAGCCTAGCGTACGGTTCATTCTGATTCAGCTCAACATATGACTCCTTCAACTCAGATACGATCTAGCATACGATCCATTCTGACCTTCAACCACTCAAATACAGTCTAATGTACGACCAAGTTAGACCTTCAAGTCCTCAGATTCTGCTCAAATACAGTCTAATGTACGACCAAGTTAGACCTTCAAGTCCTCAGATGCTGCTCAAATACGGTTTAATGTACGACCTAGTTAGACCTTCATCTGCTCAGATGCTACCTAGTGACAGGTACATTTCTGAATTGTAGTCTAGTGTACGACTACCCCTTTTATAAGCAGATTCAGCCTAATGGACGACTCATTCTGCTCAGATACGGTTTAATGTACGACCCAGTTAGACCTTCATCTGCTCAGATGATACCTAGTGACAGGTACATTTCTGAATTGTAGTCTAGTGTACGACTACCCCTTTTATAAGTAGATTCAGCCTAATGGACGGCTCATTCTGCTCAGATACGGTTTAATGTACGACCCAGTTAGACCTTCATCTGCTCAGATGCTACCTAGTGTACGGTATATTTCTGAAGTGTAGTTTAGCATATGACTACCCCCTTTTATAATCAGATTCAGCCTACTGGACAGCTCATTCTGCTCAGATACGGTTTCATGTACGACCCAGTTAGACCTTCATCTGCTCAGATGCTACCTAGTGTACGGTATGTTTCTGAAGTGTAGTCTAGCATATGACTACCCCCTTTTATAAGCAGATTCAGCCTAATGGACGACTCATTCTGCTCAGATACGGTTTAATGTACGACCCAGTTAGACCTTCATCTGCTCAGATGCTACCTAGTGCACGGTATATTTCTGAATTGTAGTCTAGCATATGACTACCCCCTTTCATCATCAGACACAGCCTAACGGACGGCTCATCCTGCAACTCCAATACGGTCTAGCATAAGACCCATTTGGATCTTCAACTCAGATACGATCTAGCATACGATCCGGTCTGATCTTCTATCCCCAGTGAAATCACCCGCTTAATGGAGGTTTCGTTCTGCAACTCAGAGATGATCTAGCGTACGATCCATTCTGATTTTTCATCCTCAGCAAAGTCATCTGCCCAATGAACAACTCACTCTGGTATTCAGATGCGGCCTAGCGTATGATCCATTCTGAGCCCTTATCCCCAGCAGCGTATAACACACTCTGACTCCCCAGCGAAGTCGACAGCATAATGGATGACTCACTATCCGGTCTATCGTATGACTCGGTACGACATCCATGTCCTCAGATATCGTCTAATGAACGACGCACTCTGAAGTTCTCATCATCAAATTCCCTGGATGGCATCTTTAATCCCATCTCCATCAAGACTAGATCCTGATTGACAAGCGCAAATTTTTGGGGCATTCTAGTGTTCAATAATCTTCCACCTCCAGACCACGAATGGTGCACATACCATTCTACTCTCTCGGTTCAAGAATATTGAACAGGGGCAGCTGTCATACCCCAAAATTTGTCCGTTGATATTACAAGGCATTTTTCAAGGCACTCCGACTTATTCTGCAAGGCACTGATCTTAAAGGAACAAAGGCCCAGCTCACGACATGCCCAATCCAAGAAAAGGCCCAAACTAGCTTGCTCGCTAGGCGAGCAATTCCTTCGCCTAGCGAACCCCTCGTCATGACACTCGCCCCAACGAAGCACCAGATCCAGTAAAAGCCCAAAATAGCTTGCTCGCTAGGCGAGCAACTCCTTCGCCTAGCGAAGCTTGCGAATGTCAGAATTTCTGGGCTTCATTCTGAGCCCATTAGGTCACAACAAGAGCATTATAAATAGCCAAGCTTCAGTCACGAAAGAGGGGAGGGAGAAAAACAGAGGAAGACGGACGGAAACCCTGGCACAGAAACCTTGGAGGCTACTTTAGAGAGTTCCGAGTGAAGAAACCCTGAAGGCCACCCCTCCGCTCCGAAGCTACCGCCGCCCAACTCCATCCGATACCAAAAGCGATCAGTCTCTTCAACATAGCAGCTTAGTTGCAAGTAGGTTTGCGCATCACTATTGTTTTATGCTTTTAATCGGTAATCTCTATATACATAAAGCATCATGATTGAAGTTTCGAATATGTAATTTGATTTCACATGCGAATTTAAATATGCTTGAATATCATGAATGTTTGTCCATGCTATTCCTGTAATCAAATGCCATAAAAGTTCAGGTTTTCGGAGGTCATGCTGCTGTCAAACTCCAAACCCGTGGCCGCTCGCTAGCACATCGCTAAGCGAGCCTGTAGCGAGCATTCGCTGAGCCGTCGCTAGGCGAAGCAGAGGCGAACGGGACAGCGGCTGCTTTGTTTCTTTTCTATTCTGTCTTATGTCTATCTAACCAAGACTTATTATAATTCTGCATCATTTGGCCTGAGATTATGACTGTTGTGTTGTAGTGCAATTTTCAATTGTACTTTACTTTGATGCTCTAACCCGTGTGTTGAATTTTGCAAAGGTTTACATATTCCCGAGGAAACGGCCGGCTAGGTATCCGACTTTATGTGTGGGAGATCCTTATGGAGATTCACCCTGAATTACCCAATTGATTTTAATGTATTCATTTCATGGTGAAGATTCACCCTAATGGCTTAATTGATCTTAATGTAGTGATTTTAATATGGACCTAATTACCTAATTGATTACGGCTATCTAAGTAATTACAACACATTGCCTTTAAATAAGTAATCTTGGACCTCTCTTTGTTACCCTACGATTACGGCATTACGGTCATGTCCCGCGAATGTGGGGATATACTTAGCCAAGACCCTTCGATTAAATCATCATAAAATAAATCATAGTCCCTCGGATGTTGCCTTCGAATATATGATTTTGTCCCTCGATGACCCTTCGGTGCAGCCTACGGTTAAATGATGATCGTCCCTTCGAATGCTAAGGTATCCTTACAAATGTTGCCTTCAATGACCAACCGACGACCCTTCGATGACCCTTCTACATCCAAAGGATAAAACTGCTTACTTCTCAATAGTAAGGACAGTTTTACCCTCATAAGGATAGGAAATGCCCGGAAAGACCTCGGATAGGTATAACTCTTAATTGCTTATTCACAATTTAAAACTGCTTTTCACACCTTACACCTTTCAAAACCTCCATTAGAAAATCACCACTTGGCATACATTCGCACTAGAATCATTGTCGAGTTATATTTTTCTAAACTATTTTCAAAACTAAACGAGATAACCACTTTGTATACATTCATTCAAGAATCATTACAAAGTTAAATTCTCCTTTTCAAAACATTTCCTACACATTTCTCAAACACTTTTTCAAACTAGAAAAACATAAATGATTGAGCAATTAAGAGCCCATGGATAACCATGGATACAAAGGGTGCTAATACCTTCCCTTTGTATAATGTACCTCCCGAACCTAAGAATCTAAATTCAAGGTCTTTCCTGTTCTTTTCCACCTTTCCTTATTGGATAAAAGAAAAGTCGGTGGCGACTCTTGCTAACCGCGACATTGCGATTAAAAACACATTAAAGTCAGTTCACCGTATGACATTGACCAACATTAAATAATGGTTGTATATTTAGGTAGAAGAAAACCAACATAATATATAGGTAGGAATGAGAAATAAGATATGGTAGAATGATATTAAAACACAAAGTTGAAAAATAAAAGAATGAGGTAGACGGGAAAGGAAGATATAATTCGTCTACTGGAATAAAAAGAAATGAATAAAAAGGAAAGGAATATATAATTCGATGGCAGCAAGATGATCGGTAGGAGGTGTATCAGGTATAGTTGGGACATGTGATTCAGCATTAGAGAGAAAAGTGTCATAGTGGTCGTAGATTTGGGGTGTCTCTAGAGGAGAAGGTGGTGCATATGGTGGTCCATCCAAATCATAGAGCTAGTTATTCCTATCATGTACACTTGTCCTATGGTCTGGTAGGGTAAACTGGTGTACTACTTGGCAGTTAATTAGAAATTCGAACACATCCGAGCCTAGGTTCCTAATGATACCAGTGTTGAAACAGAATCCGATATTCATTGGTCATATCCCACCTAAAGGGTTGAGCCTGATAAGTGGTTGTCTCAGTCCGATGGCATTTGCTATCATGGTCACTAAGCCTCCCACTAAGATCGGTCCATGGTTATCCTGTGTTATACGATCCAAATTAGCTATCATAAATGTAGCGGAGTTAATAGGTCGGGCCTGTGATGCACAATACATTGTAAAGAGCTCGCCTTTGGACACAAAGGTTCTGTTCTGTTCCTTTCCAAATGAGGTGTGAGCTAGGATCTTATGAAAGTTACGAATGACAGGGTTATGGATGTTCTCGGAATGCATAAGATCCGGCTCGGGATGGTTGTTTCCTGTGATGCTACCCCAAAACTAATCTAATTCATGGTCTACAAGCCTGTCTTCCTGGGTAATGGTGAAGGTATCAGGACTATTAGGGCATCCTAGGAGTTCAACTATTTCTCTATGGGTGTAACGGTGCTCAATATCGAACAACCTAAAGGTAATGAGGCCTTTGTTAAATCCCATACCATGGTTTGACAGGTAAACTAGGGAGCTTAGGAGTTCTAAAGTCAACCTACTGTAGGAACTAAATTTTCTTTTGATGGCAAAGGTATCCCACCCTAATTGGTTAATTAGGAACATAACACTGTCTCTTATACCTAATTTGGTCATAGTCCGTCCATCTGGGTATAAGGTTAGTGCCATTTCTCTCTAAGCTAGAGCCTCAAAACGTCTCATTTGACCTCTCCCTCTGAAGACTATATCCATGTAATCTACTTGTTGCATTGTGATGGCCAGTAGCTAGATAAATTTAAGTAGATAACAACATTAAGTTAGTAATGGTCAATAATATAAAAAGATACCGATTGACTTTACGCAAAATAAGAAAGAAAAAGAAAGATAAGCAATAGTAATAAACAGAAATTTAGATAATTGAATTAATAGTTAAAAATAGAGTGTGGGTTGTCTCCCACCAAGAGCTTTGTTTATTGTCGTAAGCTCGACAGAAATATGATAGATGTTAGTCTGGTGAATGAGTGGACAGCTCTGCAAGCTTTAGATTTGTGATGAAATCACTGTTGTCAATGTTGTGGTAATGTTTCAAACGCTGCACGTTTACTGTAAATGGTTCGGTCGCTTTTCCCTTTATCTCTATCGCTCCATTTGGAAAGATGTTGGTAATTTCGAAGGGACCTGACCACCTAGAACGAAATTTTCCTAGAAAGAGTCTAAGGCGAGATTTAAACAGAAGTACTTTGTCACCTTCCTTAAACTATTTCCTCGATATGGGATTGTCATGCCATTTCTTTGTTCTGTCTTTATAGATCCGAGCATTCTCATACGCATCTAGCCTAAGTTCTTCTAGTTCATGGATATCTAATATTCTTTTTTCACCTGCGGCAGTATAATTGAGATTAAGGGTCTTAATGGCCTAATATGCTTTATGTTCTAATTCTACCGGCAAATGACATGATTTTCCATAAACTAGCTTAAAAGGCGTGATTCCTATTGGGGTCTTATAAGCTGTCGTATATGCCCACGGGGTTTCGTGTAATTTTGAGGACCAATCTTTCCTAGAGGTGGCAACTATCTTTTCTAAGATTTGTTTGATTTCTCTGTTCGAGACCTTTACTTTCCCACTCATTTGTGGGTGATAGGGTGTTGCTACGCAGTGTCGGACTCCATATTTCAGTAATAGCTTTTCAAAAATCTTTGAAATAAGATGGGAGCCACCATCACTGATGACAAGTCTCGGCACGCCGAATCTAGGGAAGATTATACGCTTAAAGAGTCTAATTACCACTCATGTGTCATTTGTTGGAAAGGCTATAACCTCGATCCATTTGATACGTAATCGACCGCAACGAGGATGTACTTGTTACCAAAAGAAGATGGGAATGGTCCCATAAAATCGACTCCCCAAACATCAAAGACTTCTACTTCCAAAATGCCTTTAAGTGGCATTTTGTCGCGTCTAGATATGTTTCCAGTGCATTGACACCGGTCATAATTGATAAGGGGGTTGGTTACACAGAGGGAATGTATTAACACCCAAAGTGTCTTAGGTACTCCTAGGGAGTCCTTTTTGTGTGCATATGTATTTTGTACAAAGTAATGTTTACAAACAAATAGAATGGGGGGATGAGAAAAGAATTTATTAATTATATTTTTGTGTTTGACAAGACCTTCGGTCTTGTGCCTACGTACTAACATAAAAATGAGGGATCAAAACCTCATAGTTCGTGCTAGAAATTTCAAAGTGAGTATGTTGGTTTTAACAAAATTTAAGTTTGAAAGGCACAAAGGCCTAAAATGGTTTGAATGAGTTAGTTCTTTTTGACTTTTTGAAAGTTTAAGTCAAGTATAGTTAAGTTTATTTACATGTTTGATTTAAGAAAATGAGTTTGAAAATGCAATGGCATAAGGCCAAAGTTTCTACCTTTTGCAAACGTGGTCAAAGTTTAGAACAAAAATAGTTCACACAAAGAAGATTTTGAAAATGGAGGGAGAGATTTTGAAATTAAAGAAATGGAGAGAAGATGAAGAGACTACCATATGCACAAAACTTAAAAGTTTAAAGTTGGAAAGATCTGACCAAATGGGAGCAATCCAATAGACAAGCATGTCAATAGAAACCCAAAATTACCTTGGACTTTTTAGAATCAAGCAACACACAAATGCATAATTATATCAATCTTGAAGAGAAAAGGCATCGAATAAAGATGGCCTCATCCAAGCTTATCCACTTCAATGATCTTCTTCAAAATAGCCTATGTAGCAGATGAATTCCACAAGTCACAAGTTCAACATAACATCTTAGTCAATGATCAATGTTACAGATGAATCTGGAGAGATCTTGAATGATATATCAGATGAATTCAAACTTGCAAGTTCTTGGTTCTTCAACAAATTGGCATTGGCCAAGTCCATTAGCAAAGGAATGTTGCCTAAATTCTAAGTCCAATTGGGCAAGATCAAACCAACAGTCCACTCAAAAGTCTTTTAGGGTTTTTGTTATTATTAAGTGTATTCATGGTCAAATACCAAACAAGCAAACAAGATACACAAAGCAGAATAATATCACATAATATGGTCCAAGTGGACAAAGGAAAAACTCATTAACATAAACAATTAGAATGATATGTATAATGGCAAATGATAATAGAATACTAAAAGTAAATTGCATTAAAAGTAAAAACTTGAAAGTAAAAGTTAATGGTTAGTAAGTTAGTAGTTAGTTTTGTTTTGCTTTTTGATTTCAAGACATTCTTTGGAGAACACTCAACCCACTTGCCACAAGCATGGATCCTTGAACCAAAACATCTTCCAAAGGAAGGAAAGAAGGCCAAGTTTCCACACAATACCATGGAAGAGGGGAGACTTACAATCTCACTAACTAGAATGCTTATGCCTTTTGTGTCACAAATTTAGCGCTATGTTAAGCAATCGTAATTGGATTTATATAGAAGTCACAACTATTTGAGGCTGGGCAATGAACTTTTGGTGTTAATGCATGTTGGAGACATAGTATTAAGAACTATGCTCATTAAACATACCACAGACAAAATATATGCAAAGAGTGTGACCTAATCTCATCCATACTCATGTTAATCTTTCAATCAACTAGAATTAGGACTTTGAGATGTCATTGGCCAATTGAAATGAATGGATGAAGAAGGGGAATTAGATGAAGAGGGAAAGGGATGATGAGATCACAAATTGGTCAAAGGAGGACTTTACCAAATTAATATTATTCATTTATTTTGGGAGATGGAATGTACATTCTATCAATCCCCTAAATCCAATAATATTAACTTGACAAAGTCAAATCAACCTTGACCAAGGCCCAACAACAAATAAGAAACTCAATTAAGTCAATACAAATGATCAACATAATTAAAATGACATTTATTCAATTAAAAATATTAAAATAATGCATTAAATTCAAATATGTTTTGTCCAAATCCTAAAATCACATCAAAACACCAAATAAATGGCCATGTGATTTATCATAGGTCAAACAAGGTCAAAGGACCTTGGATAAAAAATTTCATAATTTTTGGACACTTCAAAATATTTTTAAATAATTAAAAACAAATGAAAAATCAATTAATTCATGAAAAATATTAATAATGATCCAAAAAATAATTTTAATTCAGAATATGGAATATAAAATATTTGAATTTTTTTGGTGAAAGTCCCATATTTTTTGGATCAATATTAAATTTATTATGAATTATTGAAGAAAATGGAATTAAATGAAAATTCAGAAAATGCTAAAATACGTGGACCATCAGATCTTCCTCATTAATTGAGGTGACAGATCTGATGATCCAAAACACGCGTTCCATCAATGCCTTAGTCAAACGCGCTGCAGACGTGGTATTTACAAGGGACGACTATGATTAAAACGTGGAGCATGGATCACACGGTTTAGACCAAAGACACATCATCACCGGAGCAAGAGCTCTGGTTGTCTTCTTCGGCGAGCTTCACCGGACTGGTCAACATGAACCCTCACCAAAATTTCAAACAGGGACATGATTTTAAAGAGAAAACATCACTGAGCACGAATATCACCTCCATTTCTTCAAATTCCAAGTATATTGAGAGATATGTGGAATTGAAAAACGAGGTTCATTATCTGAGTTGCTTCGATTTGGCCTCAAAGCAACTCAAACACCTTGCCTACGTTTGTAGGACTTCAGCCAACACAATAATCAATGGAATTGAGCAAGAATCAAGGAGAATCGAAGAGTTTAAATTTTCTGCAAATTACCTTCAATGGAGGTCTGAGCTTGCTAGATCTTGATCTGAATCGTGCTTTGCTTCACTTCAATTGCTTGCAGAAGAGGAATGGAAAGGCTTAGAATCAATGGACTCCTAGAGAATTGAATTCCAAAACAGTGGAGATTTAAGCTCAAATTCAAATGAATTTATCAGGGTTATCCTCTTAATGTGAAGGGTTTTCAATGGAGATTCAAAGCTGGCGCAGTGTGTGTGTTAATTCTGAGCATAAGGGCCTCAATATATAGAGAAATTGGATGATATTTGCACACTCACTTTCACTTTCCAAAATTGGCAAATGATGAAAGCATGGTGCATGGGCGCGCATAGGCCCATGGAATGATTGTTTGAAAGTCCAAAATGAAGTTCATATGCTTTGGAGATGGATTGGATTGCAAGGTACATGTGCATTGTCACTTGAAGATTGATCCATGCCAAATGATGTCAGCCTGTTTAAGCCATGCGCAGCCTATGCATTTCTCATCCAAAATGCATGAGTTTGAGGTCTTTGGAAAGGTGAGATCAAGAGGAACAAGTTTGGTGTTGAACACTTTTCCATTTGGAGCTTGGAACTTAGAGATATTTGAGGTGGATGTTTGGAAAAACTTGACATATCAAAAATTTTCTAAGTGTCAAGCCATATGTCTCAATATTCCACCTTGCTTAACTTTTTATGGGAGCTTCAAATGAGAAAAATGTATTCATCAAAGTTGTAGCTATCTCAAATACCTACAAAATGGTCACCAATTTCATGTCATTTGGATTTGAAATGATAGAGTTATGCATTTTTTAAGTTTAGAAAAATCACTTGATCAATGGTATATGTCAAAAGTGACCTATAATGTAGCCTCATATCACATGTTCAAAGAAGTTGAATCAGCTCCCACCCCAAACATAAAAGTTGAATTAGACACATTGAATTTGATTGTTCAACTTGGAAATATTTCATCTCATAAAAAATGAGCAAGTTATGGCCTTGGGAAGTTGACTTTCAAATTAGGGTTTAGACAAAATGACCTATAATGTTTCAACATAGGAAATGATTTTCCATGCAAAACTAGCTCTAGGTATCAACATGAATGTTGTTTGGAATGTCATTTAGAGTAAGTTTTATCTTGGAATGATTTTCATATGATGAAAATTGTAGGAGATAAGGTCTAGGGAGACCCAGTTTTGATCAGATGAAACCATCTGGCCAACCACCATCAACCAACTTGCTAATCTTCAATTCTCTTGACTTTCTTGGATCATGGTAGATCATATATGAATAAGATTATGAAATTTGAAGTTTCCCTTGAGAATTTTAATCAATTGGTAAGATAGCTTGTAGAAGAAGTTACTCAAGATACCTAGTCAAACTGGGGTTTCCAAGGCAAATCACCTTCAAACTCTTGAAGAAAACTTGATCAATATAACATGTAGAAGCTATTGGGACTCATATATGATGTTCATAACCCTTATTGAATCAATTCTTGGTTGTGCTCTTTGTTCATGAGGGTCTCAAACTCTAGATGTGATCAATGAATCAATGAGATCGTGCCCTACCTACAAAAAGAGTTAGATAGATACAAAGACATATTTTTGGTATTTTGGTTAGTGAAATGATAATATACAAGTATGATATAATCACATGATGCTTGGTGATCTCTCCCAAAATAAACCCAAAGAAGAAAGGGGTAAGGAGGATGTCAAGGTATGATCCCAATGCTGATGCTTATGAGGGAAATGCATGAGGGATCTTAGGGTCAAAATTGGGGTCTTACAGTAAGTGGAAGTAATGGCTAAAATTATGGAGTTCATGGCTAAAAAGATAGAGAGAAAATAGGGGAGACCGGGTTGATGGCGGTTGCCACAACCCTAGTATAGTCTCTATGGCGAGCGCCACCTTTTGAGGGATAGGCGCCACCACTTCCTTGCTTTGTGGCGGGCGCCACCACTCCATTTAGGTCATGTGGCGGGCACCACACATCCAAGTGATGGGCGCCACATGTCCATTTGGTGTGGTGGGGCCCATGCTCTCTATTTTTCTCCATTTTCTTCTCTTTTTCTTTCCTTTTCGCTATTTTCTACTTTGCTTGCTTATACATCTCTTATTCGATAAATACCTGAAATAAACATAAAATAATGCGTAATAATAAGTGTTAATCAAGTAAAAAACAATGCATATGGAGCCAAATATACGATACGTTTTCGCGTTATCATCAAGTAAAGTTATTAATTTTTTATTTCAATTTTACATTTAAAATTTTATTTCTTTTCCCTCATAATTATCCCTTTCATGTATAGGATAATTACGGGATTACTATAGCTAAAACATTGTGGATCAATCGAAAATACATGACAATAACTTCTTTGATGTCTTAAGCCTCGAGTTGCCCAGTTCATTGAAAACATTTGGGTTGCCTAAGCATCACACTAAGTTAAAGTCCTGAACAACAATCATGCTTATGAGGAACATCAATCAATCTAAACGTTTGTGTAATGGCACAAGGATTATCGTAACAAATATGGCCAATCATGTTATTGCAACAACAATCATGACTGGAAAATATAGTGGAAAGTTAATTTACATTCCCCAAATGGATATGTCCTCGTCCCAATCCCCTTGGCCATTCAAATTAAACAGGCGTCAATTTCCAATTATTGTATCATATGAAATGACGATTAACAAATCCCAAGGACAATCTTTGGATTGGGTAGGACTTTATATACCAAGAGATGTTTTCACTCATGGTCAAATTTATGTTGCACTTTCAAGAGTCACAACCATAAAGGGGATCAAAATCTTGATGACAACATCAATGCAAAGTCTACAACGACAAACATTGTTTATAAAGAAATTTTCAACAACCTTTGTGTAGGTGTTTAATTGGCTGCATTGTATGGTAAAACACAAATGTCTTGACTGATGTCATGACATGTATATGTAACTACATTGTAGTTACTGCAGGACTAGCTAACACAGGATTATTGAATGCTGTGACATTCATACCTGTCAACAGATACTAAGGAACAGAAGCTCTGTTAGAACTTAGTATTCACTTGCAGTCTGGTTATCAAGGAAGAACCAGACCTGGCATAAGGCCTACTGATTGAATGTCAAACTGGATGTTGTGACATTCATCATTGACAGCAGCTACTGAAGATTGGGCAGAGTGGTGTTCTGCTATACTTCAGCACTTTACTTAGTTTGTTATTCAAGAGAATAGCAGAACTAACTTAAGGCCAATTGTGTAAATGTTAAGTTGGACACTTTGACATTTACTAATGTAAGCTGGTACTGTAGTATGGTCATATTGATCATGTACAGGTCAGCAGATTTGTACAGTCTGTTTTCTGGGAAAACAGACTCAGCATATGGACCTTGATGTCAAGCTGAATGTCGTGACATTCATGCCTGACAGCATATGCTAAATTGTAGGTTGTTCAGTTTTCTGTTACAGCTTTCTCAGGCTATTCTTTAGGAAGTCAACAGCTTAGAGAAAATTCAGGAAATCAACAACCAAGCTACATTCAATGAACCTAACAAATAGCCTATTTGTTAGCAACCTAAATATTGAATTTGAGGGAACGTATGTGACCTAAAATTCAGGAAAATACAGGTGCAAAAGCCCAGGTGCTGCAATATAAAAAGGAAGGCATTCCTCCATTCAGTTTCAGGGATTTTGAGGCGTGAAGATTTAGTGTGTCCATCTTACTTCACTGCTGTATTTTTGTGAGTCTAGAATTAGACGTATCTTGTAAGCCAAGTCATTATCAAATAGATGATTGCTTTGGCATAGGGTGTTCATTGAGTTGTAAGTGTTGTGTCACTCAAAGCTTTTAAGCGTGAGTGCTGTGTATCTTGGTTTAAGCTGTGAAGCATAACCAAGAGTTGTTTTTGAAGTGTGACTTCAAAGTGTTTTTAATATCACTGAGGTGATTGAGGGGGAGTGAGTAGGAACTCTGATCTTAGATTAAGATTGAAATTGCATTGGGTAGGGATTAAGTGATAAGTTGTAAACGGGTGAGTTTAGCTTTGAATTGATACTACTAATAGTGGATTTCCTCCCTGGCTTGGTAGCCCCCAGATGTAGGTCATGTTGGACTGAACTGGGTGAACAATTACTTGTGTTATTTACTGCACTTATAATTAAGTTCTGCATAATCCCTGTCTGTGCAGAATTGGATGTCATAACAACCAGTGTGACATCCAAAGTCTGATAACTAGAATTTCACTTTGAATGGTAAGATACAACTCCACCACTCCTTCAATTCTTAACAAACACCATCCATACTTGAGTCTCTGCTTTCACTATTGCTTATTCTTGCATGTGCCTATTTCCTCTAACCATATATTTTAATGCAACCTTTATTATTCTATTAGTTCCATATGCTACACTTTTATTCCTAGCTGTTTATGAAGATGTTTTAATTTCCATATTTGATAAGAAATTTCTTTGTCCAGGTTACTACTAAAATTATTATTATCGTGGGCTTCAGATTTAACCAAAATTCCAAGCATGCAATATACATTTCAGTAAGGTTGATTATAACATTTTTGTTATCTACACTTTGTTGTTAGATTGTAACTCTTAACTATATAGGTTAATTGATTACATATTAAACATGTTATATTTGCTACCTTTTTACTTTGGTTGAATACCCTAAACTTTTGAATATCAATTCTTGTTTTTTGTATTCTATTCAACATAGATTTTGGACAATAGTTAAACAAACATTCATATTACATGCAACTTCATAACCTAGTGTTCATACTACAACTTCCCATTCACAATAGTTAAACAAAACGGTTTTATGCCACCATTGCTTAATATTAATAATACACAATATTCAAATTACATGGAACTTCATAACATAGTGTTCATACTACATAAAATTCAAATGACACGACAATACATGCCATGGTTTTTACATAACCTTGTGTTCCTGCATTTTCGTTTTTCAGCATCAATCTTACCATCTATGTTCTCAATTCCATCACCCTACCATTTCAAATGATCCATTCCCTAAATTGTACCATATTAATCCTTATCATTATAATCTCAAACTAACTAATTTCTCATACTATACCAGTTACCAAACTAAACACAAACAAAACAAAATGAACATTTACCAATAACTTCAAAATTTAAATTACTACACCATACTTAAACATCACCATTGGTTCATTACATCATATAGTTCAGCCATACCATACCTTACACCTATTACATTATCATAACTTAAAAACAACCTAAAACTTACTGCAACTTCATTACATAATATTGCTAAAACTTTGCTTGCACATCATATACCATCAAAATATATTAAACCAACCAACATCAAAACATTATGTCAAATGTTGTTAACATTTTCAACCAAATTTACTACTCCCAAATCCACAAACATTACAATCCAACATAACTTTAAAATAACTTCCATTTTCTTCAAAACAACCTCAATCACCCTTGATTCCACGACTTAGAATATACACAAATGCCCCTTCTTCACAACTATACCAAATTGCATGTAATTCTTTGATAGGGGGTCTTTGTATCCTTTTTTTAGACATGAAAAGTGTCTCTGATAGCACCCTTGAGAAATTGTTTGCTGTAGTCAGACGTACAAAGCATCTCTGACTGACCACAAGTGTATACCGAACGCTCACCCTTTGATGTGTTGTACGGGTGGCTTGATGGCCGAGTGATCTAGAGGACTGGGTCCTCGACTCGAAAGACGTCTAGTCTTTGATGGATACATTTGGATCTGTTTCTTGGGGTCAGATTGAACCATCATTTTTGGACTCGAATCTTCTTCGATGCATTCAGGATGCTCAGTTCACTCGGGAGGCTAAGGGTGATGTATTCCAACCAGTTCATTCCCTTCACAGACAGAACTCGGGATCTCCTCTCGGAAGTGGATACTGACAGGTCTTCTAGTAACCAGGGCTCATGACATCTTTCACTAGGCATCTTCAGTGGATCCCTGCTTCACTGTCCATTCGGTAGAAGCCATGTCGCATCTAGTGGAAATCTACGAGATTTATGGGATGCACCCTAGTGTTTATTTAACACCCTAAATTAATTATTATATTACGACACATGGGAACCATTAACTATAAAATTGAGACACATGTATAATGTTACCCCTAGAGGCCATCCTAACCGTGGTGGAAAACGATGGCATAATCATTTGGTTGGAGGTTGGTAAGGTTTATGCTTGGTGTTCTCGGACATTGCCTTTGGAGGCTAGCGCAATCTTAGATCTGGATCTAAGATTATCATCCCCATTTATCTGTAGGGGTTTCGAGGAGATCATAGATATGAACGGTGTAATTGAGCCCTGGTAGGCCCCGATGAACCTCTATGCTTACCTCCACACTCGTTGTTTTCAATATCTAGAGAGGCGCAAACAAAGAAATCAAATGACATGTGTATATTAAAAGAGGTCATTCGGGTCGGAAGGTTGAGTGCAATTTAGATTTGACCTTACAGAGATATCACGAGTTTGGAATTGAAAATTGGATCGGAAATCATAGAGATCGTTTGAATCAGAAGTCGTTTCCCATAGACGGTACATACATTCTATTGCGAAACCAGAAATAGAGGGAATAACGGAAGTTACGGTGGAGTGAAGTTTCCCTTGTGATTTTATTGATGTGGTACTGTGGATCTAAGGTTGAGATCACAATGCTTCTTGAATCAACATTATTGATCAATGTCGATCATGACTGCTGTTGGTAATCTACGATACAATGGTTCAGAGGGGTACCTACATGATTAACATTCCAATGCCCAAGCAGGTTTAGGGTTAGAGATAACCGCAATGACAGTGTATATTAGAGATTGTGTATCCGAAAACCCTTTATGAGGGTATTTATACCTTGGGCTTGACAAAGCAGGTGGAACAAGTGGGCCCCGTGTTATTGGGCCTTTGGCCGACACAAAGCAGTGGGTCCCTAGGCCTTTGGCTGACATGGAACATGTCTTAATAGCGCTTTAGTGTTCTTGAAAGAGGAATATGTATCTCTAGTAAATGGGAATTTGTGCATTTCTGGCACTTTAGAAGAAAAAGTTATTATAGCGGAATATAGTACTTGTCCAAGTTTAAAACTCAAAATTGAAAGGGCAATTAACATATGTCACTAAATCTACTAGTACTAACTTTATCATTTCAAATGAGGAACCTTTGAAAACATTTAAAAATGCCTAGGACACTAGAAGAAGTAGAAAAAGTATTTCTACTAAAGTGGTGTGCCACTATTGTGGTGACAAAGATCACATTAGGCTACTATGTAACATTACCATTAGCATATCATGACCACTTCATTTGACCATTATTTCTCTCATACATTTATCATTCATGTCCATCCGCATTTTATTTTCTTCATGCTTAGGTTTTCATTATCATTTAAGATCTTTGCAATTAATTTTAAAGACAATTATGTGGCATTTAGAATGGTTCAATTTTCATTTTCATCTTTTATTTCTACTTTGAATTTTAGTAAGTCTTTTGATTTTAAGGTTGAGAGGACTGGTTATGGAATTTAAGACTTGGAATTAGAAAGGTGTTTTGAATAAAAGTCCATTGTCACATGCATCATTTTGTGAGGCAGTGTTAGATCTATTATATCAAGTTGAATTAGCACACTTAAGGTGATTTGAAGTTAGTCTCATTTGTTTTGATCCATAAAATTAAGTAAGCGTGCCAAGTTCATTAAGTTATGCACAAGGTCAAATGAGGTTTTTATTTGGTTTTTGAATTTAGAATTGAGGCAAAGTCACTAATTGTTGGGTACATGATTTCAAGCCTATTAGTAAAGAATGTGAATTTTGAAAATAAGAGTTTATTTCTCTTTATTTTTGTTAGTCACAATTTACAAATTTCATGTTCTCGCTTTTACAAACTTCATGGCCAATTTTCTTAAGTCATAAATTACAAACTTCATACAATCTTTCAATTACATCAACATAAACCTAAATTCTAAAAGCCTAATTCACTTCAAAATTCCCAATGGCTCCATGGATATTTTTAGCTTCAATCCCAAGCTTGCCAAAACCACCACCATATCAATTCCTTCAAGCCATGATCTTTCTTCATCTCCATGCAACTTTTTCATTCAAGAACCTAAAACACAAAAAAGAAAATTTCAGTTAAGGCCAACCCCTAATCCATGTTCAAAATTTGCAGCAAGCATACCAAAACATGGATCCATGTAATCAAAGTAAAGGGATAACTCACTCCCCTTTGAATGCAGTAAAATAATAGAATAAAAAAAAGAGAACAAAACTATTGCAGTAACAAAGTACATGTAATTTCACCAAAGAGGAAAAAAAACAATAATTTTATTTTGCAGGAACTAATACACAACAAAATTGGCATTCCTCTGCTCCACTCCCAATTCGACTATAATTTACAGTTCATTCATGTACCAATCTTTGATCTTATCCCCAAAAAATTTCAGTATAAAAACAACATTAAAAAGGAAGAGACTTAGTAGAACCCTAGCCACAAAACCTTAAGATTTTTGAGTAAACAAAGAACGCAACACACTGAAAAACCTAATATGCATACCACTAAATACCACAAACCATATCCTAAAAATTCATGAAAAAAACTTGCAACTTTCAACACACACAAAAACTAAGGATACATATTGAAAAAACATATCGACCAACTTTAAGATCGTCATTGCTAATCTCTTTCCCTGTAGCAACCGAATTACCTCCACCGAATTCACCCACATCCAAATAGTAATCGTTGAACTCAACCTCAACGCACTCCCAAGACCAACAAAACACAACAATCGTGCAACAAAAAAGGAAATAGGATTCAGATGAAGAAGAAGATTAAACTACAAACAAAAAAAAGCATAGTGTAATCCAACGTCGGGACCGCTGCCATCGTTTGGGGAAGAAGAAAATGGGTGTACTTTAATCTATTGTTGATGTTGATTTGAGGTATCTTCTCTTATTTTTTGTTTCTGATTTGTTTACGCCGACGGTGTTGTTGAAAAGGGGCACTGATTTAGTATCTTCATGTTGATTTCCCTGCATTTGTTTGTTGGATTGATGATTGTTTTAGATATAAGACCGTCAGTCGCTTGTTGGGAATACTTTTGATTTTATCGTTGGTATGTTTTTGGATTTCTTGTTCTGCTCGTGCCTGATAAAAAACGAGGTAGAATAAATTTTATTCTCTCTCTTTTGTTTACAATTCCCCATTTTTTTAGTTTTATTTGGAAAAAATATTAAGTAAGACGCCACGTGTTAAGGGTTGAATGCCCATTTTGGCATCCAACTTGACCAAGTGGGGCATCAACGTGTCCCCCTTTGTTCCCTCTTCTCATTTAAATTAGGGTTTTCCCTTTAGGCAGTTAGGCTTTGGCCCACAAATACAGAACCTTACTCAAGCTACCATGGGCCAAACCCCATTCCATTCTCTTCACCCCCTAAGGGCATGTTCCTTTTTTTCTTTTATTTACTCTTGTGTTTATCTGTTACTTGTTTTCTATTTAGAATACTAATAATAAAATAGTATTAGTTTTAAACAAAAACTTATTTTTTTCTCTAAAAAAAGCAAAAAGCATAATAATAATTAGTTTTTTTATAGATTTTTTGTGTCTTAGTTGTTTAGTTTCTTGTTTCTTTAATTTTATTATTTTGCATCAAAATAAATTAGTTTGTTTAAATAGAAAATATAAATATAATAATAATAAAACAATAATAACAAGGAAATATAAAATAACATTTTATCTTTATGTTTGCTGTTTTATTTCTCTTATTTTGTTTTATTTTTTTATGTTATTTACTTTATTTTATTTTATTTTATTAGCTTTATTACATTTTATCATATTCTCCAATTGTCAAATGTATCCTCCATCTTTTATTGTAATTGTTTAATTATCTTTATCGTTTTTATTTTTCTTAGCTAGATAAAATAATTAATTAGACAATAGACAAAAACAAAATATAAAATCAACCTTTTAAACAAGAACAAACACTTGATCTACATCAAGTTAGTTTTTAAAATCTCACAATTCTCAAATCATGTCACATCCATACGAATCAAAACTCGATCAACATCAAGTGACTTTTCCTAAATTAAACGTAATATCAAATCCTTTTTCTTAAACAAATGCGAAAGAAGAGGACCGGTGGAGAGCACACGTTTTGGGTTAGTCATCCATTCTTTCTTTCACTCCTAAAACACTTAATAGACTTGGACTAAAAAGGACTATTTGAGTCTAATATTCCAGTGGAACCCTTGAACAATTGATTCCAATACATGCATCTTGTTCTTATTAAGCGTTCGTTTGTCCATTAAACAAAATTTCTTAAATACTTTGAATGAAAAAGGACCATTGAGGTCTAGCATTCTGGTGGAACCTCGATTATTTGATCCCGAGACTTATGTCTCGTTCTCATCGAGCGTTCATCATTCACTTATAAAAAACAACAAGTAAACTAAATAACAAAATTTAACATAAACTAATCATACAACTTATATTTTTAAAATTCGAACCTCTAAATATTAAATCTTCAAAACATCATACTATTTTTAATATGGATAAATGTGTAAAAAATGATAAATATAAGAGTAATTTAGTAACTTTGAGTAGATTGAATGAATGTGGAGTATGTATCAACACCCCTACCCTCAGCTTTGTTTTAAAATGAGGGTTTCTCCCGCCTCTCTTTAGTTAAATTATTTTCTCGGATTCAATTGATATCATAATTTATTTTCATGCCTAAATAACCATTTAAATTATTAGGAGTTTTCACTACATTTAAGTTAACACATATGCGGTAAATAAAAATTATGAAATTTTTACTGCATGTGAAATAAAAGAGTATTAACTAGTACGAACGACATTATAAGAATATAATGATATAATCAGGGATGAAGCCAGAAAAATTTGTATATGAGGGCAAAAAATAAATAAAAATAAATAATATATATATATATATATATATATATATATATATATATATATATATATATATATATATATATATATATATATATATATATATATATATATAATATATATATATATAAGTTATATGTATTATATTACTATTTTTTTATTATGCTACTTTTTAATAATAGTTATAAAATATTTGCATGATATTTATATTTGTGAGACATTTAATTTAATTATAAATTTTTTATATTATTTAATAATATATACTAATTAAATTAAATTTAAAATAAAATATATTAATTTTAAATGTAAAGTATGTATTATTTTTAAAAATAAATATTATTATTAATATAATAGATTTTTAGCCTCTAAGTGTAATGATAATAATTATAAAAAATACACAAGTAAAGATCTAAAGTTTAATTTGGATTTAAGAGTCATTAATTAACTCTATAATAAAAATATACAATATCACATCATTTTTTAATATTATTTTAATTTTAAAAAATTAAAATTTTAGATCAAATAATACTAAAGATATTGATATCTTCCTTCCTTCAACTTAAAATATACAATGCCATATTATTTTTTAATATTATTTTAATATTAAAGAAATTAAAATTTTAAATTAAATAACACTAAGAATACATGAATCCAACAAAAACTAAAGGTATCAAGAACCTGCCTTAATTATATGTCATAGTAATAGGTGATTCATATTATCTAATAAATTTTAAATAAAAATTCAATATAAATATTTAATACAAAATTTAATATCAATTTCATGACACCAAATACTAGTACGTAATTATTGATTTCAATTGTAATTAGCACTTATTTCAATATTGAATTACATATTAAAAAATTAAATCAATTATAATACTGGATAATATTAATTTATATATTAATATTAATATTAATCATATTAGTAATGCATATATGTGTAGGATAATAGTGGGGGCATATGCCCACATACTTCAATGAATGCCTCCGTCCCTAGATATAATGTGTGGAGAAAATTGAAATTTGGAGACGGGTGGCCAACAATGCCTGCGATGAGAGGAATAACGAGATACTAATAATAGGATGGTGTATGCAAGGGTGGACTTATGGGATGAAATCGTGTTAGTTTTTTTTTTATAATTCACTTCATTTTAACCATTTGATTTGTTTTTAACATATGACATATCTATATATTAGAATGAAGTACTCGTGTTCACAATACGGTTTGAACGAGTTCGTTGTTGAAAGTCATCAGATCCGTAAGAGAAAAAATTGCATAGTTCAGTTGGCTTTTAGAAATAAAATCGAAACAAATCAAATCAAACCAATGTGGTTTGAGTTGATTCGATTTTTACAAGACTTTTATTGAACCATACATACACATATAAATGACAATATAATTTTGTATTTAGTCATTCATATATTATCAAATAAGAACAAAACTCATCATATTTAAAAAATAGTTTCCCATTTAATATACAAAAATCATATTAGACAAAAGTGAAGTAAAACATAAAATAATAACATAAAAAAATATTTAGATAAAATAGAAAAATACGGGAAATGAGAAGAGAGGGGAGATTAGAGAAAAATATGAGCGATAAAAACAAAATTGTAAGAGAGAACATTGAACAAAAAATAAAAAGATGAAAAGAAAGAATATAAAAGAGGAAATATTAGAGAAGAAGAGGCGAACTGTACATGACAAAGAAGATGAGAAGAAAATACAATATTGTTATAAGAGATTTGAGAATGATGAAATTGAAATCCTAAATGCGAGGAAGAGAAAATCTTTGTAACCGTAAGGTTAATGCATAATGGAATTGAGTTTGTGTTAGATGTAAGTTAAATGGAATTTGAGTTGTAAAATAATACCATTTAATTTATTTTGATTCGATTTACAAAATAGAAACTATAAACTGAACGCTATCACACAGCTTTGTAAAAAAATAACTCAAATACAATTTTTTTAATAATTTTTAGTTTAATTCATTTTAATTAATGATTTTCTATTAGATCTGTGGAGTATTAAACACCCCTAAAATGGAGTAAATGGATAAAAACATGTTATTTTTCTTTTTTGATTCACTTTATTTTAGCTATTTGATTTGTTTTTAACAGCTATCTATTAGAGAAAACTAAATGGACTCTATAACCAAACGAGTTTAAGTTACAATGAGATGCAAAACCAATGAATCCAAATCAAAAGTTAACATATATTTAGATCCAACGGTTGCAAACTCAATCAAACCGTGCAATGGCGGTAGATGATTCAAACAATAAAAGACATTAAATGTTTTCCTAAACTGTCCTCAGAACTGTCACTTTCTCTCTCATTCATATTATCATTTTCCCGGCAACACTACAAAACCCTAATCCCAAATTTCCCTTTCACAAAGCGTTTTCTGAATCCAGATTCATTTTCACTCACTCCAACAACTGGATCAAACACTCGTCGCTTGAAGTGAATGGAGAGAAAAGGAACCAACAATGGTTACAGTTCTGAGGACGAAGGAACTCAGCATTATAGGCGTGGAGGGTACCATGCTGTTCGAGTTGGTGATACTTTCAACAATGGATGCTATGTTGTGCAGGATAAACTCGGTTGGGGTCATTTTTCAACTGTTTGGCTCGCTTGGGATACGCTCAAATCGGTGCTTTTTTATGTTATCTTTCTTGTTGCATTTCATAATTTGCTGTGTTATATGTTCATCATTGATATTGCGTATAGTTGGAGTTTCCTAATAATGAAAAAATCACCACTTTGATTTTGATATATAGAAATAGTAATAATAGTCTAGGAAATAGTAATAACCTTGAGAATAGGGAATAATGTGTTTAAAATGCGATAGTTTTGTAACTATTAGTGAAAATATATAACAAACTACATATAATAAGCAGTTGCAGTTTTTCTATTGATGCACACTTGATAGTTATATCATTATCACATTAGTATTATTATGAATGAAAATATAGATGAGTCGTCATTTCGGTCCTTGAAGTTGTAAACGTTGAACAATTTAGTGCCTGCAGCAAAATAACCCAGATTTGGTTCTTGGAGCAGCTCATTTGGGAGGCAGATGTCTAGGTTCTGACTCAAGGATTCATCCCATAGCAGGCTTAAGTCGTATGGATACCTTAGGGTGCGTACTAGGAATCAAAGATCTTAATTATGGCGAGTTAGGAAAAAAGATAATTTCTCAATCCCTCACCTATATTCTAAGAGGCAATGTAGCCAAGCACAGGATCTTAAGTAGGATCGGTTGGCTTGTGAAAGGTCGTAAAACAGATCATTAGCACGACACGATCTTACCGAAGGGAAAAATGGTAATTTCCTACATATATACACACACATAGACAAAAACACGAAAATTATAATACAGACACAAAAAAAGTCCCAACACGTTTTTTTACGATCTTGCTTCAAAAAGCTCGATCTTGACCACATTGACCGACGAAAACAATCTTTCTTACGATCTAACACTCTGTCTTAAATTGTTAATCTATAAATTTGCGGGACTAAAATTTCCAATCCTTGCTTGAAGGTCTAAAATGCTGATTTACTCACAGAACAAGCTTTCTATCTTGTATTTGATGCACATTTGATAACAAACTACATATCTTTACATGATGTTTTTGGAATTCTTAACTTCGTTAATGATTTAGAAAGTTTTCTGTTTGTAGCGTTATGTGGCCCTTAAAATTCAAAAGAGCGCACAGCACTACACTGAAGCTGCAATGGATGAAATAAAGATTCTCAAACAAATTGAAGAGGGAGACCCTGATGACAAGAAATGTGTGGTGAAGCTTTTGGATCACTTCAATCATTCAGGGCCTAATGGCCTGCATGTGTGTATGGTTTTTGAATTTCTTGGTGATAATCTTCTCACCCTTATCAAGTATAGTGACTATCGCGGGGTTCCTCTCTCTATGGTTAAAGAAATATGTTTTCATATTTTGGTGGGGTTGGATTACTTGCACCGCGAGCTTTCTGTCATACACACTGATTTGAAGCCAGAGAATGTGCTGCTTCTTTCGCTGATAGATCCGTGTAAGGATCCTAGGAAATCAGGGGCTCCGCTCATCCTTCCAAACACCAAGGATAAGGCTGTGTCTAATAATGGCATTATCCAAAACAGTAAAATTGGGAATGCAGATCGAACGAAGAACCAAAAGAAGAAAATGCAGGGAAAGGCTAAGAGGGTGGCTCAAGGCTGTATTGAGAAGGAAAGTTCGGATGAAGCTAGAGACGACTGTAAAGAACCGGAGCAGGAAAGTTGTAATCATGGTGTGAAATCAAGTGTAGAATCTGTTGAGAACAAATCCAATAGTTCTTTCAATGAAGGAGAATCAACAAAGACTTCTGAAAAGGATGTTACACAAGGAAATCATGGTCATAGCAAAAGTATCCGTTCCATGAAAAAGAAGCTGCTGGCAGCTGTTGATCTCAAGTGCAAGCTGGTTGATTTTGGTAATGCTTGTTGGACTTATAAACAGTTCACAAATGATATTCAGACAAGGCAATATAGGTGCCCTGAGGTTCTTCTTGGATCTAAATACTCAACCCCAGCAGATATGTGGTCCTTTGCTTGCATTTGCTTTGAGTTTGCCACTGGTGATGTTCTTTTTGATCCTCACAGTGGTGACAGCTATGATAGGGATGAGGTAATTTCCTCTGTTTTATTCTAAGAAATTCCTGGTTTGCATTATTTTGTTCTATCATTATTTGATGTTGGCAATTCAATTGCGAAATTCTTTATTTGGCTTTGAAAACTGTTTCCCTACCGAGTGTTTTCTGAACAGAATGGAACTTCAATTATCCATAACTTTTGGTTAGGTTATTATTCAATTCATCCTTGTACATTTTCACGCTCTTACAATTGTATGCTACTGAATACAGAAAAACATATACTTTGAGAGAAAACAAATGTAAATGCTATATTTTGGAAATAATCAGATGCCATGAGAAGGCGTCTGGGTGAAATGTAGTTCTTCTATCTATATAAAACTTTAAATTCTGATGCTGTAAACCTTGCTTAAGCTATAGAATTGTGATTACTAGTTTCACAATGGAAAGTACTATTACGGGCCTCTAAGGCCTAACGAAATCATACAGATAATTTGCCTAGTTAGGATAGTTTAAAATCATATTTTCCTCCCAAACATACTATCATCTGTTAAGCTTCCTAGACTAATAATATCATCATTTTGTCTCTTGATTCTCATGTATACCGGTATTCGGGCACTATAATTTAATTTGTTTTTGAAAAACAAAAATATTGACAAGATTGACAACTTTCATGGGAATACTTCACACAGCTTAAATGTGATTTCTATCCTACTAAGGATATTAAATTATTGATCATTTTATTTGTTTTGTGATGGATGAAATAGAGAATTTAGTTCCCAATTTGTAAAGTGTAAATGTCATGTCACTGGATCACCAGTAAGACTTATATTCCAAGAAACGTTCTTTTGTGCTTAGCATTTGAAACTGGAACTGGAAGGCATAAATTGGCTAAATCATTGTATGTTGTTTAAATAAGATATTGCAATCTTCACTATGACTTGAAGCTATCATGTAAACTAGTATATTTTTGTGCTCTTGTTGACATCTATTTTAATGGTGAACCTAGTAGATTTGGCTCAACATAAATTAAAAAGATATTAGATATAGGTCAAAGCTTCCCGTTCTCATAGAAAATGCTTTTAAAGTTTGAAAGTAATGCCCTGGCTACATGAGTTTTGCTTAATCAGTGGATGGCTAACTGATGTTTATTTGTTTTACAGGATCATCTGGCATTGATGATGGAACTTCTCGGAAAGATGCCCAGCAAGGTAGGGAAGTTATCTTCTCTGGTTAACATTGTAAAGTTTGTATCCGCCATCAATTTTATGTTTTCATGTTCAATAAACACTTCGTTTTTTCATTATTAAATAATCTTTCAAAATTTGACTTCCAAAATGAAGATCAATTTCCAGATCCTCGTGGAGTGTACTCAATTTTGTCTCTTAATGAGTTTTGCTTCATAACAAACAAAAACAATAGGGTATAACTTACTGCATTTCATTCTGAAAATTGGATAATATCAATGTTTGATATGTGTTTAACAGCAAAATTTGATCATATATTTCCTACAGATTGCACTTGGTGGCCGATATTCGCGAGATTTTTTCAATAGACACGGTGACCTGAGGCACATTCGCGACTTGCGATTCTGGCCACTTAATAAGATTCTGATGGAAAAGTATAATTTCAGTGAACCAGATGCAAAAGGCATGGCTGACTTCCTTCTTCCAATACTTGATTTTGACCCTGAAAAGAGACCAACAGCTGCTCAGTGCCTTAGTCATCCATGGTTCAGTGCAGTTCCTCGCACCATTGAGCCCTCAGTGACTAGTACGCAACCTGATGCAACCAGCGAGGAATTGTTTGAAAAGAGAAAAAGGGAAAAGGAAAAGGCTGAGCAGGAGTTGGTGGAAATTGGGGTGAAGAATATAGCCATTAATCAAACTTCTGAGTCAATCAAAGACTCTGAACCTGTAATGTCATCAATATAAATGCAATTGGCTTGTTGTCAACCTAAAGCCATTATAGTGAAGAATATGTGATCTGTTTTTGTTTTTGCATTGGGTTCTTGGAACTTGAGTAGTGCTAGCAACACACTCTTCCATTGATTGAAATTCATATGGATTCTACCAACTCATGTGGGCCTATATGAATTTCAACCAATAGAAGATTAAGCGTGCCGTTAAAAAGGTTGTGTTTTCAAATCTAATATATCAGTGCTAAATCAAACTCAACTTTTGGGAGTTTTTGCAGCTATTTCTAGATTACATTTGTGTCTTCCCAGAATAGTATACTTTGGGGGTTTGATTTGTATATTTTGAATGAGTCGATTTGTTGCATCTGACTTTGTAGTTGTGGACTTGTTCTTTGTTGGTTTGAGTTTATGGTAGTTACTGTTCTGTGTATATGTAAACTTTCATATATTTTCATGGATTTGAATTCCTGTTTGTCAAAGTTGCAAATAAAAAAAAAATGAAATTTACAGTTTGGTTATGTCAAAACAATATTCAGTGTTTGTTTTCATGTCTCATTTGTGGATTAACCTCATTGCTGCAAATACTTTCTATTTCGTTTAGATGCAAGTATAATCAAATGTAGTGTTGCATATGCTGACCAGTTTAGAAAGATAAGTGAGAAATATGAACACCCAACAAATTTGAAGCACAGATGATGATATTAAGATGATTATTTGTGATTTTTTTTAAAAATTAACTAGTGTAATTAATTAATCTTTTTGATCGTGGTTCTGAATCACAACTACCTACTAAACAAATAATTTCTCATTTTGAGTTTTTTTCCCTTGAATAATAGTGACAATGTTATCCTATGCAATATAAGATTAGGTCATCCTAGCTTTAGTGATTTAAAAAACTTGTTTACTAAGTTATTTTATAATAAATATTTATCCTTGTTTAAATGTGAAGCAGGTGAAATTGTAAAACATTATTCAATAAAACAAAACCTTTATCTGTTATTCATAGTAATGTTTGGTGTTCTAACCGTATAAGATATTCTCGTAAAAAAATAGTTTATCATTTTTATAGATGATCATTCAAGAATATATTGGATTACTTGTTAATAAGGAAGTCAAAAAATTTCTTATGGCATCCTATAGGGTGAAAAAACATCCTATGAAAAATTAAAATTGCCTTCTAAATTTTGGAGATACATCTCCGGACACATCATGCACCAACGTTATGGCACACAAAATGAGTGTCACCCTAGATTAATACTACAAAATATTTCGGAGATGCATCTCCGAGTGTTTTCAACAAATATATTGTCAGCTGATATGCTCAGTGCATATTCCAGAAATGCATCTTCAGAGGATTGAGATGGTATTTTGAAATGTATGTCACCTTTTGCATGCCTGATTTTTTCATAATTTGATAAAACACTGAACTGCATGATCACACAACCATACTTGTTTTCCACTCCAAACCTTACCAAAATCCCTTACATTCTCAATCCACATTTTCACTCCAAATCTTCAATCTTGTTTTTCATCACATCAAAGGGAGCAAAAAAAAGTTGAAATTTCAAGTAAAGATCATTTATTTCAAGCCTCATTGCTAACACTAATCTTGTTTTCAATATGAGAAACGTACGTTTATTCTGTAGATACATTTCCGGAACGAGTATCAACTCATCTAGAAATGCATTTTCAGTATCTATTTGTGTTCATTTTTTCAGCTCTGTTTACAAAATATGCATTTATTGAGTATTTTGTTGTAATTGTTTTCATTAGGTATGGTGCACCCCGATGTTTTCGCCAAACATATTGTATCTCCCGATGAAGAAGGTGTTATTGTCAAGGCGGTAGATGTTGGCAACCAATTTAAAGATAAGCAAGAGTTTGAATTTCATTATCACATGCTTCAATGGATTCGTACAGGTCTCAAAACTGAGATTTGATGTGGTAATCGGAATGTCCAATAATTGTTCGGATAAAAGATGTGCATTTGTGACAATGACGTGCGAAAGAAGTGGAAAATATATACCTCCTATTCAGAATTTTAAACGAAATGACACCGACTCAATAAAATGTGTGTGTCCCTTTAAGTTGCGTGGTTATATATTGACAAACAAGAAATTGAAATTTAATGTCATATGTGATTTACATAATCATGACTTGTGTGAAAATTTAGTCGACCATCCAATTGCATGTCGTCTCATGTAGAAAGAGAAGGAATGTGTTGAAGGAGAATAACGATCCAAAGCGCAGCGGAATTTAAATTTTTCCTCCTTCTCCTTTAGTGATCCTTACGAATAAGCATGATAAGTGATTAAAATCGTTACCTCTTGTAGAGATTGAAACCTTTGATGCAGATCTAAGGAGAGATCACGAACGTTGAATGGTGATAACGCCTCTACTTAGTCAACACGAACAGATTTCTTTAGTTTCAGTGCTAGCTGCTACGAATGAAGGCTTTGAGTGTGTGAGAGAGAGAGAGAGAAACTAAATTTCATCTAATCAAATGCTTATGCATAAAGGTTATATTTATAGAACCACTTGTGTGGGCTGTAAGTTAAAAATCCACTTAAGTGTATGTGACCCATATCTTATGATATACCAAAATCACTTAAGCGCGTGGTACCTTACCATATTTCATATTCTACTTAAGTGCACCATACCTTACGATGTTCTACAATTCACTTAAGTGCACCGTACCTTACGGTGTTCCTTATTTACTCTATCTTTCATCAATCCGTCCTTTTGTGTGTGACCCTATAGGTTTTCGCGGCATTGACAATTATATTAAATCACATATTTAACATAATAAACAGTGAGCGGTATCTAGCAACACATCACTGCTACCCAAGACACGAAAATGTCATGCGATCTGACAAATCCTTTTGTGATAATACTTATGTGTATAACAACCCTTTTGCCTTATGTCTATATTGAACACAAGGCATGAACCGTGTCATCCTTGTCCAGTTCAATATTGGACCCTTAGACATTCATCCTGTTACGCAGGATGAGCAAATTCCATCTAGATCACTCATGTTCCTCAGCATGCTTCATTGAGTACCCATCAATTGTCTTTATGATCATCCAGTTACAGAAAATGTTTGATCAACAATAAAACACTTGACTCTACATCTAGAGTCCATAGTGGTTTCAGGCCGAAGGGTGGTATACACCACTATCACCATGAGAATAACTTATGACACTTTGCATAACAACTCTGAGTTCATGGTAGCTAGCATGAGACAAGCAATTTCATTGGCATCATCGACGTGCTTCTTATAAGCATCTCTTTTTTCCTTAGGTGCAGAACTAGGAGGTTCCTCTTCAGGAACAGGTTTCTCCAAGACATACAACTTTCTATCATGTTTGAGGACAATCATCAGATTTCGGTGACAATCCATAAAATTTGTCCCAGACAATTTTTCCTTATCAAGGATTGATCGTAAAATATTGTTAGAGGTGTTTGTTGTCATGGTAATCTACATGAAAAATAATGAAAATATAAGTATCACTAAAATAACATATTTAGTTAGGCCTTTAATTAAATATGCTCCCACTATTTTACTCAAAACAAATGACTCTTATCATTTGATTTGGAAAATCTCGTTGGAAGATTTTCTAGTGGGTCGAGATCCACATTTCACTTTGTTTTAAGTCTGCGTAGGAGGATTACGCAAAACTAGGTTATTTAGGTAGGAACTCCTTCCAATTTTATCTAATACAACTTTCGAATATTTTAGTTGGGTGAATAACTCCTTATTCCAATCCATCACATGGATCATTTCCAACTCTTGCTTCTAAACGTATATAATCTTATTATAATTTGTTTAGTTAAGTTTGACCCATTGTTTTAGCAATTGGATATTATAATTATCCCATCGCACCTTACTAATATAGAACATGCACCTCGCGTAGGCGAAACCTACATTATTCGATACTAGTCTTGATGAGTGCTAAAACTTGGAAAGCATAAACTTAATATTTAATTTGAGGGAATTTGCAATTATTCTGATCTCACCGGCTTATTTATCATATAAATCGTCTCTCACATGCACCAACATACATTCACATGCATCAATATACATACAAAATGAAACAGTTATGGTCCCTAGCGCAATTGTTCTCCCAATCAAATGAGAGAACCTAAGCTAACTTAATAACGATCTAAGCTTCTCCAAGCAAGATCTTCAAGGTTGTCCTCCTTTGATATTGTATTCTTCTCTTTCTTCATAACATTACATTACATAAAATAAACTCGTTTTACATACGAGGGAGTGAGATGAGAAAAGAAGTTACATTAAGAGATTAAAAGAGTGGCACGACACGCATGTCGTATTTTGAAATCCCAAAACAAAATAAAGGAAAACTAAGGTCACAACCGATCACCACAAGACAATAATAATAAACACGTTATTATTATTAATTTAAATTCTGTTAATTAAATAAACCAAATTAAATTTTGGCGACTGATCACAATACGCAGAGTTAGCCGGGGGTTCCGCTTCCCGGTCAACGGATGGTGGTTCCGCTGACCGTTCAACGGACGGGGGTCAAAGGGGTAGCGCCTCGATGCAAAATTTTAATGAACAATTCATTTGAAATCAGCGTCGATTTTCGCATCAACACTTGATACTTTAAAGCACAACTCTTGCGCAGTCACAACCCTAATCGCATAACTCTTTGACAGCACAACCCTTGTACAGTCATGAATCCTAATGCACCAATTTCATATCGTTAAACACACCTCGATTGTTAATTCAGTATGATTGATCAACACGTCATTGCTTCGCCATACTTTCGGCGGATTCCGAAGCAAATGACCATTGATCTCTCAAAGGAAAATAACCATTAAGTGTTTGAATGAAACAAAAGAGAAACAATATATCATATATATCGTATTTTGCATCAGAATTACCTATATATATATATATATATATATATATATATATATATATATATATATATATATATATATAACTTGATCGATCTTAATTGTGTAACCTATGGACGATCGATGTATCATTGCTTCACCATACTAACGTCGGATTCCGAAGCATAGTCAACATCAATCATCCAAATCGTACACACACGATGCCAAATTTAATTACTCATTTATTCTTTGATTCATTCTGTCTTTTAATTGTATTAATACAGAAAATACAGAAAATAAAAATCTATCAGATGCATGGTTTCGTAAGTGGCTCTGATACCACTGAAGGAGAATAGCGATCCGAAATGCAGCGAAATTTAAATTTTTTCTCCTTTAGTGATCCTTACGAATGAGCATGACCAGTGATAGAACCGTTACCTCTTGTGGCGATTGAAACCTTTGATGCAAATTTAAGGAGTGATCACGAACATTGAATGGTGACAACGCCTCAACTCAGTCCACACGAACAGATTCCTTCAGTCTCAGTGCTAGCTGCTACAAATAAAGGCTTTGAGTGAGAGAGAGAGAGAGAGAGAGAAACGAAATTTCATCTAATCAAATGCTTCTGCACAAGAGTTCTGTTTATAGAACCATTTGTGTGGGCTGTAAGATAAAAAGCCCACTTAAGTGTATGTGACCCATATGATATACCAAAATCACCTAAGCGCGTGGTACCTTACCATATTTCGTATTCTACTTAAGTGCATCATACCTTACAATGTTCTACAATTCACTTAAGTGCACCGTACCTTACGGTGTTCCTTATTTACTTTATCTCTCATCAATCCGTCCTTTTCTGTCTGACCCTGTAGGTTTTCGCGACATTGGCAATTATATTAAATCACGTATTTAACATAATAAATAGTGAGCGGTATCTAGAAACACATCACTGCTCCCAAGACACGAAAATGTCATGTGATCTGACAAATCCTTTTGTGATAATACTTATGTGTATAATTACCCTTTTGCCCTTATGTCTATATTGAACACAAGGCATAAACCGTGTCATCCTTGTCCAATTCAATATTGGGCCCTTAGACATTCATCATGTCACGGAGGATGGACAAATTCCATCTAGGTCACTCATGTCCCTCAACATGCTTCGTTGAGTATCCATCAACTGTCTTTATGGTCATCCAGTTACGGACAATGTTTGATCAACAATAAAGCACTCGACTTTACATCTAGGGTCCATAGTGGTTTCAGGTCGAAGGGTGGTATACACCACTATCACCATGAGAATAACTTATGACACTTTTCATAACATTTTATATAGTATTCTCATAGCGGGTTAATCCAGTATGAATATTACTCCTAATATTCATACCTATGTTTAAGACTTGATAACTATTTATCCATGATCCATGAGATGTGATCATCAGTCTATATACATAATAGTCTTAATGCTTTAATGTTATCCCACTTCATAACAAAGCTCGACTACGAATACTTTAAGAATAATGTCCTTATGTTTAATGGGATCTCATGATTAAGTCACATTTGATACATTAAACGGACTAGCTATTCTAGGGACTTTATTAAATAAACATAATAAAGAAAAAGTCTTCTATTATTAATAAATAATTTGATACAAGTACCAAAAGTATTGACCTCTAGGGCTTACACCAACATGTGTTACATACATGACATCAAATTTGGTTCAACCGAAAAATATACTTCCAACTTTGAAACGTAAAATACTAGAAGATATCTCAAATATAAAACAAGTGTACAATATTCGGTACCAAACTAACAAGGCGCCAAGGGGGGGGGGGGGGGTAAAATTGAAATGCAACAACTCTTGAAACCGTTGAATGATAACAGTTATGTGTTTAGATACCGAACTTGCGAAGATTGAGTAACCGTTAGAGATATATTTTGGACTCATCCTGATTCCATCAAGATGTTCAACATGTTTCCTATTGATTCAACATACAAGGCCAACATGTACAAACTTCCATTATGGGAGATAATTGATGTTACCTTTATTGAGAAGACCTATGTTGGGTTTGCATTTATAAAGATCGAAAAAGAGGACAATGCTACTTAGGCCTTAGAGGTATGTAGGGTAATATAGAAGGACTAAGAAGAGATGCCTAAAGTGATTGTTATCGACTGCGATACCGCATTGATGAATTTGATTGCAAAGGTATCTCATACTTCTTAGGCATTACTTTGCAGGTATCACATGACAAAGAGTTTGAGAAGTCGTGTTAAACCCCGAGTAGGGACGAAACAAATAAAGTATGAAGTTGGAAAAATGGTGAAGGCGGGTGTGGTTGTGGAAAAAATAATGGATGCATGAAATGGTATAGTAAATTCTTCAACTAAAGAGTTATATCCCAATTCAGTTATACATTTCAGGAAAGTGTGCGAGAAATATCCGGATTTGTTGAAATATGTTGAAAGCACAATTCTTAACCAAGTGAAGGAGAAAATTTTATGTGCATGGAGCGATCGGGTTGGACACCTTGGAAATATAACAACTAATCGAGTTGAGTCTTCCTATGACACATTGAAGAATTGGTTCGGAAATAATAATGGCAATTTATGTAGAGATTGAGACTATATGAAACAAATGATCCAGAAATAACATAATGAGATACATACATCATTTGGTCGGAGCATTACAGTTTTGGAACACAAATTTAAAGACAAAAATCTTTATTCTCAGTTGGTCGACAACATATCTCGAGCAGGTTTGAATTATATTTTTCACAAAGCTAAACAAGCCGATAATGTAGGCTCCGATAACGTAAAATGTGGATGCACAATTGTGAAAACATATGAACACCCAAATGCTTGTATTATTTCAAAGAAGGTGAAACTTGGTAGCCCGATAAGAATATATGAAGTTTGCACTCACTGGAAGAGGCTTAGGTTTTATGATGACGATGTCATGAAAGACGATAAATCGAATATCTCTATCTTGATCGAATGAGAAGTGATACAAGAGATATTTTTGAAAGCTGATGACAATATCGAACTCCACATCAAAGAACAATTGAAGAATATTACTTATCCGGAAACCACCGAATTGAAACCACCATCTCAACCTGTAAAAACAAAAGGTGCTCCGAAGAAGCTCAAGCCTACACCGAGTGACAATTCAACGGTTCAATCTCCTTCGTATTTTGAATATGTTAACAAAGTTTTTCCGGAATCACCAACTCGAAAATCTCAAAAAGGTGTTTTTCAAAGGAGCTCGCATTAGCAAACCACCTCCTTCGCCTCCTCCACCAAAGATTCATTTATTGACGAGATGCCAATTTTTATGCACAAATATATCGAGAGGATCGTCAATGTTGAGGGTAACAGTAATTACGATTATCGAGTTGTTTCAGCTTTACTCAGTAAAGGAGAAGATAATTATACACTTGTCTGCCATCAACTTATCCATGAGTTAAGGAATCATAAATAATCATACACACGACTTTGCGAAAAGAAAGAAAAATTTGATGCAATATATGAGTCTCTTGTTCCTTGCTTTAGTGGACTGACACCGGAGGAAAAATGAATGTGCTTCTCTGAAATGGGTCACCTCATAACATTTGCGTATGATAGAGTATGTATTGATCTTACATAATACGATTTTTTTGGAAATATTTTACCCAATGCGCACCTCCCTACCTCAAATTCCAAATGATCTTATTATGTGTATTTGGTGACTTTCAAAATCACGACACTTTGTTCAAGTTTACTTGAAACCAGAATGCCCTATACCACTTACATCACCGAAGTGGGCAACTCATTCAATAAAAAAATCGAGAATTGGCCGAATCAATTTTTAGAAAGGGTACATGAGTTTGAGAAATTGAGCAACATTAAAAGAGGATCAAATGCACAAAAGTCAAAGGGAGTACTACTCATACTTATAGATTTAGCTATCGACAAATCTTTTGATTCGTTTTAGTTTTCTGTTTAGCCGAACTAATAAGTGTATGTAAGTGTGTCTTAATATTAATGAAGTGTAATATATATAATTTCTAAATATTTTGATACATTTTTTATTTGTGCCAAAACATTTGTTCATTTTTCAAACAAAGTCATAAATCAGGTTTTGTTTTATGTCTGCTTCATTATGTCTGGTGCGGGGTAGGTTCCAAAGATGTATCTATAGAACAAGAAAATAGGATGTCGTATCGGAGATATATCTCCAAAACCATCATTGTTACACATGATAGAATTTTTGAGGTTCACATTTATGCACAACTGCTATAAACCAAGGGGTTCTTGTTTGCTTATTTTACACAAACAGAAAATGTCTCAAATGTCACAAATAAACATCATCTGGTATGTCGCAAATGCCTCCTTCTCCCGTGCGACACTCAGGTGAAAGTTTAAGCTCAATGAGCACACCTCTTTTATAGATATTGAAGAAGAATTGCGGTCCAAAACGCAGCGGAAATTAAAATTTTCTCCTTTAGAGATCCTTACGAATGGTCATGTTCAGTGATAGAATATTTACCTCTTGCGACGATTGAAACCTTTGGTGCAGATCTCTTGTGACGATCAAAACCTTTGATGCAGATCTATGGAGCGATCACGAACGTTGAACGATGACAACGTCTCTACTCAGTCCACACGAACGGATTCCTTCAATCTCAGTGTTAGCTGGTACGAATGAAGGCTTTGAGTAAGAGAGAGAGAGAGAGAAAGAAAACGAAAATAATGCAACCGCAATGAATGCTTCTGCACAAGGGTTCTATTTATAGAACCACTTGTGTGGGCTTCAAGCTAAAAAGACCACTTAAGTGTATTTTGGCCCATATCTTATAATATGCCCAAAGTCACTTAAGCACATGATACCTTACCATATTTCGTATTCTACTTAAGTACACCGTACCTTACGATGTTCTATAATTCACTTAAGTGCACCGTACCTTACGATGTTCCTTAGTTGCTTTATCTCTTATCAATCCGTCCTTTGTGTGTGACCCTGTAGGTTTTCGCGGCATTGACAATTATATTAAATCATGTATTTAATTTAATAAACAGTGAGCGGTATCTAGCAACACATCACTGCTACCCAAGACACGAAAATGTCATGTGATCTGACAAATCCTTATGTGATAATACTTATGTGCATAATTACCCTTTTGCCCTTATGTCTATATTGAACACAAGGCATAGACCGTGTCATCCTTGTCCAGTTCAATATTGGGCCCATAGACATTTATCCTGTTATGCAGGATGGGCAAATTGCATCTAGGTCACTCATGTCCCTCAGCATGCTTCATGGAGTACCCATCAACTGTCTTTATGGTTATCCAGTTACGGACAACGTTGGATCAACAATAAAGCACTTGACTCTACATCTAGGGTCCATAGTGGTTTCAGGTCGAAGAGTGGTATACACCATTATCACCATGAGAATAACTTATGACACTTTGCATAACTTTCTATATAGTATTCTCATAGCGGGTCAATCCGGTATAAATATTACTCTTAATATTCATACCTATGTTTAAGACTTGATAACTCCTTATCAATGATCCATGAGATGTGATCATCAATCTATATACATAATAGTCTTAATGCTTTAATGTTATCCCACTTCACAATAAAGCTTGACTACGGATACTTTACGAATAATGTCCTTATGTTTAATGTGATCTCATGATCAAGTCACACTTGATACATTAAACGGACTAGCTATTCTAGGGACTTTATTAAACAAACGTAATAAAGAAAAAGCCTTTAAATAATTCGATAAAAGTACCAAAAGTATTGGTCTCTAGGGCTTACACCAACAAATATGAAGTATGAAGTGCATAATCTCCTACCTTACAGAGACAATCGAAAAATTGTCAAGCTCTAGTACTGCTCACCGTTGATTGGCAATGAAGGAAATATTGAGTTCAATAACTTTGGACTCAAGAAAGATGCAGATGTAAGGGCTATGTGTAATACATTTTTCCGTTTTGAAACAAAAGTCCCGCTCGAGTTAGAAGCGACGATTTCAAGATCGGTCGAAGATATTGTGAAAATGATGAAGCGCCCACCTAGATATTGAAATATAATGTTTCATTTTATGTTGAATTCACCTATGTAATGCTTATGTTATGTTATGGATGATAATTATATTTTATCAAAATACGACTTTCTAGTTTCTGCTTCTGATTTTGTTGCAGATATATTTCGGAGATGCATCTACGAATAAATTTCAGAGATACATCTTCGAGTTAAAAAACCAATCAATAGGGCGTCATTAAAAATGATCTAGGTTATGTGTGTATTGAGCACGTTCGGAGATGCATCTCCAAAATCTAGGAGCATTTTAATATTTTCACGAAGGGGTGTTCAAAACCAAACCAGTCCAATAGAAAACCGCAAACCAAACTGAAACCGCAAAAAACCGCACTTGGTTCAGATGCGTTTGAGTCATTTTATAACAAAACCACATGGTTCGGTTTGATTTGCGATTTGTATTTTGCAAACCGAACTAAACCAAATCAAACCGCATTATGTTACAACCTAAACTTCACTTACCCCACATCCAACCCAAAATCCAAACCTATTATGCTTTAACCTTACAATATTCTCTTACTCGCACTTAGGATTTTAGTTTCAACTTTTTCAAATCTCTCATAGTAGTATTACGCATTGTTCTCATCTTCTTTGCCATGTACATCTCATCTCTTCTACTATAATCTCTCCTCTCTTATGTTCTTTATTTTTCATTTTCTTAATTTTATGTTATTGTTTCTCTTCCAATTACGTTTTTATCGCATTTTTCTTCTCTAATCTCATCTCTTATATTCTTTCTTTTTCATTTTCTCTAATCTCTCATCTTCTCCATTTTTTCTTTTTAATTATAATATTTTTATATTATTTTATGCTACTATTTTGTGTTTTTTATTCCACTTTTGTCTAATCTTATTTTTGTATATTAAATGAGAAGTTTTTGTCTAAATATGATGAGTGTTGTTGTTATTTGGTAAAGTCTGAATGACTAAACATAAAACTATGTTGTTCTCTATAGGTGTATGTATCGTTCAATAAAAATCTTATAAAAAATAGAACCAATCTAAACCACATTGGTTTGGTTTGGTTTTATTTCTAAAAGTCAACTGAACCAAACCGAACGGCATGCTTTTTTCTCTTGCGGTTCGGATGATTTTTAGCGTCAAAATCGCCCAAACCGCACCGCGAACACCCCTATTTTCACGTGATGTATAAGTAATATATATGATGCATTTCAAAATTATGAGAAATTAATTTCAGACTACCATTCAAGTTTTTAGAAGTGATACATTCAAATTTTTAGAAGTGATAATATCAAAGAATATTCTAACACTAATTTAAGTGATTTTTCCGATAAAAAAAAAATTGTACACTGCTTCATTTTTAATTATTTACTTTTCTCAAACAGATATCCAACTATTTGTGGTGTGGTTCAATCTTAGCTGCTTCATATTTAATTAACATCATTCCTTCCCAAACTTCTAAAATTTCAAAATCCAATTTATACTTTCAAAGAGTGCTTCTCAAATGACCGTATTTCCACTAATTTAACTTTTAAAAAAATCGATTGCACAAATTTTGTTGACAAACACAAAAATGTTGGAAAACTTAAATCCCATGCAATAAAACATGTTTTTTTTAATACTCTCCAACTCATAAAGGTATACATATTTTGATTCAAAAAACAAAATAAAAAAATTATAACGATGAATGTGATATTCTTTAAAAACAAACATCACCTTTGCCTATGTCACAAACTCCTAAAAATGATACCTTGACACCAATAGAAAATGACCATAATTCACTAAAATTGAGCCTACATATTGTTAGGAAAATAATAATGAACTAATTGAAATGTCACTTAATGATGAGTCATCTGAAGAAGATAGACTCAAAGTTGAAAATAATATTTGGAAAGAAAAAATAATTGTGGGAAAGAATCATAAAAAAAAGGTGACAAGTCCACATCATAATTCTGTCATGAATCTGATTTTAATCCGATTTGAGAGATGATCAACCTCCTAAAATAGAAGGTAAATCTATTTGTGTCTGATAGTCATAATGTATTTTGTGATTTTGGTGACCTTATAGTTGTTATAAAACCTGTCGAGTCTTGCATTCTACATAATATATCTAATTTTGTTTCATACTTAAACTTGGCTCCATCATTTTGTTAGAATTAATTCATTTTCAGTAACTTGTAGACAAAGTTTCTTAGATGGTATTTTAGTATTTCTACTTAAGTCTCACTTGTATTTAAGCAAGTGAGTGGTGTGAACAAGCATTATTCCTTTTTTGCATTTTGTGTAGTGTAGCACAGCAGTGTGTGTGCGTTTGCTGTAACCGTTTTAGAGTAATGAAAGTTTGTTATTATTCTCTTTTCTCTCTCTTATTTACATTGTTCATCTTTATCACCTTGTACACCAACAATTGGTATCTAGAGCTCCGATTTAGATCCACAGGGAAACACCATAGGAAACACGAGTGAAGCAGTGAGGCGTTGTGTGATTGATTCCTATTCGAAGAATTCATGTTGAGTTTCTATTCAAAATCGTAATAGAATAACATATATTGATTCTATGGGATTGAGAAACATGGTGTTTAGGTGAGATCTGAGTGTATTACACAAGCTTGAAGATGAACTGAAACGGTAATCTGAGTATCAAGCTTCTAGTGTTCAATGTCAAGAAATGGAATCGTTGGGTGATTCAGATGCATGTGTTATTTAGAGCTCAAGATGTTCTTGATCTCGTCAACAACGATTACGATGCACTTCCAAAAAATGCAACAGATGCGTAGAGAAATGCTCAGCATGATCTGAGGAAGAAGGATCAGAAGATTACATCCATCAGTGTGTGGATGTAAACGTGGTTGAGAAAATCGCTGATTCGACGATGGTGAAAGTTGTGTGAGACACACTGGTGCAGTGCTATGATGGTGATACATCAGTGAAGAAGGTGAAGCTTAAGTCTCTACGTAAGCAGTATGAAAATCTTAGTATGAAGAACAAGAAAAAGGTACCTGACTAGATTTTTAGAGTGATTTTGATCACAAATGAGATGAAGTAGTGTGGAGAAACTATCTCTGAAGAAAGTTCATTAAGAAGGCACTTAGATCTCTTACTCCTTAGTTTGATTACATCATTGTAGCCATTGAACTTTTTAAGGATCTGAGCACCATGAGAATAGAAGAGCTGCAAAGTAGTCTAGAGGCGCAAGAGTTGCATCTGACTGAAAGAAGCTCTGAGAGAGAGGTAGAGCAGACTCTGAAAGCTTCTTTTGTAAAGAAATACCAGAAGCAGACTTGGTTAGAAGCCAAGAAAATACATGGTAGGTCTCAGAAGTCAGAAACCTCAACTTCTGGGAGTCAAAAAGGAAAGGAGAAGTATGACAAGAGAAAAGTTCAATGTTACTGTTGTAAGAAGTTTGGCCACTTCGTTGCAGATTGTTGGTCAAACAAGGAGAAGAAATCAGAAGAAGCGAATATAGCCATAAGTTCTGATGATGAACATGTGATATTAATGTCTTATGATTCCGATAATGCGTCTCTAGAAGAATGGTGGTATATGGACACTGGTTGTTAAAACCATCTTACTGGAAATAAGAAATATCTGGTTGATTTTGACTCTGGGAAGAGGACCAATATCATATGTGCTGATGATAAGTATCTGAATGCTGAAGGAATGAGGAATGTTAGAGTGATTTTGAATAATGGAAAGTCTGCGTTATTTAAGAACATTTGGTATCTTCCTGGCATGGAGAGCAATAGGATAAGTGTAGGTCAATTAATTGAAAAGGGATTCCCAATTACCATGAAGGACAATCTTTTGAAGGTGTATGATTGTAATCAGAAGCTGATTATGGAGCCAGAACAGGGAATGAATAGAATATTCAAGGTGAATGTTAAAACTGCAGACTCTGAATGCCTTAGCATAATAAGTGTTATGAAGGAAAGTGAGTTGTGGCACAAAAGATTTGGTCATTTGAAATTCAGAAGCTTAGGGCTTCTTAAGTCAAAGAAACTGGTTTGTCGAATTCCTACAGTTAAGAAACCAGAAAAGTCATGCAATATGTGCATGAGAGGGAAGCAACCAATACTACCATTTGCATCAGAAGTAGCTCCAAGAGCCAAACATGCTTTGGAAGTAGTGCATTATGATGTGTGTAGACCATTTCCAAAACCTTCACTAGGAGGGAATACATACTTTGTGTCATTTGTGGATGAGTTCACAAGGATGACATGAGTATCCCTTATAAAGTTCAAACACGAGGTGTTTGCTGAATTTAAGAAACTCGGAATCAAGGCTGAATTTAAGAAACTCATAATCAAGGTTGAGAAATATAGTGGTCAAATTCTGAAGATTCTTAGAACTGATGGTGGATGTGAGTATAACTCTACAGAGTTCAAGAAGTTATGTGAGGAGAATTGAATTGAGCATGAAGTGACTACTCCATATACTCCTCAATACAATGGTCTTGCTGAAAGGAGAAGACGAACTTTGACTGATATGGCAAGGAGCATGCTAAAGGAGAAGAAGCTTCCTAACACTTTGTGAGGAGAAGCTGTTGCCACTGCAACATATGTTCTCAACAGGTGTCCAACCAAGAAGCTGAAGGAAATTGTTCCTTTTGAGAGGTGGACTGGAGATAAGCAAAATGTGAGTCATTTTAGAGTATTTGGTTATGTCTGTTATAAACATGTTTCAGATGCTACTAGAAAGAAGCTGGATGATAGAAGCAAGGTGATGTTACTGGTGGGGTATCACAATACAAGTGCTTATAAGCTTTATTATCCATTCACTAATAAGGTTGAAGTTAGTAGATATGTTGTTGTGAAAGAGTCAGAAGTATGGGATTGTAGCAAGTCTCAATCCAACTTCGTAGCAGAGTTAACTTCTGAAGATATTGATTCTGATTTTGAAGATGAGTTAGAGCCTGCAAATGATTATGTGAGTGAGTCAGAATCATAAGGCGAGATTGATTATGAGGAAGAATCCGATTCTGATCCAGATTCTGATGGTGATTTAGATTCTGGTGATCTAGATTCTGATGGTGATTCAGATTCAGATTCTGGTGGCAGTCCAAATTCTAGGAATATTCCAGATTCTGAAGGTGGTCATGCTTCTGAAGTCGAAACTTATAGAGTTCCAGCATCTGATAATATTCCAGAATCAGAAGATTTTGAACCAGTTTAGAGAATCAGAAACACTCTAAGAAGGTTTGCAACATCTGATACTGTTCCAAAATCAGAAGGTTCTGAACAAGTTCTGAAGCCACAAAGAATCAGAAACATTCCGAGAAGGTTTGTAGAGTTTGACATGCTGCAAGATACTAAAGTAGATATGAATGGGAAGTTATTCAGTGTGCCATGTTAGTAGACTCTGAACTTGTGAGTACGGAAGAAGCTCTCAAATAGAAATTCTGGCTGAAGGCCATGAAAGAAGAACTTGATGCCATAGAGAGAAATAAGACTTGAAAGCTGAAAGAACTTCCAAAGAACAAGAAAGCCATCAACGTGAGATAGGTTTATAAGGTGAAGCTAAAGTCAGATGGATCAATTGGCAAACACAAAGCAAGGTTAGTTGTGAGAGGTTTTCTGCAGAAGAATGAATTAGATTACTTTGAAGTGTTTGCACCTGTAGCAAGACATGAAACAATCGGGTTGGTGATTGCGATAATTGCTAACAGGAATTGATCTCTGATGCATTTAGACGTGAAATCTGCATTTTTGAACGGTCCATTAGAAAAAGAGGTTTATGTGTCACAACCTCCTGGATTTGAGAAAAAGAATCAGGAAGGGATGGTGTATAGATTACACAAAGCTTTGTATGGACTGAAGAAAGCCCATAGAGCTTGGAATGTGAAAATTGATTCATTTTTCAAGAAGCAGGGATTTCATAAATGTGAGATGGAGTATGGTGACTATGTTCAGCATACTTATGAATGCAATATGATTCTGGTGTGTCTGTATGTTGATGACATATTGCTAATAGAAAGTTGTGAACATGAGATGACTAAGTTCAAGAAGGAGCTGATGAATGAGTTTGAGATGACTGATATAGGAAATATGGTTTATTTTGTAGGGATGGAGCGTACGTACTCTGAGAAAGACATGATTTTACATCAGTTGAAATATGAACTTGAGCTTCTAAAGAGATTTGAGCTGCTGAATTATAAAGTTGATGTCACACCTGCTGATACAAATAAGAAATTGGATTCTGATTCTGATGGTGATGATATAAATGCGACAACGTTCAAGCAGTTGGTAGATTCTCTGAGGTATTTATGTATACCATACATGATATTTTCTATGCAGTTGGAATGATGAGTAGGTTTATGAGTAAACCGAACTCATTACCAAGTTGCTATCAGAATTCTGAGGTATATGATGGAAACTCTGAAGTATGTAATTTTATTCCCTTCCGGTGTTGAAACTGACTCAGAACTTCTGTATTACTCAAATTCTGATTGGTGTGGAGACAAAGTTGACAGAAGAAATATTTATGGGTACTTGTTTAAGTTTTTGGGAAGTCCTATTTTTTGGTGTTCCAAGAAGCAACTAGTTGTTGCTTTGTCAACTTGTGAAGCAAAATCTATTGCAGGTGTGACTACATGTCAAACTGTGTGGCTTCTGAATTTACTGCAGGATCTGAAGATCAAAGTAAACAAGCCTTTGAAATTGATGATTGATAACAAGTCTGCAATCAATCTTTCCAAGAACCCAGTGCTGCATAGGAGAAGCAAGCATATTGAGACTACGTATCACTTTCTAAGAAATCAGATTCAAAATGGAGTGCTAGAAGTTGTGCACTGTAGAAATCAGAAGCAACTGACAGATGTTCTAACGAAGACGATCAAAACTGATCAATTTCTCCGCTCGAGGGATGAAATTGGTGTTGTTAGTTTTGGTTAAGCTGAATATGAATTAATGGATGATGTTAGAATTAATTCATTTTCAGTAACTTGTAGACAAAGTTTGTTAGAGGGTATTATAGTATTTCTACTTAAGTCCCACTTATAGTTAAGCAAGTGAGTGGTGTGAACAATTATTATTCCTTTTTTGCAGTCTGTGTAGTGTAGCAGAGCAGCGTGTGTGCGTGTTTGCTATAACCGTTTTAGAGTAGTGTAAGTTTGTTATTATTCTCTCTTCTCTCTCTTATTCCCATTATTCATCTTTATCACCTTCTACACCAACATATTTTTCATTTTCACTTCACAATTGTATAGTGTATAAATTCGAAAAAATATACATAATACTCTAGAAATTTAGAAATGAAGGGAAGTTATACTTAAAGAGATAAAAACTCTTTAAAAGAACAAAATTTGGAGTACCATAACTCTTCCAGATGATAAAAGAATTGTGAGAAAAAAATAAGTGTTTACTATAAAATATAATTCAGACGGGTCAATTGAAAGATATAAAGCTTAATTGGTTGCTAATAGTTTCATTCAAACCTATGACACCGACTATTTATACACATTTGTTTTTGTTGCAAAATTGAACAGTACTATCAAAATACAACTATCTTTTGTTGCAAACCTAGATTGGACTTTACAGTTAAAATACATTCACAATGGCGATCTAGATGAAGAGGTGTATTTGAATGTTCCTCATAAATTTGAAGTAATATTTGGCTAAAATGTCGGCAACTTAGTCATTGTATGGATTAAAAAAATCTCTCAGAATTTGGTTTGAAAAATTCATCAAATCCATAGGCAACCACACACAGTTCACAAAGTTATGTAACGATGAAAAAATCTCTCTCTATATTAATTATATTGTGCTTATCAGAGATGATATAGTTGAAATGTCAAAAGCAAAAGAAAAACTGACAGATGACTTTGAAATTAAGAATCTATGGTCCTTGAAATACTTTTTGGGTATGAAGGTTGCAAAATCGAATAAGTGAATTATAAGGGCACAACAAAAATACATCCTAGATCTCTCGAAAGAAATTGGGATGAATAATTTTCGACCAGTAAATACTTTTATGAATTGTGATGACTTTACAATGCACTTTGTTAGTGAATTTCCCACAGAATAAAGAAATGGACATGTGAATACAATTCTGTGTTTGAGTGACCCAAAGTAGGGGATGTCAATCTTAAATACACATTCTGTCTAATAGTGTACCCCATTACATAAATTCATCCATAAGAGGTTGATAGAACAATTTGTATGCCTCTATAACTTCGAGATACCACATTGCTTCTCGGTTCGGGGATGATGAAAGATCAACAATCTTGTGAACCTGTCACAATATGTCAATACAAATCAAAATTATATTCTCTCAGCTTTCATTATTTCGTCTAGCGAGATCAATTGTATAATGGTTAATACAATAAGTTTTAGGCGACTTCAATTCTATGCAGACATAAGTTGTTAAAGATAACCTCACAAGTTAAAGAAACAAGAGTAAATAAGAACAGGAATCTCCATGAAGATGAATTCTAACAACACTCTCACACTCACTTTTCAACACTATGATTGACAGAAACCCTTTAAGAACTACACGACCAAATAACATGTACTCGTTCGTTATTTACAGAAACCAGCTTTGAATTTCCCCTCACAATTTCTGTCTAAAAAGTAAAACAGTTCTGATTCATGAACAAAAGTATATGGTGTTGGTCATGGAGATTTTATGTTAAACAAACAAATTCTGCTTATAATATCACGGTCTGGTGTTAAATGCTGCTTTTGATCTTTAAGGCATTGCTGAGTATAACTCCTATTCAACTATAAGTAGATAGACCATAGAGCTTAGCAAGCGTAACAAGCATAGTAGAGCGAACATAGTAGTGCAAGACTCTACTTTAGGAGATGTAGGCAAAATCGGCCAAACTCCATAGTCAACCGTTTTTGTTCTACTTGGCGAAGTTCCAATTGATATTAGACTTCCTACATTACAATTTTAACTCCAAGAATTTAGGTTCTATCTAACTAAATCAAACGTGAGACTTTTAACACATACTTCTGCTGTTAAGATTAGACATATAGAAAGTGAGCCTTATCTGAGAAGGCGGCTCTCCCGTCTTTCATCACATTACAACATTGAACATTCTCATTGAGATAAATAAATAACAAAGGCAACAGCAAGCTGCATAGCACCGTCACCTTTGATCAAAATAGTGTCTGGTGCTCGACACAGACACGACACAACACATGTGATCGCATCCAGGGTTAGTTTTGTAAATATTAATTCATTTTAGGACTGATTCAAACTCAAAAGACAAAGAAATGAACATAGTTTACCTTGATGACGGAAGGTTCTCCCGCCGCACGTAAGAAGTACCCTCCAACAACCATCACATACATTCCTACCAAAAAATAAAAGTATTAAATAATCAAAATCAAAGGAAATTCCACATTGAATTGAATCGCATAATTGAAGAAAGTGTAAAGAAACATAATTTACCAACTTTCAATTGACGTTGACGGAACTCGCCAGAGAGTGAGAGTTCGATGACGCCGGTACCATCGTCAAGAAGAAAAGGTCCGCCGCCGTCGGAGGACACCAGAACGCCCTACGGTTAAGGCATTTAAGAAAAAGCAAAAACGACGGTGGAGAGAGAGAAAGAGAAGAAAAAAAGAATGAAACCTGTAACCAAGCGCGTTGGAAGAGGATGGGTCCGAGGGTGAAACTATTTTGAAGTGACCCAGAGGAAACTTCTCGAGCTTCTTTAAGCTGTGAGCATAGAAGCTTCAACGCTGCCAAACTGTAATCCATCGCACCCAATCTCTTTCTGCTCAACACTCTCCTAATTTAAACATTTTAAAAAAAGTCATCTCTTTTAAAAAGTTTAAATATTCTAATTACAATATATATATATATATATATATATATATATATATATATATATATATATATATATATATATATATATATATATATATATATATATATATATATATATATATATATATATATATATATATATATATATAATAATTACATTTTTTAATTAAAATTCTAAAATAATATATTTTTTAAAATATTTACGAAAATAACCACATTTCATGAAGCATGGGTTAGTTGGACTGACGTGTCTATTTTCCCATTGAACAAAGACGTCAATAACCTAAGCGAATGCATACAATGAAACCAATTGCATTGACGTATGCATACACTACATCATGTGTATGCGCCAATGCATGCATGTGGCACATGCTCTATGTTAATTTTTTTTTTGATTTTTAATTTTATATTTATAAATAATTAAATTAAATACGTAAATAACTATTAATATTATAATATAAAGTTAAAATACATAAAAATTGACAAGAAAATCAATGACTTGCCCGATTGAAACATCTCCCTATTTCACATCCAGGTGCGTTAGCCTGCCTTCGAGGTCTCCAACGATTTTCCTGAGGTGTTTGGGGTCTCTGAGTGCTGACATGATGCAATGGTGGCTGGTGTGAAGGTCTGGCGGAAGGTCCAACGGTATTTGATATATTTGTCATCATTTCTCCCCAATAGTTGAGGGTGTTACCGTCAACGACGCTTCCGTAATTGAGTTCGGTGCCCATGTTTTTGTAGTTGGATCGTTGTGATTGGATGGTTTGTAGACGGTATGGTTTCACGAATTGGGACATTGTATCATTTTGGAAACGAAACAATGATTCATGTGGTGTAATAAAGTCAAACAATGGTTGGGTGTTGGGGCGTTGGGATGTTTGGATGTTCATAAGTAGGGGCTATGATGGGATGATATTGAATCGTATGGATCATCCGAGCTATAGACAAATGTGGTGGTTGCATATGGTTGTTGGTGGTTAGGGTTTGGTTCCTGGTTTTGAGTTTGGGTGTGTGACATGAATTGGTTGCGTGGTTGGGTGTTTGATGGTTGAGTGTATATGGTAGGGTGACTGTGTGAGGTTGGTCGTTGGGTTTGGATGGACTGACATTATTCTTGGGCGGGAATTTGTTGTTAGGCGTTTGATGACGAAGCTCGTCGGCGTGGATCAATCAAATACCTTGGCTCATACACAAACTGTGGTGTCGTAACCAACCTAAACCATGCTATATAATGTTGAGTTTGTCTAACACCATGTATGATTGGTTCGTTTAAGATGTGTTACCGTCAATTCCTCCAATGACGACACATCTCTTTTGCGAAGTCTCTCCAATCAGAATAATCCCATTGACCATCGACGCTTTGTTGATGCCAATCTCCCAAACACGTCGGAGGTTCTGGAATTTGTTGTTGCATGGAGAACTATACCTTTACATGGTCACTCTGGTGCATCTTTACAGCAGTGAACCAAATGATTGGTGTTTTTGCTGTCCAAACTGCAACATTATCATGGTTAACCTGGTGATCAAGACCCAGATACGGCCTCCAGATAAACTGTATAACAATTTGACATGATTAGAGGATGTGTAATTGGTTAATTTTTTAAAATTAAAAGTAGAGTTGTTTAGTAGTAATACATTGTCTGGTCAAATGTGATCTAAAAGATTGCGATAGACTACTACAACGTGTTTGAGACACCTGTTGTAGTTCATCCCCTTAACTTACCACCTAGATCGAAAAGATTGATAATATATTAGTTACAGTTAGTTGTAGTTTAAAGTCTAATAAATTAGACGATTTAATATAAACTTACTTTGTTGCATAGGGGAATGTGAATGACTTCTCGTTGACCGGGGCGAGTGACGACAGTCTTGACCAACCCATGCTTGTACAGTTGCTGAGTCAATGGATCACAATGAAGGCATGTCGAGGGGACATTATCGAGTGGAACTAGATAGAGGTTGGTGCGACTGTGAAAAGTTCCAAGCCTTTCGTATGACATGCTCCCATGTCATAGCGGTATGTTCAAAGGTTCGATGGGATCCTTCAAACTTACTATCCGACGTTTACAAAGTCATAAATCTTTGCAATGTTTACAAAATTAGTTTTTCAGTGGTAGCAAAAGAGGATTACTGACCTGCATATCAAGGGGACATTCTTTGGCACAATGAAATAATGCGAAGAAAGAAAAAGGATCGCCCAAACAGCACCCGTATTTGAATCGAAATTGATATGGAAAACAAAATGGTTAGATTATGTAGTTCATGTCGCCAGTCCGATCATTATCGTACTAATTATCACATTGTTGGAACAAGCACAACAAGATAATTTTAATTGTAACTCTTTTGTTTTATATTAAAAACAACATTCATTTCATATGATAAGTAGACTAAATACAATAATTAAATAACAACACAAGAAACAACAACAAATAAAATACCATCACAAACAAATACAACACATAAACAACATAACTATGCGATTACAACCATCAAAACAATTTTGTGAGAAGTATACATCATCCTGTGAACGTCTCTATCAGTTTTAATATTCATCCAGAAATGAACTTCTCCATTTTGGTTAAACTTTGTATCAAGCCATTGAATTCTTTTGATCCTTTCACCATCTGCAATGTCTCCATCTAACCAACGGTGTCCTATTAAGATATTCGAACGTATCTACATTCCAAAGTCGGATCTTCATCGGAGGTTGCACTACTGAAAAGATTAAATCGGCATTTCTCTTGTGAATATAAGGACACAAGTATGAATATGCATACATTTTAAAGAAAATTGATGGAGATTGAAGAAAAATGGAAGGAGAGGGTAAAAAGTTATGTGAAAATTTATGGGAGGGAGATTCTGTATTTATAATAGATGAGTGGTGGAGCAGTATCCACATGCATTAACGCACACATAGAACCATTATGCATATGTCATTGCATGTGACGCCCTCACATGGCCTACACATGCATGCACCTCGAGTATCGTATCGCAAGGATTCTTGTATTATTCTTAACCTAATGAAATCGATTTAAGGGGGGTTTATGTTTTAGTGGTCGATTTAGAAAACAAAGCAAAAAAAATGACTAAAATAAGCGATTATAAAATAAGCCAATCTACTGTTTTCGGTTTCCGGCTAATCATTGGTTTTTACCTACCAATTCCCTAAGCAGCTTCGATCTCTATTCAATTCAAATTCGATTGACAAGCGCAATAGATATATGACAGATTTATATTCCTATATTCCGAATTAAGCAAACGGATAAATACAATCGTGAATTAAGCAAACACGATTTACAAACGCAATTTAACGACAAAGCGAGGAAAACGGCGATTAATAGTTAGGAATGCAATCATACGAATTTAATCAAAACCATTCCACAAAATACAGATTAAGCAAATGAAATTTCATAGAATAGAATTGAAAGAGAACGAAATTAAATTGATAGAATAAAAACCTCAAAGCCTTGGAAATTTGGTTACAGCAGATTGACTCTAGGAGATTAGTTCCTCTTCATGATCGCACAAAAGCAAAAAGTTATCGTGAATAATGTGTGATTGCTACAGTACCGCGTTTGCCATTTTAAATAGAATAAGGGTTTCACTAATAATTCAAACTGGGTCGGAAAACCTAAATTCGGCCCAACAAATGGCCCATAAGAAAATATTTCATAAAGTACAAAACTTCAACGAATTATTTGAGACATTTTCACTCCGAATCAGCTTTTGTCTTCAACATAAAAGTTGTAGCTCTTTCTTTTAGCTTTCCAACGCATGTCAGAACTTGCAAAACAACATTCCGTAGCTCAAGTTATGATCCGAACAGTGGACAAATATCAAATAACCGCTAAAACTGAAAATAGCAAACGAAAATAGATTAAAGGCAACCATGAACTTAAATATAAAAACATAATAAAATAGTAAAATAAGCAAAATAAATTAGATAAATGCCCAAGTACAATTATAGAAGAATGTGCATCAAAATGTACTGATCAAATTCCCCCACACTTGAACTTTTGCACTCCGAGCAAAATTATAATTTCAAAACAAAAAGAAAGAAAACAGAGCATGCACTTCCAAAAGTTTTCAAGATACAAGGTATAAGCATAATTCTAAGTCTAAGCTTCAAGAACATGGTGTTAGTAAGCAACTTTTTGTGACATTCAAAGAAGATAGAAAAACAGATTACCAAAAAGTACATCAACAACAGTAAGATCCTCACAGGATATAATTCACTCAACTCTCAAGTGTTTAGATTAACTGTTTACACTCAAAGCACAACATGAAAATTAATACTACCATAAACTTGAAAAGACTATAACATCCACAATTCAAATACATGCACACAAAGATCAAAAGGACTTTTATTTGGTTGTAACGTGGCCAAGGTAAGGGTGAGACAAATCCTAAGGGGTACTAGGCTAAAGTTCAAAGAGATAAAAGAGACTTGAAAGAAATTGCGGGAGTTGAATTTATAAAATGTTTTATTCACTTGAACAACTTTATAACAATTGTTTTCTCTTCTCCTTCCTCTTTTTATTCATTTTTTCGAAGGAGTATGTATTGACATGTATTGAAATATTACAAACATAATTCTTTTTTTTCTTTCTCTTATCCTTCTATTTTTTTCATTCCTTTTTTTTTCTTTTCTATTTTCTTTTTCTATATTTTTTCTTTTTCTGATATCTGTCGCAACCTAAATGCGAAAAAGAGACAACCGGCGAAAAAAGAGAAATGACAGGAGAGTCGCTACCGTGCGTTATTTATCCCAAAGGAGGGAAAGGAAACGCTCGAAGTAAACCTGGGAGAAAGGAAAGGAAAAGACAAGGTCTCGCAACCAAATCTTGGGTTCGGGAGCCGATTATGCGAAGGGAAGGTATTAGCACCCCTACACATCCGTAGTACTCTACGGGATCCACTTTTGTTGTTCTTGTCTAAAGGGTGTAGGTTTATCTAATGTACTATTTACTAAAAAAGGGATTTAAAGAAAATGACTCGCACGGATGTCGCATCCACTGTATACGTATCTCATCTGAATATGAGAATCAGAGTCTTCGTATCTCGGCTACCTATGGGTTAAGGGGAAGTGTGCTCGGTAAGACATCGCGTCTTATGTCTACGTATCTCATCTGGAATGAGAATCAGAGCAAAATGTAGTTCGGCTAACTACGGGGTTGGTTTGGACGAACGACGTTACTACGCAATCTACCGGATGCTCGACCTTTGGAGACTTACTCGCCTGTAGTAGAAGGAGTTAACGTGTTCTTAGGGGAAGAAAAATCAATGAGTTGTTGGTGTTTTAGGAATGCTCATGCAAAAAGGCAGTCCTAGACGAAGGAACCGCGCTACCTTAATTGACATGCAAACGGGAGACTATACGAAACCTAGCAATCCTATGGGGAGACGATCACAAAACAAACATGCATAAAGTAAACACGCCAACAAGGGGGCTCAAACATACATGGGTAGGGCTTTAGTCAAGAGGGGTCATATCAACCTCGACAAACAAGCCATGGGAGGGTAATCAAATGGGCTCTTAACCACTGACATTGACCGTCAGGGTGAGCAGATCAAAAGGGTAATGAGGATAAGACCTCATAGCTCTTAACCTTGGACAGGGCGAGCTCATGACAAGGCGTGGGGGTAGAGAAAGGGGGAACCCTCTCCACTGACCGACCGGACAAAAGATCTTGGGCTTTTGTTCTGAAGCATCGACACGTAGTGTGATCTTAAAAAACGACGCACTGAATAACGGGGGATTGACTACTAATCCCTTTTATCCGTCAATTGCCTCTTCATGGAGGTCTTTAGCACCGGTGCCTCTTCTTGGAGGTCTTTAGGCACAAAAGTAAACAAACAAAAGAAAACATTGCCTCCTATTGAGGTCTTCCAGCTAAGAAAGCGGTAAAAAGTGGGAAAAATAAAGGGATCAAGAGATCTACCGCACGGATAAAGATCCGAAGTAACAGCAACTAAAGAAATAAGAAAACCCAGAGACTCTTCCAAGCTAAACACCATCAAAGAAAGCGAGTCAGTACAGGCAATCGGAATAAACCTCCAGGTGGTATCCCACAAATAAAGTGGAATACCAAGCAAGCTATCCCTGCAAGAGTATGTGAGCCCTCACAAAAACTCAACAAACAGGTTAGAGTAACAGGATGAAATCAGGAGAAAACAATGCCATGCAAAACACAAAACAGATTAGAGCAAACATAAAAAGCAACTGTTGTCGCGATCGCTGTTGCTTCGCCTAGCGAGGGCTTAGCGAAGCTTCGCTACAGGCTCGCCTAGCGATGGTATTAGCGAACGCCTGCGGGTTTTGGGTTCTTCATGGATAACAGTGCAATCTCAGAAACCCAAACCCTGTGGTCTCCATTTCAGAAATCAAGTGACCAAACATTCAAGGTATTGTTTACACATTCATGCACATCTAAACCCGCATGTGAAACCTAACGATAATACCTCATACATTCAGATCATTCAAATCGACAACATAGAGTAATGGGAATAGGGCAAACCTGATTGGAGAGATCGAATAAAATCGGATGGCACAGCTGGGTTTGCAAAGCAATGTTAGGGTTTGCGTGAAATGGGGAGTGAAAAAGTGTGTGAGTCAGAGTGAACTTTTCAGAGTTGTCTGGAGGCTGCTGCAGATTAGTTCGTATCTCTCCTTCTCTTCCTCTTTCTCCCTACTTCTCTCTAGGGTTTTGTTCTACTGTGACTCTAGTATTTATAACCTGACTTCCGTGGCTTGGTGGGCTCAAATGAGGGCAACTCAAGCCCATGACTTTCTGTTATATTCTGAAAACGCGTGCGCTTCGCCTAGCCAAGGATCTGCTCGCCTAGCGAGCACGACAGTTCAGATTCGCTAGGCGAACCATTCTGCTCGCCTAGTGAGCATGACAGCTCAGAGACAGATTTTTGCTCCTTCAAGATTAGCATTTTGAATGATGAATAGACCCCATTCGAACCTGTTGGAAGTAACTCAAGTCTTTCCCTTGTGTTGACTGATCACCCGGATAGAACCTACAAAGTGTCTTGGATGATGCTCAAGCTTCTTGGATCTGATCCTGATTGACATGATGAAATGCAATATGGAATGTTAAATGACCTAAAAATGAATGCATGAATGAGGAGGGCAAATTTTGGGGTGTTACAGCTGCCCCTATTTAATCATCAGTTAACCCGAGCAGGATGAAAGCGAACAGCTTATCAGACAAACAGGGTGAGCTGTGATTGAATACTAAAGACATACCGAAAATTTGCGCTCTGAGAATACCATAAAAAGGATGAAATACCCCACGTTGTTTTTCTTCCGATCCTCTGGCTGAATCTGAATCAGTCTTCTGACTTAATCTGGAGTTTCGATCCTCTGGCTGAATCTATACTCAATTCAGTCCTCTGGTTGGATATTAATTTTGATCCTCGGGCTGGATACAATTTTGATCCTCGGGCTGGATACGACTTCAATCTTCTGGCTAGATCTACTTCGATCTTCTGGCTAGATCTTCTTGTTTCGATTCTCTGGCTGAATCTATTCTCTTTGATTCTCTGGCTGAATCTAATTTTCGGTCTTCGGGCTAGACCTGACTTTAATCTTCTGGCTAGATCTACTTCGATCTTCTGGCTAGATCTTCTTTGTTTCGATTCTCTGGCTAAATCTATTCTCTTTGATTCTCTGGCTGAATCTATTTTCGGTCTTCGGGCTAGACCTGACTTCGATCTTCTGGCTAGATCTGGATTGTTTTGATGATAAAATCCAATCATCAGGATCTCGCATCTGAGACATGCGCTGGTTGACCCTCTTTCGAAATCTACACCCAATCTTCATGTTAGATCTGCAACTTCGAGCATATTCCACTTTTTGGGCTTCGTACATATTCTTCAGGCTAGAACATGTTGTAACGACTCTTCAATTAGACTTTTTTTTTTGCGATCCGCGGGCTGGATCCTCTTGTAGGTTGATTTTCTGTTGAACTGTCAATCTACTCCTCCAGCTGGCTTGCTGGGGAAATGACGCTTGTAGGCGACTCTCTGGATGAATCTTCAAGTTGAACCTTAGGCTGGCTCATTGGAAAATGATTCTCAGGCTGAATCTTCGAAATGACCCTCATACTTGATCCTCTGGCTGGATCTCATGACCTTGGTTGCAAAGTAATTCTTCAGTCTGCTTTGAAGAAACCTGTTTATGTGTATGTTTGATGTGCATGCATGCAAATGCAAATGTTATGCATGGTGCAAAAAGAAATCTGCTCGGGGAAGCAAATTCCGGTAGGGAACGGATCGCTGTATCAATCCTTGAATGCTCTGTGGGGAATGATCCGTCTGCCAGGACCGGGGAGCCACCGAAAATAAATCGGCTCTTTTTTTTTTGGAAAGTTGACCTTGCTGGGGAAGCATCAACTATGGGTACTTTGTTTGGCGAGGCTCTGTGAGGAGAGTCTGCGGGGAAAGCACTTCCTGAGGAAATATCGTAGGAATCGACCTTTGCTGGGGGATATGAACTTGCTAAACGTCCTCAGGCTGAGGATCAAAACAAATTCTGTTAAAAATAATCTGCTGGGGAATGTGATGAGCACTGGGAACACCACCCTCTTGTCTGTTGGGTATGCAACTACTCCGCTGTTGCCGGGGATACAAGGTGCAACTCTACTGGGGGACATTCTCTGCTGAGGAGAGACTTTGTCAACTGCTTGGGGACGAGGATTCATGACTTGGCATCCGGCTCCTGTGACCTGCAATCACACACGTATGTCCCGGGGGAATTACTCGGTTTGAATTCACCGTTCGGGATTAAGCACATTCAAAGCAATTTTAAATGTTTTCCTGTGCAAATCATCTGCAAAAGCCACCATTATGTTCAGATGCAATATGTTTAATCAAGAATTCAGACATCTTTTGCAAACAAACTGATAAATGAAAAAATAAAGGGGCTTTTTAACTGAATTGTTCGACTTTTATTGGTTGAAAAATTTGTGCCAGGAATAGGCGAGTACATCAGGAAGCTGATCCCTGAAAAGAGGTGATCGCTATAAATTGAACAAAAGAAACTATCCTAATGGCAATGTGGATACGGGGTCCCACTGAGTTTCGACTCTGCTATGGCTCGTATGACCTCAAGACGTTCTGCTCATCTTGCTTTCTGAAGTGGATGATCAGTCGATCTTTAACCTTCGGAGAATGCCGGATTGAATGAAACGGTGATATAACACAGATGAACTTAGATTGCAGTCATTCGCTTATTCCCTCTTTTGCGTGGACCGCCCTTTTGGGTTTTCAATCCACCGGGATACCCCTTTTCGCCTGAGCCGCCCTTTCGGGTTTTCGACTCACCGGGTGTATATTTTTTTATTTTTATATCCCTAATTTTTGCCCGAACCTCTTTATTCTGTTTTTGGTTCGTCGGGATGCCCTTTTTTGCCTGGACTCTTTTTTTTTTGTCCAGCGGGTCAGTTTATGCGAAGTATTTTTTGACTGCGTCTGAGTTGACAGGGGATGGAAAATCTTTGCCATCCATGGTTGTTAGCATCAAAGCTCCGCCAGAGAAAACTTTTTTAACCACGTATGGACCCTCATAGTTCGATGTCCATTTGCCCCTATGATCTGTGTTGGGAGGAAGAATTCTTTTGAGTACCAATTCCCCGACTTGATACTCCCGAGGGCGCACTTTCTGATCAAATGCTCTCTTCATTCGTCTCTGATATAGTTGGCCATGGCATATAGCTGCTAGTCTCTTTTCCTCAACTAGGCTCAGCTGGTTGTATCGAGAACGGACCCATTCCGCTTCGTCCAGCTTAACATCCATCAGGACCCGTAAAGAAGGAATTTCGACTTCAATCGGAAGAACTGCTTCCATGCCATATACAAGCTGATAAGGTGTTGCCCCGGTGGACGTTCTAATTGAAGTTCGATACCCATGTAATGTGAATGGTAACATCTCATGCCAGTCCTTGTACGTTACCACCATCTTTTGCACAATCTTCTTAATATTCTTGTTAGCTGCCTCAACAGCGCCATTCATCTTTGGCCTGTAAGAGGAAGAATTGTGATGCTTGATTTTGAAGTCCCGACAGAGCTCTGCCATCATTTTGTTATTGAGATTCGAACCATTATCAGTAATGATCCGCTCAGGAACTCCGTATCTGCAGATGATATCTCTTTTCAGAAATCTGGCTACCACCTGCTTCGTAACATTCGCATAGGATGCTGCTTCCACCCACTTAGTGAAGTAATCAATAGCGACCAAGATGAATCTATGGTCGTTGGAAGCAGTCGGTTCGATCTTGCCAATCATATCAATGCCTCACATTGCAAAAGGCCAAGGTGACGACATGACATTCAATGGGCTTGGAGGGATATGCACTTTATCCGCGTAAATCTGGCACTTGTGCACTTTCGGGCGTATGTGCAACAGTCTTCCTCCATTGCTAACCAATAATACCCGGATCTTAACAACTTCTTAGCCATTGCAGGTCCTCCGGCATGGGTACCGAAAGATCCCTTATGTACTTCTTGCATTAACATATCCGCTTCCTGCTTGTCCACACATCTGAGCAAGACCATGTCGAAATTTCGCTTGTATAGAGTATCATCTGAGTTCAGAAAGAAGCTACCGGCTAACCTCCTCAACGTCTTCTTATCATTCGAAGACGCCCCAGCTGGGTACTCTTGACTCTTCAGGAAACACTTGATGTCATGATACCACGGTGTATCATCAGATACTGCATCGGCAGCAAACACATAGGCGGGTATATCAAGTCGAGATACATCAATTCTGGGTACGTAGTTCCAACATAGCACCTTAATCATCGAAGACAAGGTAGCCAAAGCATCAGCAAATTGGTTTTCTTCACGAGGAATGTAATGCAGCTTCACCGTCGTAAAGAAAGTCAACAATCTTCTCGTATAGTCTCTGTAAGGAACCAAATGAGGCTGATGTGTATACCATTTCCCGTTGGTTTGATTGATGACCAAAGCTGAATCCCCATATACATCCAGGGTTTTAATTCGTAGGTTGATGGCTTCCTCAAGTCCTAGGATACAAGCTTCGTATTCGGCTTCATTGTTGGTGCAGGGAAAAGTTATTCTGGCACAAAATGGCATATGAACCCCCTCCGGCGTGATCAACACTGCACCAACTCTGCGACCATTGACGTTGACCGCCCCATCAAACATCATAATCCATTTGGATTCAGGGTCAGGCCCCTCCTCCGGGAGTGGTTCCTCGCAATCTTTCAATTTGAGAAACACGATGTCCTCATCAGGAAAGTCGAACCTCATAGGTTGGTAATCATCAATCGGTTGCTCTGCAAGATAGTCTGACAAGACACTTCCCTTGATGGCTTTTTGTGAAGTGTATTGGATGTCATACTCTGTCAGTATCATTTGCCACCTAGCAACCCTTCCGGTAAGCGTTGGCTTTTCAAAAATATACTTGACTAGATCCATCTTTGATATCAATAGAGTCGTGTGAGTCAACATATACTGTCTTAGTCGGCGAGCAGCCCATGCCAAAGCGCAGCAGGTTTTCTCGAGCAGTGAGTATCTTTGTTCATAGTCGGTAAACTTTTTGCTAAGGTAGTATATTGCATGCTCTTTTCGACCTGACTCGTCATGCTGACCGAGCACACAACCCATTGACCTTTCTAACACCGTCAAGCACATGATCAACGGTTTTCCCTCTAATGGAGGCATTAGAATCGGGGGCTCCTACAAATACTCTTTTATTCTTTCAAAGGCTTTCTGACAATCATCATTCCACCTGACCTCTTGCTCTTTTCTCAGCATTTTGAACAATGGCTCGCATGTGGCTGTAAGATTAGATATGAACCTTGAAATGTAGTTCATTCTTCCCAGGAAGCCACGAACCTCTCTTTCTGTTTTAGGTGCAGGCATTTCTTGAATAGCTTCTACTTTCGCAGGATCTACCTCTATCCCTCTTTCACTTACAATGAAACCTAACAGCTTACCAGTTCACACTCCAAAAGTGCACTTGTTCGGATTCAGCCTTAACTTGAACTTTCTCAGACGTTCAAACAACTTCTGCAGATTGTCCAGATGTTCTTCTTCTGTTCGGGACTTGGCAATCATATCATCCACATAGCATTCGATCTCTTTGTGAATCATATCATGAAAAAGTGTTACCATAGCCCGTTGGTACGTTGCCCCTGTGTTCTTCAACCCAAAAGGCATGACCTTGTAACAGAAGGTACCCCACGGTGTGATGAATGTCGTTTTCTCCATGTCTTCCGGCGCCATCCTGATCTGATTATAACCGGAGAAACCATCCATGAAAGAATATACGGAGAACTGAGCTGTGTTATCAACCAAAACATCGATGTGAGGTAATGGAAAGTCGTCTTTCAGACTAGCTTTATTCAGATCTCTGTAATCGATGCACATGCGTATTTTGCCATCCTTCTTGGGTACCGGTACGATATTGGCAACCCATGGTGGGTAACTGGCCACAACGAGAAACCCTGCGTCCCACTGTTTCTGAACTTCTTCTTTGATTTTCATTGCCATGTCGGGATGAGTTCGACGTAACTTCTGCTTCACCGGCGGCATATCTTCATTCAACGGTAACCTGTGCACAACTATGCCTGTATCCAAACCTGGCATATCTTGATAGGACCAAGCAAAGATGTCGACGTACTCACGAAGCAAACTGATCAACTGTTCTTTCACCTCGGCCTGTAAACCGGCCCCGATCTTGATCTCTTTCTTGCCGTCTTCGGTACCAATGTTGACGGTCTCAATCACCTCCTGATAAGGTGTAATAGTTCGGTCCTCCTGTTTTAACAACCTGGCTAACTCTTCAGGCAATTCACAATCTTCCTCAACCCCTTCTTCGGCTTGATAGATAGGATTGTCGAAGTCATACTTGGCCATAGCAGTGTCGTTAGCAGTGAGATCCGGGTGATCAGCTCTGCATGATGGAGGATCATGCTTTACCTTAGAACGAGATTTTTTTTTTGGAAAGAAAAAAAACGAAAAAGAAACATTGCCATTTTTTATTGTTTTTGTGTAGAAGTAAAAAATAATTGAAAGAAAGAGAACACAAAATTGTTTGCAAAAACTGTCCTTTATTGATGATGAAAATAATTGCGAAATGTAACTAAATGGATGGCCCTACAGATGAGTCACTACACCTTGGGCAAAGTGTAAGACTTTATTATGCATGTAATAAAAGGAAAAAAATAAAAATTACTCTTTCAGTAGAGTAACCCGGACGACTTTTTGAGACGACCAATTGTCGAGCTTTTCTCCTGAGACACACGGGCGAATCCAGCTATCTAAGTCACAGTCGCTGTCAGCCTTGTCTTCATCTGCAGCATTGACGATGTGGGGAGAAACCAAACCCCCGCTGGAGAAAGTACCGACTTCATTCTTCTGAGACCCCAGAGTATACCCCAATCCAAACTTGTCTTCTTTGATGATTGGCTCCACAAATTTGCCCCAGCCTTGGGCATTACCGGCTTTAACCACTTCAACAGCTTGCTTGTATGAAGAGATAGAAGTCCTGACCTTCCCAGACTTAGGTGAAAAGATAGCTTCGGGCGCGACCTCACTGATGTTTATGGCTTTGAAGCCCTGACACAGCATCTCATGCATCTCGCCATCCATCTCCACATACTTAAATGTAGACAAGTGGCTAACAAAAATATCCTCTTCACCACAGACAGTGACGACCTGACCTTCTAGTTCATATTTGAGCTTCTGGTGGAGAGTAGAAGTAACATCACCGACAACATGAATCCAGGGCCGACCTAGTAGACAACTATAGGCAGGCTGGATATCCATCACATAAAAGGTGCTCTTGAACACCTGCGGTCCAATCTTAACTGGCAACTCAACTTCGCCAAAGACAGATCTCTTAGAGCCATTAAAAGCCCTCATAACTAAATTACTTGGTCTCAGGACGATGTCATCGCAATCCAACTTCATTAAGGCTTTCTTTGGAAGAACATTCAGAGAAGAGCCTGTATCAACCAAAACATGGGAAAGCACCACCCCTTTGCATTCTATTGTGATATGTAAAGCCTTGTTGTGATTCCTGCCCTCAGATGTCAGGTCATAGTCGGTGAAACCTAACCCATGGCTAGCGTTTACATTTGAAACTACCGACTCCAGCTGGTTAACAGTTATCTCTGGTGGAACATAGACCATATTCAGTACTTTCAACAAGGCTTCTCTGTGCGCCTCAGAGCACATCAACAATGAGAGAATGGAGATCTTTGAGGGTGTCTGATTTAGCTGGTCGACTACCTTGTAGTCACTTTTCTTGATAATCCTCATAAACTCATCTACTTCCTTCTCGAATGCGGTCTTAGGAGGAGCTTCCTCAGTAGTAACCTCTTCGGTGGCTACCTGTTTTCCTTTAGCCTTGGCGGCTGCCTCAGGTTCAGTATTCGTGCACAATGTTGATGGTGCAAATAGGCGTCTACTACGAGTGAAGCCACCAACTCCTCCAACATTGTCTACAGCGGGGCTACCAATGTCAATGTCTTCATCGTTAACTTTCCGCCCCTGGAAGTAGATATCAGCCCCATAGTGCCACGGGATAGTACTGTCTTTCTCGTACGGAACAGGTCCTAGCACCGTGATGGTGACCGGACTAAACAAAGTTGGTTGAGGGCTGTCAGAGTAAATTGTAACTGGTGCTGGACTTTCTGGGAAATATATTGTTGTCGGAGCGGGTCTCTCGGGAACATATATTTCTTCAGGAGTGAAATAAATCGTCACTATCGACACATCATTCTTCACTGGACGGGTCTGATCGAACTGAAGACAACCTTCATCTATCAGTTGCTGAATACCCCTTCTCAAACTGTCACATTCGTTCTCGGCAGCTCGACAATTTCTGCACTCTTCCCCACAGCCCGGGAAAATCTGTCCTTTCAAGAGTCGGTTTTTGACCACCGATAGCGAAGTCTTCACTTTAGTCACATCAGAAACCAAATTCAAAGTTTCCCCACTATCAACAGCATTAATCCTCTGCCTGTCGTGGGTTGGCATCGGGTTTTGGATAACATTAGGCACCGGAGAAAAATTGATAGCCTGGGCATCTCTCAAATCTTGTACCTTTAGCTGGAGAGCCTTGCAATTATCTGTAGTATGGCCAGGTGCCTTGGAGTGAAAAGCACATCTGGCGTTGATATCATAACCTCTAGGTAAATTATTGGGATCGATTGGCGGGACCAGAGTTCTTAACGTAACCAAATTCAGGTCAATCATCCTGGGAAGTAATACGGAATAAGGCATTGGGATTGGCTCAATGACCCGGTCCGTCTGCCTTAGACGTTGTTGATAGTGTCTCTGCTGACCCGGATTACCTCCTTGTTGTTGATTGTTGTACCTGGGTTGCTGTTGCGGATGATATTGCGGTTGTTGTTGCTGTTGAGGAGCAGGTGTTGGAATAGTGACTGCGGCCACTTGATCTTGATAATAATTAGGGCGTCCTCTGCCCCTGCCTCTACCGGGATACACAACGCTTGTCTCGCCTTCTCTTCTTCGCTGACCGTTACCAGCAAACGGTTTCTTGGGACCTGATGAGCTAGAAGCATTATTGTCTTGAATTCGGCCCATGTTCAACAGGCTCTCGATTCTTTCTCCCGCAATTACTATCTCTGCAAAGCTGATTGACGGGCAAGCAGCCAACCTCTCAATATAATTGCCTTGAAGAGTGTTCATGAACATGTCCGCCATCTCCCTTTCAGACATATGGGGTTGGACGGACGCAGCAATCTGTCTCCAACGCTCAGCATATTCTCTAAAGGTTTCCTTGGCAGTCTGAGACATTCCTTGCAACAAGGTCCAATTTGGAGCCATGTCCAAGTTGTATTGATATTGCTTGGCGAAAGCCTCTGCCAAGTCTTTCCAGCTCTTGATGGTAGTACGAGACAAATGAGAATACCATTCACGAGACACTCCAGTCAGACTGTCTTCAAAATAGTACATCCATAGCTTTTCATCTTCCGTGTGAGCTTCCAACCTTCCCAGATAAGATTGGAGATGAGTGCGTGGGCAAGAAGCCCCATTGTATTTCTCAAAAGTAGGGGGTTTGAACTTGTGAGGAATCCTTACTCCCTGAACCAGACCAAGATTTGTGACATCAAAACCTAAGGAATTTTGAGACTCCAAAGATTTGAGCTTCTCAGCAAGCTCATCCATACGGCGAGTGGTCTCGTGGGCTTCGTCGTGCAAAGAGAATTGATCATACTGATAATCCTAAGTAACGGGGCGCCCGTTAATCCGAATTCCTTGATTCACATTGTACCTTCCGCCAATACCATTTCCAACATTCCCCGTTGTAAGACCCCAATTTTGTCCCTAAGATCCCTCATGGCATCATATCATATCATATCATTGCCTCAAGGATCTTTGTGCACCTTTGCTTCCCTCCTAGTGAGTGGGTATCTTGTGAGTGTGGTTCTTGATCACCAAGCATGTTTAGCATTTGTATATCATTGCTTTTCATTTGTTTATTAACCCAAAAGTACAAAAATATTGTCATCTAACCTTGTTACTTGCAGCTGAAGCAAATTAGGTCAAAACAGTCAAAATCAGTCATTGAGCAATGGATGGTGGCCATTCTTGAAGAATTTGGGCACCATGATCATTCATCAGAAGTTCATATGAGTTGTGACATCACTTGGAATCAAGATCTCAAGAGAAAGGGGCTTGAAATTCATCAAAGCATGGCTCTGATAGATCGTTCGTTGCTGAGCTTACTGCAAGTTGAATCGTGCAAATCCATTAGGTTTTGAGCTAGATATGTCGATCTGAATGTTTGATTGTGAAACTTATTTCTATCGAATATTTTGCTATGGTTAAAATTAATGGAAATCAATGTTAGATTCATGATCTAGGTTGAATGAGGATTCGAGTGATATGCATCTTGTCCATTTCTGTGACCAAATGTTCTTGACCAGTATGAACGTGATGAATGTGATGATGAATGTCTTAAATTCGTTTCCAGAATGCTCATAGATCCAGTTGCCTTGCCTTTGCTTTTGAATTTGTGTTTCCCGCGCCATGAACCAATCAGAAGGCGCCACGCCTTTTAATGAAACGAGGCGTTTGGTACAAAACGCGCTCAATTTGAATTGCGCTGGGGATCGATTCCCCGTTCCAGCAAAAGTCCATTTGCCTTGCATTATTTTCTTCCAATTGCTCACATGTTTATCCATGGTTATTCATGCTTTTTCTTATTTTCTTCCACACCAAAAAAATCATAACTCACTCATTATTAATCCAAATCATGTGAAATTTTTTGTGGAATGTTCATCATCATGTCCTTGTTTTTTTGGTGATTTTTAATATTTTTGTGCACGGGTAGAAAAAATAAATGCCTAGGGTTTACTTTCATGTACCATTTTTTGCACCTTGCTTACTATTTCTTTCATGGAATGATGATGCCTCATTAGAAATTCTTGAAATTTTACATGCATGATCTAGACTCATTCCTGATTATTTTGGTATATGGTTTGTGATTTTTGAGTTCCTGGATTGTGCGATATGATGTAATCTTTGGAGGTGTGATAATGTATGTCACACCATGTCTTGTTCATGTTCTCGATTTTATTTTCTATGCTTATTGAACTTGAATTGACTTGGATTTTTGTATGTGGATACTTATGGATGTCTAGTTTGCTTGTGATTTTTCCTGAAATTTTTGAATGCATTTTCTATTTGTTTGAGAATTTTCCCTCTGTTTGACCAATTGTTGACATTTTGTGAGTCATGATTTTATATGTTTTGTGAAATTCTCATGCATTATTGGATGGATTTGAAATTTGGCATGTGCATTATATACATCTTGAAGTTTGCCATGGCTTTGATCTCATTCATTTATCATGTTTGGTCACTGTTTTATGATTGCATGAAGTTGATGCTTGATTTGTGGTCTTGTATGAGCTTGCTTGAACATGCTTTGATTTGTTGATTTTAATTGACTTACTTCCCTTTATCCAAATGCCATGAAATTTGGTATGCTGCTCATTGAATGTGTTCTGTTTAAGCATGATTTTTCATGGAATTTATTGAGCCATTTTGGTATTGATATGCTTGTGTTCATTCTGTTTACATCATTGAGTTCCCAACTTGCCTAGTTTGACATGTTTCGCTTATGAAATGGAATTGGTGTATAGTTTTGATATGGGACCAACTGGAATTTGTTCTTATTTGATTAATATTGATTTTGATTAACTTTAATGTTCTGTTTTAAGTTTTTTCTCCTCCTTTGACCCTAGGCTTTGGCCTAAGGGTTTACTTCTCACCTTTGAGTTTGTTTTCAGGTTAAAGAAGCAAATGCTTTAAGGAGGTTAATTCAAGTTGATTGAGTTTGGTTTACTTGATTGTGATGAACTAACTTGGTTTGTTTTGTAGGATGCTAACTCATTTGATTTGAGTTTGTGCTTTGCACATGTGATTGATTGTGTTGACTATTGGTTCTTATCTTGTCTGTTTTGACTTTGTGACTTGGATACTGATTATATTTGATCGATTTCAGGTACCATAGTTGCTTTAGTTCCTTTGTGAACTTGCTATTGCTTTGCTTGATAGCATTAGAATTGAGGTAGAATCTCTTGTCTCCATGTAGTCTGGAAGACATGGCTTGTTATTTAGCCAGGCACCTGTCTGAAGTCCTCCTTAAGAGGCAATGTTTGTGATTGTTTATTTTTGTCCCCAAGCAGGTGAAGTCCTTTTAATAAGGCAATTGGTAGACAAAAGAGATATGTAGCCTATCTCCTATTATTCTGTGAGTCACTCACCTTGCTCACACCACATGTGTTGATGCATAGTGAGTAAAAGCCCAAGATCTATCGAGTCATTAACTTGTGGAGAGAGTTCCAGCTTTCTGAACTCCCACACCTTCTGATATTCAATGCTCTCCCTGACCAGGGATAAGAGTGATGAGGCACACCCCTCATATCCTTTCATCTGCTTCACCTTGGCTCTCAATGTCAAGGTTAAGAGCACCCTTTACCCTATTCCAGTTGACTTTTAAGTCTAACCCTTTGATTGAGCCTAATTGTTTGGTTATAGTGGGTGCTAAATGTTTGTTTGATTGATTGCTTCATATGTACATGTTTGCTTGCATACCTTTGTGCATTTATCATCATTGATTGTTCATTATTGCATGATCATCATTTCATATCTTTGTGACTTGTTTGAGTTTGCCCATTGAGGACAACTGTAAGTCCATTCATTGGCCATTGTTCCTATGATTTGGAAGGGATGGAGTGTAAGACCATTTCATTTGGCTACTCGTGTCCATTGCCTAGTGCTTGTTTGTTTGTTGTATGTGAGGATGCAATTGTAAGACCATGTTGTTGGCATTTGTACTCCCATGATCATCTGTTGGAGATCAGAGTAAGCCCAGATAGATTGGCATCTGATATCCATCTTTTCATTTGTGTTTGCTATGTGAGGATACAATTATAAGTCCATGTTGTTGGCACTTGTACTTCCTATGATCATCTTTTGGAGGTTGGTATAAGTCCAGATAGATTGGCACCTGACACCCATGTTTTGTTTTCTTTTGGGAGATTAGAGTAAGACCAGTTATTGGCATCTGACATCCGTGTTTTGTTTTGCTTTTGTGAGATTGGAGTAAGACCATTTATTGGCTTCCGGTATCATTGTTGTGTTTTAGGAGATTGGTGTAAATCCATTTATTGGTATCCGATATCCTCTTTTGTTTGTGAGATTGGTATAAGTCCATTGATGGCATCCGGTATCACCTAGCTTTTATTTTGCTTGCTTGTTTTGTTGCCTTATTCCAAAGGACACACTTGAATCATCTTCTATATGATTTCAAGAGGTGAACTTCTAGGAAGTTTTACACTCCTCCATCCAACCCTTTTTGTTTCAAAATCCCTTTTCACTTGTTGACTTTTAAAAACTTGTAAATACCTGTTGTGCAAACATTCTCATCTCATTTCAAATTAGAAACCTGGACCTTAAGTCCTTGACTTTTCAAACTTCACATTTCATAACACTTCTTTGAATCAATCCTAATCATACCTTGACCATATTTTGTGAATACTCATAATCAATTAACTTCACCCATTCAAATGTTTTGTGGCTTTGCCCATTGTTAACATGTTTTCATGCATTAGCCTTAGGTTTTAATTACCATGGTGGTTGATGTAAATCTTACCTTATCCTTAGTGAGTTGATTGTAAGTCTTCCATACTTATTATAGGGTTAACCCCTCACTAGTATGTTGAAGTCGTCCTCGCATGGTGGATTGTTGATTCAGGTTGAGTTTTCTCCCATTGGTAATGAAAAGCCTTAATGCTTGTGTTTTAAAATGAACTCACTAATTTTTGGAAATCTTTTAGCCGAACTACGGCGTTTTGATCCTTACCTTTGATGGAAGGTACGTAGGCAACGGGTTCATCCGTTCAAACACAAAAATAACTAACTTGTACATTCTTTTCTCATCTTCTCATTCATGTTTGCACAATGTGTCATAAACAAATAAACATTTTTTATACAACAAGTGTGAAAAGGGCTCCCTAGGAGTACCTAGGACGTGATGGGTGCCTAACACCTTCCCATTGCGTAATTTACCCCTTACCCAGATTCTCTGATCTTTTCATTAGTTTTCTACGTGTAAAACTTCTTAGGTTTTTGTTCGCTTTTTAACCAATCCTTTGGATAAATAAAAGTGCGGTGGCGACTCGATTCATTGTATGCTTTGCTTATGGTTTAATCAATAAATCATATAGCGACGAATACACCGCTACAGAAAAGTGGCGACTCTGCTGGGGAAAATGGAAAGCAACCCTGGTGGTATTGCCTACTTTTCACCCTTGTTGTATGATACTTGTTTATGTGTTATTTGACATATTTTTGTACAATTTGGGATAACTGTATTGATTGTAATGTTTGAATTGCTTGATATACAATTGCTGTTTGCTTTGGTGATCTCTGTGAGATGAGTTCTATACCCGAACTCGAGTGCACTCTAGGATAGAAGAATGACGTAGTCTTGTTGACTGGTGTGGAGTATTCCTTAGCCAGTTGACTTGCGAGTCCATTCACTTGGTGGAGGTCATGTTGGATTAATAATGTCACACAAGTTATTTGTGGTTAGGCATTATTCTTTCAATCATGTGCCTTAGAAGCCAAGAACCGTAGTTTACCAAGCCCATCTTGGCCTATTTTTTAGGACGTAGTGCGGAAGTCATTCAGATGTAAGTTCTGATGCGATTGTTACGCGATACTACATCTCTCTTGAGAATATTTTTGGAATACGAGTATTCGTTTCTCCGATAATATCCGAGAGATGGGACGATGATTATGGGAACCTCTGGTAGAACATGTCTGGCAGGTTTAAACCCTAGTACATTTCCTTTGGGTGGTTCTTAACCAGGACTCCATGCTCGTGACTCTCAACAAACCCGTGATTCGTGGTTGAGTCGTTCAGACATCGTTAATATCAATGGAACTTGGGCGTCGATAAGGTGTAAACCATAATCCGCCAAAATGGATGATTGATATTAAGGATGTTAGAGTCGGTTCATGTACCGTTAATATCAATGGAACTTGGGTGTCGATAAGGTGAAAACCTAAATCCACCAAAATGGATGATTGATATTAGGGATACAATGAGCTTTCCCATGACCTTTGTTTGGTGTGCTTTGCTTGATCCTTGAGTGTGATTGTTGCATTCATGCATTCATGCATTCATCTGCATTTCATGTCATCAGAAAAATGAGAAAATTTTCAAGGAACTTAAAGGGTTTATTTGCAAAATTTTCAGACATGGAAAGACCAAAAAGGCATACAAAGAAATACAACTTTAGACAGCCTGATGTAAAAGAGTTAAGGAATCTGGCATCTTATGTACTAGATCCCTTGGGTTTCAAAGCTCGCTATGGGAAGCTTCTGCCTCTGTTGACTACTCAGGTTGATGAGGGACTGATGAGTACTCTAGCTCAGTTTTACGATCCTCTGTATCACTGCTTCTCATTTCCGGACTTCCAGTTGCTACCTACTTTGGAGGAGTATTCCCACCTTATTGGGATCCCGATTCTGGATCAGGTGCCGTTCAGTGGCCTAGAGAGTATTCCGACCGCTCGAGAGATTGCGGACTTGTTGCACATAGATGAAGCTTTGATTAAAGCTAACCTGACTACCAAAGGTGGAATTTAGGGTCTTTCGTCCGAGTTCCTCATCGCTCAAGCTACTGTTTATGGGAAGGCCATGAGTGAGGATGCCTTTGAGGCTTTATTTGTGCTACTCATCTATGGATTGGTGTTGTTTCCCAACTTCGACAAATTCGTGGACATGAACGCCATTAGGATCTTCTCAGTCCTTAACCTCGTTCCGACTTTGTTGGGTGATGCCTATTTCTCTTTGCATCTGAGGAATGAAAAGGGTGGAGGAGTTATCGTCTGCTGTCTGCCTTTGCTGTACAAGTGGTTTATTTCGCACTTGCCGCAGACTCTTGCCTTCAAGGAGAACAAGGGATGTCTACGGTGGTCTCAGAGACTCATGTCTCTCACTAATGATGATATCTCTTGGTATGATCGTGTGTATGATACTGTGCAGATCATTGACTATTATGGTGAATTCCCTAATGTGCCTCTTCTTGGTACATGTGGTGGGATAAGCTACAATCCTATTCTAGCACGTCGTCAGCTTGGGTTCCCCCTAAAGGATAAACCTCATAACATTCTGTTAGAAGGTGTATTCTTTCAGGAGGGTAAAGATCCCCAAGGCCTGAAAGCCAGATTTGTCCGCGCTTGGCGCAAGATCTGCAAGAAGAGTAGGAATGAATTGGGTCTGAAGAATTGCATTGCTTTGGAGCCCTATACCTCTTGGGTTAGACAGAGAGCTTCTGTATACCTTATGCCATATGATCATCCGAGACCTACACCGTTGGATGTGGCTGGGCCTTCAACCCTCCCTACCCAACGTGTAGAGGAGTTGAGAGAAGAAGACCTTTCACGTGCTTGGATCCGTGAAAGAGAAGAATTGCTGCAACAGCTTAAGGAGAAGGACGCTCTGATTGAATTTCTCGAGCATCGGGTGATCGATGATCCCAACGACACGTGGACTTCCTTGCTTCCTCAGTCTTCCAAATTCTGGAAGAGGAAGTATGATCGACTTGCGAAGGAGAAAGCAGATATGGAAGCAGCCTATGAGAGAGAGATCAAGAAGCTGTGTGTTTCTCGTCTTCCAGCATCCCGAGCTATTAGGGATCCATAGGATGTTGTTTTCCTTTTCTCTTTGTAATATGATCAAAAATGCTGTACTTCTTTGTCTCGATTATATTGAATGAGATATTTTCCATAATGATAATAAATGCTTTAAAAATTCAAAATTGCAAGTAAATACCCTAAGGGTTCCTTGAAAATAAAACAAAGCATATGCACGAGCATTTCATGCATCATTTTGCATAAGCAGGTACCTTGATTCTGGTCTTCTTGTTCTGACTCTGTGTTCTTCATTTATTTTGAAGACAAGCTGACTCACCGGTACTATACTCGAGCCAATTCTGCAAGAGTTATGGATCAGCTAGAACAAGAGAACCGTGAACTGAAGGAAGAGGTCGCCAGACTTGGCGCTTTGATGGAGCAACTTCTTGCCGCTCAGAATCAACCTGCTCAACCGCCTGCAACTCCTGTCCAGAGGACAATTGTCTCAGAGATTGTAGCTTCGACAGTGCCAGTCAGTGCTCATTATGTGCCCAATGCTATGCCAGCCGGGTTCCCTTGGGGAATTCCTCCAGGTTTCATGCCTGATCTTCCTGCTCCAACCTTTGCTCACATGCCGGCATCTAGCCTGATCCCTGTTGCTGCTCCTCCTGTCGTGCATACCGTGCCGAGGGTAGACGACACCATCTATCATTCCGAGCCGTCTGAGGGCCCGGATGTTAATGAGAAGATGGACGCTATGAATGACCAATTCCTTGAGCTGAGGAAGGAATTGAAGACCCTCAGAGGGAAAGATTTATTCGGCAAGTCTGCTGCCGAGTTGTGCCTTGTTCCCGGTGTCAAGATACCGATTAAATTCAAAGTACCTGACTTTGAAAAATATAAGGGGAACACCTGCCCTCTTGCTCACCTGGTCATGTACGCCAGGAAGATGTCAACCCAAACGGATAATGATCAGCTTCTGATCCATTATTTCCAGGACAGTCTGTCCGGTGCTACGCTTAGATGGTACATGAGTTTGGACAGTGCTAATGTCCAATCCTTCAACGATCTTGGCGAAGCCTTCGTCAAGCAATATAAGTATAACGTTGATATGGCGCCTGACCGTGATCAGCTCAGGGCCATGTCTCAGAAGGACAAGGAAACATTCAAGGAGTACGCCCAGAGGTGGCGAGAGCTGGCTGCTCAGATTACTCCACCGCTAGAGGAGAAAGAGATGACTAAGATCTTCTTAAAGACTCTTAGCTCATTCTATTACGAGCGGATGGTAGCAAGTGCTCCCTCTGATTTCACCGAGATGGTGAACATGGGGATGCGACTTGAAGAAGGTGTCCGTGAAGGACGTTTGGCAAAGGATGAGAGCTCTTCTTCTAAACGGTATGGGGCGTTTAAGAAGAAGGATGGAGAGGCACATGTTGTGCAATCCCATGCCAAGCCCAGAAGACCCTCTGTTCAGAGGAAGCCTGCACGGCGCAACAGCAATCAGCACCAGGTGGCTCATATAGCACCTGTATTCAGAGACAGTGCTCAATACCAGCAACCTCAACATCAGCATCAGCAGCAACAGCCTTAGTATCAGCAACAACAGCGTCCACAGCAACAGGCTTATCAGCCTCGTGGAAGTACGACCAACCAAGCTAATTTGAATTATGATAGGAAGAAGATCAGCTTTGATCCAATTCCTATGTCATATGCAGAGCTTTATCCTTCCTTGTTGGAAAGGAAGTTGGTTAGTCCCAGGGGTCCTCCTGTCGTGCCTGCAAATCCCCAATGGTGGTATAAACCAGACCAACACTGTGTTTATCATTTCGGTGCTCCGGGTCATAACATTGAGAATTGCTATCCACTCAAGACTAAGGTTCAAGACCTTATGAGATGTGGAATTTTGAGCTTTGAAGATTCAGGCCCGAATGTTACCAAGAACCCATTGCCCGCGCATGGGAGATCTGTGAATATGGTCCAGGGATGCCCTGGGAAGTACAAGGTCAAATATGTAAGCCATATTAGACAGTCGTTGGTCGAATTACATCGGTTGCTGTGTCAGTACAGCCACATGGAGCATGACCACGACAAGTGCTGTATTTGTTCAGTCAATCGTCTGGGTTGTAATCAGGTACGAAGAGAACTTCAGGAATTGTTGGATGAGGGTACCATTGAGATTCTCCAGAATCGCAATGTTGATGAGGATGAACCGGAGGTTAATGTGATATCTCCTGTGTTCAATTTGCCCGAGCTTGTTGTTATTCGTTATGATAGCAGCAAGCCGAAGGTCTCTCCGTCTTTGGTGATCAAGCCTGCAGGTCCTGTGCCTTATTCTTCAGATTGAGCTGTGTCGTTCAGGTATAATCCCGTTGCTGTGCAAGATGGGGTAGAAGTGCCTTTGCCTTCAACGTCTTTCACCAACATCGCTGATGTGAGCGGGTTGACCCGTAGTGGTCGAGTATTCTCTGCCCCTCCCAAGACTCCTGTTGCTTCTGATACTGTTGAGCGTCCGGTTGGGACAGCTGTTAATATTCAGAATCTGGCACTTGCTGTTGCCGAACAACCCTCCTCCTCTGTACAAAAGACTCCCACTTCTTCTGTTGGCCCTAGTGGCATTGTGAATGAAGAATCTGATGAGATGCTGAAGCTCATCAAAAAGAGTGAGTACAATGTTGTAGACCAGCTTCTACAAACGCCATCCAAGATTTTAGTGTTATCTCTGCTGCTGAATTCAGAACCTCATAGGGAGGCTCTGCAGAAAGTTTTGGATCTGGCGTATGTCGATCACGACGTCACGATTGAACAGTTTGATAGTATAGTTGCAAACATCACTGCTTGCAACACGTTGAGTTTCTGTGACGCTGATCTCCCTGAGGAGGTAAGAGACCACAACATGGCTTTACACATCTCCCTGAATTGCAAATCTGATGCCATGTCCAACGTGTTGGTGGACACTGGATCATCCTTGAATGTATTGCCAAAAACCACACTCTCCAAGTTGTCATATCAGGGTCCTCCTATGAAGCAGAGTGGTGTTGTTGTGAAAGCATTTGATGGGTCGCGTAAAACTGTGATTGGGGAAGTTGATCTCCCAATCAAGATTGGACCAAGTGACTTCCAGGTTACCTTCCAGGTAATGGATATCCACCCATCTTATAGCTGTCTCTTAGGCAGACCATGGATTCACGAGGCTGGCGCCGTGACATCCACCCTACACCAGAAGCTGAAATTTGTCAAGAACAAGAAACTGGTTGTGGTAGGGGGGAAAAGGCTCTCCTGGTTAGCCACTTGTCTTCTTTCTCGTATATTGACGCTGAGGATGAAGTTGGAACGCCGTTCCAAGCATTATCTATTGATGAACCAATCGAGAAGAAGTCTCCTTCATTTTCTTCCTATAAGGATGCGAAACTGGCCATTGAATGTGGTGCAGTAGCTGGTTTAGGGAAGGTGATCGAGCTTGAAGACAATAGATCCCGGGCTGGCATTGGTTACTGTTCTGGGGAATTTAATGAGCAAGGTTTGTTCACGAGTGGAGGATTCATCCATGACGATCAACCTGAGGAAGAAGCTGTTGCTATCTTAGAAGAGGATGCAGAGGATCTGAGCAATTTCGTCATACCTGGTGGTGTCTGCCACAATTGGGTCGCTGTAGATGTTCCTACAGTCATTCATAGATCAGAGTAATTGTTCACTTTGTTTAAAACCCTTCTCCCATGCCAAAAGGAGAAGTGATGACATTGTTGGCGGTATTTAATACAATGATATTTCATTCAATTAATGCATTGTTAAACATTTGTTTTTCCATTTGTTTTCACTTTTTGCTTTTTGCATGAAATCAGTGATCACAAAAAACCCATAAAAACAAGAATAAAAGCAACATTTTCATCTGCATAATGATTTGCTTGTTTAAATTCTAAAGTTTTTAATTAACCAAAATCATTATGCAGGTTGATCTTAAAACCCATTGAACATAATGATCCAACGCCATCTCCCAATTTCGAATTCCCTGTATTCGAGGCAGAGGAAGATGATGTTGAAGGGATTCCTGATGAGATTACCCGTCTCCTTGAGCACGAGAAAAAGATCATTCAGCCGCACCTTGAAGATCTGGAAACAATCAACTTGGGGTCTGAGGATTGTGTTCGTATGGTGAAGATTGGGGCACTTCTTGAAGAGTTTGTCAAGAAGGGGTTGATCAGCTTGCTACGAGAATATTCCGATATCTTCGCTTGGTCATATGAAGACATGCCGGGTCTAGATACAGATATTGTGCAACATTTCCTGCCTTTGAAGCCTGAGTGTGTGCCTGTGAAGCAGAAGCTCAGAAGAACTCATCCAGATATGGCAGTGAAGATCAAAGAGGAAGTTCAGAAGCAAATTGATGCGGGGTTTCTGGTGACTTCTACATATCCTCAATGGGTGGCCAATATTGTGCCTATTCCTAAAAAGGACGGAAAAGTCCGTATGTGTGTTGATTACAGAGATTTGAATAAGGCTAGTCCCAAAGATGATTTTCCTCTACCACACATTGATATGTTGGTAGACAATACAGCTAAATTCAAAGTCGTTTCCTTTATGGACGGATTTTCCGGATATAATCAAATCAAAATGGCACCCGAAGATATGGAGAAGACAACATTCATCACACCTTGGGGAACATTCTGTTATCGAGTGATGCCCTTCGGTTTGAAGAACGCCGGAGCCACATATCAACGAGCTATGACTACCTTGTTCCATGATATGATGCACAAGGAGATAGAGGTCTATGTTGATGATATGATTGCTAAGTCCCGAACGGAAGTTGAACATGTTGAGCATTTGTTGAAGCTTTTTTAGCGTCTGAGGAAGTTCAGACTTTGCCTGAATCCGAACAAATGTACATTTGGAGTCCGTTCCGGCAAGTTGTTGGGTTTTGTTGTCAGCGAAAGAGGTATTGAGGTTGATCCTGCAAAGGTCAAAGCAATACAAGAGATGCCTGCACCCAAAACTGAGAAGCAAGTCCGAGGTTTTCTTGGCCGCTTGAATTACATTTCCAGATTTATATCCCACATGACTGCCACATGTGCGCCGATATTCAAGCTCCTTCGGAAAGATCAGTCTCACGATTGGACCGAGGATTGCCAGAAAGCTTTCGACAATATCAAAGATTATCTGTCTAAACCTCCGATCTTGTCTCCGCCGGTGGAAGGAAGACCTCTGATTATGTATTTGACTGTGCTTGAAGACTCGATGGGTTGTGTCCTCGGTCAGCAAGATGAATCAGGGAAGAAAGAATCTGCTATATACTACCTCAGTAAGAAGTTTACTGATTGTGAGTCTCGGTACTCCATGCTTGAGAAGACGTGTTGTGCTTTAGCTTGGGCTGCTAAGCGTTTGCACCAGTACATGATAAATCATACAACTTAGTTGATATCCAGAATGGATCCAATCAAGTATATTTTCGAGAAACTTGCTTTAACTGGGAGGATTGCCCGTTGGCAGATGCTGCTGTCTGAGTATGATATCGAGTATCGAGCTCAGAAGGCTATCAAAGGTAGTATCTTGGCTGACCATTTAGCGCACCAGCCGATTGAAGATCATCAGTCAGTTCAGTACGACTTCCCAGACGAGGAGATTCTGTATTTGAAAATGAAAGATTGTGATGAGCCAACACTTGATGAAGGTCTGGAACCTGGTTCCAGATGGACGATGGTGTTTGATGGCGCTGTAAATCAATACGGAAATGGAATTGGGGCAGTAATCATTACTCCTCATGGCACACATATTCCGCTTACAGCAAGGCTAACTTTCAAATGCACGAATAATATGGCTGAGTACGAAGCCTGTATCATGGGACTTGAAGAATGTATTGATTTGAGAATCAAACATCTTGATGTGTATGGTGATTCGGCCCTAGTGGTTAATCAGATCAAGGGTGAATGGGAGACGAATCAGCCAAGTCTTATTCCGTACAGAGATTATGCAAGAAGGATTTCAACATTCTTTACAGAAGTTGACTTTCATCATATCCCTCGAGAAGATAATCGGATGGCAGATGCTCTTGCTACACTTGCCTCAATGATTATGGTGAAATATTGGAATGAAGTCCCCAATATTGTCGTGATGCGCTTGGATAGACCAGCTCACGTATTTGCAGTCGAAGAAGTAAATGATGACAAGCCTTGGTATTTTGATATCAAGAATTTCCTCCAGAACTAGGTCTACCCGCCTGGGGCATCTGTGAAAGATAGGAAAACTTTGAGAAGGTTGTCAGGCAGTTTCTACCTCAGTGGTGAAGTGTTGTATAAGAGAAATTTTGACATGGTTTTGCTCAGATGCGTGGATAGACACGAAGCAAACCTGTTGATGACTGAGGTCCATGAGGGTTCATTTGGTACTCATTCCAATGGACATGCCATGGCTAGAAAGATGTTGAGAGCAGGCTACTATTGGCTGACAATGGAGTCTGACTGCTGCAAATATGTGAAGAAATGCCACAAGTGTCAGATTTATGCGGATAAGACTCATATTCCTCCGACACTTCTGAATGTGATTTCATCACCATGGCCTTTCTCTATGTGGGGAATCGACATGATCGGCATGATTGAACCGAAAGCGTCCAACGGACACAGGTTTATTCTCGTAGCAATTGACTACTTCACCAAATGGGTTGAAGCCGCTTCGTACGCGAATGTGACCAGACAGGTGGTTGTGAAGTTTATCAAGAACCAGCTGATTTGCCGTTATGGTGTGCCAGATAAGATCATTACTGATAATGGATATAATCTGAATAACAAGATGATGGATGAGTTGTGCGCTGAATTCAAGATTGCACACCATAATTCCTCTCCCTACAGACCCAAGATGAATGGGGCTGTTGAAGCTGCTAATAAGAATATCAAGAAGATTATCCAGAAGATGACCGTTACGTACAAAGATTGGCATGAGATGCTGCCATTTGCTTTGCATGGATATCGTACATCTGTACGCACTTCAACAGGGCAACCCCTTTTTCTCTTGTTTACGGCATGGAAGCTGTTCTCCCAGTAGAGGTGGAGATCCCATCAATGAGAGTCTTGATGGAAGCCAAGTTGAGTGATGCTGAATGGATTCAGAGTCGTTATGACCAACTGAATTTGATTGAAGAGAAGCGATTAACTGCCATGTGCCATGGTCAGTTATATCAGCAGAGAATGAAGAAAGCGTTCGATAAGAAGGTCAAGCCTCGTGTGTTCCGAGAAGGTGACCTCGTGCTCAAGAAAGTCTTGTCTTTCGTGCCCGATTCCAGGGGCAAGTGGACTCCAAACTACGAGGGTCCATATGTTGTTAAGAGAGCCTTTTCAGGCGGTACTTTGATGCTTACAACAATGGATGGGGAGGATTTCACTCGTCCTGTGAATTCAGATGCAGTCAAGAAATACTTTGCCTAAAAAAAAGGGGTATATGCAAATGAAAAACAGAATAGCTCGCTAAGTTGAAAACCCGAAAGGGCGGCTTAGGCAAAAATGAGCGTCTCGGTGGAGTACCCGCGAGGGTAATCCAGGCAAAAATTAGAGACTTGAAAAAAAGGTATATTTGCATCCCGCTAGATTGAGTACCTCACCCTGGGGCAATCTAGGCAAAAATTAGGGATTCGGCAAGTAACTGCATCCTGACAAGACTTTCTGGCCACCAGCTGCCTGTTTGTCAGAGGATTCTCGATTCGTCGTCAACTGAAGCTTCGAATACATCGAGATTCAAATTGGTAGAGAAAGGATCATTATGTTCAATGTAGCCCTCTTCCAATATATATCACTGATTTCAAATTTGTACAGATCTATGGAGTCTCGCCATTTGCGGGCTACCATTCCATCAAATAAATTTGAGCTTTTATCCAATTATTTGCACTCTTATTTGTTTCCGTTCAACAAATGTTTTGCATGTTTTAATTGATAAAATATCATTGTTTTAAACAAAGAATTTTTCAAATCATTGTTTTAAACAAAGTGAATATTCATAATGATGAAAGGATACTCGGGAATGTCTCAGTGCTCTCCCGAGGGTGGTATGATTTCCAACAGGTAAGACATTTGTTCATATTCCTGGCTTTGGTTGTATCCTCTTTCTCCTGCTTTTTGTTGGGGTTGCTCCCCAAGCAGAGCTTTTGTTAGGGTTGTTCCCTAAGCAGGGTGTTGTTGAAGACTTCGTTTTCTTCTCCAGCAGTATTCTCCCCCAGCATGGGTGTTTTCCATTTGGAAGTTTCGGTAGTGGGTGGTTTGAGACCCCGGTACCCTGTCACTCTCCCTAGTGCAATCGCCAGCGGAGTTGTGGTTTTTATCCTCATCATGGATGCTTTCCCTTTGAAGATTCAGTGGTTGGTGGATTGATATCCCGGTACTTTACCGCTTTCCCCAGCATTGTCGCAAGCAGAGCTGTTGGTGGGGTTGTTCCCCAGTATAATTGTAAGCAGAGTGTTGTTGAAGACCCAGTTTTCCTCCAGCAGCAGTGTCTCTCCAGCATGGATGTTGTGTTTGGAAGATTCAGTAAGTGGGTTGACATCTCCGTACTTTATCTATCTCCTCGGCACAGTCGCTAGCGGAATTGTTATTCTCCCCCTTCAGCATGGTTGCGTTCTTTTTTGAGGATTCGGTGGTTGAAGGAGTGGATATCTCAGTAGTTCATCCATTTTCTCCAGCGTATTCTGCAGAATGGTTGTTGTGGCAGTTTCTGCCTGTTGAAAACTCTCTCAATCCCCAGTAAGGGTCGGTTGGTGGCTCTAGCATCCCAAAGGTTGGAGTGATTTCCTGATTTGCTTGTGATCCCAGTAGAGTAGCTTATTCTACTTGCGCGATCCGTCGGATGTATGTTCTCCCCGAGTAGAATGGCGTGTCGCAGAATCTACTTGTGTGGTGCTTTCTCCTTCAATGGTTTGTTCCCTAGAAGGATAGTTGACAGCTTTCCCCAGTAGAGTTGATTGTGCAGTTAGATTCTACTCGGATGATTCTCCTGCCGTGGGTTGTTCCCCGGTGGAGTTATGTGGAGTCGCTTTCATAGCAGTGAGCTCTTGTTCCCCTGCAGATATTTTGGGACTTCTCCCGCTTCCCCAACAGATTTGTCTTTGTGGCCGATGTTGCCTGTTGTGACTTTCTGCTCCAGTTGGGTGATTGTTGATCCATTACTCAGAAATTCTGTGATATCTTTTGTTTTGCCTCCCGCAGATCTTTGCTTTTTAGCACGTGGATCTCCGCAGATTGGCGTTTCCAGTTGGTTTTTTCCCCTGGAAGTATAGTACCGGGCGTGCGATTCCTGGGCCTGTTGTGTTAGATATGTCTGTTTTGTCAGCATTCATCAAACATAAATTACGCATATTCATGCATATTCATAAAACATTCAGATATTCATGTTGCATTTTTTGCCATATATCTCTTGATTGTTGTTCTCCTGCTATGGGTGATATAGATCTCTTTATAGATCTCCCTAAGCAGATGTCGGGTGTTTAAATCTCTCCATATAGAGTCAGCCCCGTAAGCAGAAAGTGTCTGCTTTTTCCTTCTGCAGTTCCCCACTGAGATTATCCTCGTGGATGACGGTTTCTTCCGTTTCCTCCCCAACACATATATTGGGATGGATGTTCCTATTGGGTTATATCCTCATAGGACGAGTTTTGATTTAGTCTGTCTTTTCGGATTGATCCCGAATTGGCACTTGTCAACCGTTTATTGTGCTTCCCTGTGGAATGAACGAATGATTTGCCCAGTAACCAGCAATAATTCTTTTATCCCCAGCGGAACTTTTTCGGGCCTCTACCCTCGTATTCGGTAGTTGTAAGTCCTATGTTCCCTCTTCTTGGTGGAATTTGTGGTTATATACCTTTTATTCCTCGAGCAAGAGTTGTTGGTTTTCTACCCAGTATTCGGTAGATGTAAACCCTAATTTGTGTTTATTCCCACCAGAGTATGGCTACTACCCCGTATTCGGTAGTCGTAAGTCCTATCTATTTTCCCTAGCAGAGGTAACCTTTGTGGTTCGTTCTGGTGGATGGTGGATTTTCTGTTGTTGTGGTTTTATCCCCAATGGAATTTGTGTCTCCCGGTGGAATAAGTTGAAATAGCGCTCAGTATTTGGCCGTCATTCACCCTATCCCCCAGTGGAGTTGGTGGTCTTCTACCCCGTATTCGGTAGTTGTAAATCCCATGTTGTGATTGTTCTCCCCAGCGGAGTTTGTGCCTTATGGTACAAGTGGATAATTGCCGGATGCTTGCAATTTTATCCCAGCTGAGTCTCTGGTTGTCTACCCAGTAGTCGGTAGCAGTAAAACCTTTTGTTTCCTCAGCCAGATTTTTGGTATTCTACCCCGTATTCGGTAGTTGTAAACCCTAATTTCTCTCCTTTGCAGAGTTAACCTTGTTGTTCATCCTAACCGATGATGGTTACTCTTTGCGGTTATCTTCATTCAATATTTGATGTTGATATTCCTCCCTTTGCTTGTGGATGATTGCCGGTTGCTAGCAATTGTATCCCCAGCAAGTTGTTTTCTGGATAATTGCCGTATGCTTGCAATTTTATCCTTTGAAGTCGCCAGTGGGTCCTTTCACCGTTTGCTAGTGATTTGTTCCCCGTATTATTGATTGACTATCAATATACCCCCAGCTGGTCTTTGTGGATAATTGATGTTCATGCGATTCATCCCCGGATCATTGATTTTGTACCAATGCATCCTCAGCAGATTGCCTTTCATTTACCCGTTTGCTTGGTAATGATTGTTGCTTCCTTTTGATTGGTCATCTTTATATACCTAGTGTTGGTATCCCGATACCTTTCTCTTCGGTCGATTTATCCTTTGTTAACCCAGTAACCGGTTGTGGATAATCTTCCATGCGAGTATGTTATCCACGTTTTGACGGTAATGGATAATATGTCTCATGCGCTCTTCAGTTGAAACCTCTGTTGTTTCCCTAGTCGAGTAAGATTCGTTTTTTCCCTTTGCGGAATCGAACGTTTTGTTGTGTTTTGGATAATTGCCGGATGCTTGCAATTTATCCCCTTTGGGTTGTCTTTCGTTTACCCGGATGCTTCGTATCGATTGTCTCTCTTTTTGGTTGATCACCTATTATATGCCCTAACCGGTATCTCTGGTGTCTCTTCCTTTTCGAGTATATTATTCACGGTCTGCCGGTAATGAATAATATGTCTCTTGCGTTCTTTGGTTGGAATCCTTTGTTGATCTTCCCCCAGTAGAGTGAGATTCGTATTCTTTGAAGAATCGAATGTCCATCCTCCAACCAGTTTGTGTTTCGGATGATGAGTGTTTTGGCATATATACCAATTCACGTTTTCGGTAGATCACCTATTATATACCTCGGTATCTCTGGTGTTTCCTACCATGCGAGAATATTATCTACGTTCTGACGGTAATAGATAATACATATCATGCGAGCATTCTATCCACGTTCTGACGGTAATGGATATTATATCTCATGCACTCTTTGGGTTTGTGTCCCCAGTTGAGTAAGATTCGTTTTCCGTTGTGGATTCGAATGTCCATCCTGTAAGTCGATTTGCTTTTTCAAGCCCTCCTTTCGGATGATGAGTGTTTTGGCATATATACCAATTCACGCTTTGGTCGGTCACCTATTATATACCTCGGTATCCCTGGTGTTCCTTCCTTTCTGCTCCCTATTATGACCTTGGTCCCCTGTGGAGTCAGGTTTGCCTGAGTTGATGTACCTTTTTCAGGTCTTTCTCAGATGTTTGGATTGATTGATATCTCTCACCCTTATACCGGTCTTAGATATTCATTCTTCCTGAGTTTGTTGCCCTTATACCGGTAACATCTCATCTTTGGCTTCCCCTGGAGAGTCTTTTTCTAGATTTCCCCAGCGGAGTTGTATTGCTATTTGTGTTGCTGTATTGGCGTTCTCCCCAGTACGTGCATTGTGTGAGTCAGCTTGAGTCATTCTAATGGATGTGTTTCCTTTGGAATTGATTCTTATTCCCAGTGTGAGTCCTTTACTTCCCCAGTAAGGTCTCCAGTCAGTTTTGTTTTCCCCAACTCGGAGTCGTGTCCTGCTCACGCATTCTTTTTTTTTATTATCCCCTATAAGAGTCCATAAGAGTCCTGTTAGAGTCTCTGTTCCTGGTGAATGTATTACTCCGATGGATCGTCTTTTCTTCTGTGTGAACTATATCCCCACAGAGTTTGTGTCTTTTGCATGCATACATTTGCATCATGAGGTCTCTTAGGGACCAAAATTTGTCTCATTACTGTTATTTAAGCCCATTCTACCGCGTCGAGATGAAGATTTCTAAACTTCATTTCTCCGGCTAGAATGACCTTAAATAGGGGCATCTGTAAGACCCCAATTTTGTCCCTAAGATCCCTCATGGCATCATATCATATCATATCATTGCCTCAAGGATCTTTGTGCACCTTTGTTTCCCTCCTAGTGAGTGGGTATCTTGTGAGTGTGGTTCTTGATCACCAAGCATGTTTAGCATTTGTATATCATTGCTTTTCATTTGTTTATTAACCCAAAAGTACAAAAATATTGTCATCTAACCTTGTTACTTGCAGCTGAAGCAAATTAGGTCAAATCAGTCAAAATCAGTCATTGAGCAATGGATGGTGGCCATTCTTGAAGAATTTGGGCACCATGATCATTCATCAGAAGTTCATATGAGTTGTGACATCACTTGGAATCAAGATCTCAAGAGAAAGGGGCTTGAAATTCATCAAAGCATGGCTCAGTCAACCAAAACCCTAGCAAAGTCAACTGTGGTCAACTGTGCATTTAATCAGGGATTTGAGGGTGTGAGATGGTTGGAAAGGTCTCATTCATGCCCATACAAGCCTCATATAACATGTCAAACATCATCATTGAGGAATTGGAGGTCAGACAAAAAGTTTCCCAAAATAGCAAGGACCTGTAATTTTCAACTGCCAAAAATGGAAAGTTCTTCTCCTCAAAATTACATCCTCAAGCAAGCTTCAAATCAAAATTTGTCCAACATGAAAGTTGAAGATCTTGCTCTTGCCTTTCCAAAAAGTCTAAGAACACTCATTTCTCATTTGTGGTTGACAAGTTATGATCAAATCATTTTCAAGAATTTTGGAACTTCAAGGAGGCATAACTCTTGAACCATTTGGCCAATTTGGGTGATTCTTTTTTGAGCAAACTCCATTTGACATGCTTTATCATAATCCATCATTACATTTCATCAAAAATCATTACATCAAAAGGTCATTTTTCAAGTGAACCATTTAAATTTTGGTGGGAAAAATAGTGAATTTGAAAAATACACATGATTTTCACTCCAAACCAAGGCCAATAGCTTCAAAACAGAAATTTGGACTTGCTTCAACTGGTTTTGCACTGTTCCATTGATCACACTTACATAAGGGCATTTTTGCCAAATTACATAACAATTGCATTTTCACTAATCCATTTCATTTGTTGCTAATCATGTTTACCAAGTGGATTAACAGGTACTATAAGACCTTAATCATAACAGAAAATCGATGACAATTCATTTTCTCAGATCCAAATCCAAAAACCTCCAAATTCTCTCAAATTTTTCCAAACTTTTTTCAACTTTCTTTCATCAAAATTCATCATTATTTCTGCTTGTTCTGGCTTGATTCATCATCTGCAGGTTTTGTTGAGTTTTTGTTGAAGTAAAGTGTGGAGAATTCATGCTAGATCGTGGCTGTTGGACATTGATGCATTCACGTGGCAGTTGGAATTTCAAGAAGATCTGAGCATTGTTGAGCTGCATACTTGACTCCATTCATCTTCCTCAGCATCATTGAAGTTCTGTTTTCACAATCCAAGCCTTGAAATCACCAGAATCAAGATCTGCAACTTCAAGAGGTAAGAACTCGAACCTCACAATTGCTAAAATTATGATATGGCTTTGATAGATCGTTCGTTGCTGAGCTTACTGCAAGTTGAATCGTGCAAATCCATTAGGTTTTGAGCTAGATATGTCGATCTGAATGTTTGATTGTGAAACTTATTTCTATCGAATCTTTTGCTATGGTTAAAATTAATGGAAATCAATGTTAGATTCATGATCTAGGTTGAATGAGGATTCGAGTGATATGCATCTTGTCCATTTCTGTGACCAAATGTTCTTGACCAGTATGAACGTGATGAATGTGATGATGAATGTCTTAAATTCGTTTCCAGAATGCTCATAGATCCAGTTGCCTTGCCTTTGCTTTTGAATTTGTGTTTCCCGCGCCATGAACCAATCAGAAGGCGCCACGCCTTTTAATGAAATGAGGCATTTGGTACAAAACGCGCTCAATTTGAATTGCGCTGGGGATCGATTCCCCGTTCCAGCAAAAGTCCATTTGCCTTGCATTATTTTCTTCCAATTGCTCACATGTTTATCCATGGTTATTCATGCTTTTTCTTATTTTCTTTCACACCAAAAAAATCATAACTCACTCATTATTAATCCAAATCATGTGAAATTTTTTGTGGAATGTTCATCATCATGTCCTTGTTTTTTTGGTGATTTTTAATATTTTTGTGCACGGGTAGAAAAAGTAAATGCCTAGGGTTTACTTTCATGTACCATTTTTTGCACCTTGCTTACTATTTCTTTCATGGAATGATGATGCCTCATTAGAAATTCTTGAAATTTTACATGCATGATTTAGACTCATTCCTGGTTATTTTGGTATATGGTTTGTGATTTTTGAGTTCCTGGATTGTGCGATATGATGTAATCTTTGGAGGTGTGATAATGTATGTCACACCATGTCTTGTTCATGTTCTCGATTTTATTTTCTATGCTTATTGAACTTGAATTGACTTGGATTTTTGTATGTGGATACTTATGGATGTCTAGTTTGCTTGTGATTTTTCCTGGAATTTTTGAATGCATTTTCTATTTGTTTGAGAATTTTCCCTCTGTTTGACCAATTGTTGACATTTTGTGAGTCATGATCTTATATGTTTTGTGAAATTCTCATGCATTATTGGATGGATTTGAAATTTGGCATGTGCATTATAGACATCTTGAAGTTTGCCATGGCTTTGATCTCATTCATTTATCATGTTTGGTCACTGTTTTATGATTGCATGAAGTTGATGCTTGATTTGTGGTCTTGTATGAGCTTGCTTGAACATGCTTTGATTTGTTGATTTTAATTGACTTACTTCCCTTTATCCAAATGCCATGAAATTTGGTATGCTGCTCATTGAATGTGTTCTGTTTAAGCATGACTTTTCCTGGAATTTATTGAGCCATTTTGGTATTGATATGCTTGTGTTCATTCTGTTTACATCATTGAGTTCCCAACTTGCCTAGTTTGACATGTTTCGCTTATGAAATGGAATTAGTGTATAGTTTTGATATGGGACCAACTGGAATTTGTTCTTATTTGATTAATATTGATTTTGATTAACTTTCATGTTCTGTTTTAAGTTTTTTCTCCTCCTTTGACCCTAGGCTTTGGCCTAAGGGTTTACTTCTCACCTTTGAGTTTGTTTTCAGGTTAAAGAAGCAAATGCTTTAAGGAGGTTAATTCAAGTTGATTGAGTTTGGTTTACTTGATTGTGATGAACTAACTTGGTTTGTTTTGTAGGATGCTAACTCATTTGATTTGAGTTTGTGCTTTGCACATGTGATTGATTGTGTTGACTATTGGTTCTTATCTTGTCTGTTTTGACTTTGTGACTTGGATACTGATTATATTTGATCGATTTCAGGTACCATAGTTGCTTTAGTTCCTTTATGAACTTGCTATTGCTTTGCTTGATAGCATTAGCATTGAGGTAGAATCTCTTGTCTCCATGTAGTCTGGAAGACATGGCTTGTTATTTAGCCAGGCACCTGTCTGAAGTCCTCCTTAAGAGGCAATGTTTGTGATTGTTTATTTTTGTCCCCAAGCAGGTGAAGTCCTTTTAATAAGGCAATTGGTAGACAAAAGAGATATGTAGCCTATCTCCTACTATTCTGTGAGTCACTCACCTTGCTCACACCACATGTGTTGATGCATAGTGAGTAAAAGCCCAAGATCTATCGAGTCATTAACTTGTGGAGAGAGTTCCAGCTTTCTGAACTCCCACACCTTCTGATATTCAATGCTCTCCCTGACCAGGGATAAGAGTGATGAGGCACACCCCTCATATCCTTTCATCTGCTTCACCTTGGCTCTCAATGTCAAGGTTAAGAGCACCCTTTACCCTATTCCAGTTGACTTTTAAGTCTAACCCTTTGATTGAGCCTAATTGTTTGGTTATAGTGGGTGCTAAATGTTTGTTTGATTGATTGCTTCATATGTACATGTTTGCTTGCATACCTTTGTGCATTTATCATCATTGATTGTTCATTATTGCATGAACATCATTTCATATCTTTGTGACTTGTTTGAGTTTGCCCATTGAGGACAACTGTAAGTCCATTCATTGGCCATTGTTCCTATGATTTGGAAGGGATGGAGTGTAAGACCATTTCATTTGGCTACTCGTGTCCATTGCCTAGTGCTTGTTTATTTGTTGTATGTGAGGATGCAATTGTAAGACCATGTTGTTGGCATTTGTACTCCCATGATCATCTGTTGGAGATCAGAGTAAGCCCAGATAGATTGGCATCTGATATCCATCTTTTCATTTGTGTTTGCTATGTGAGGATACAATTATAAGTCCATGTTGTTGGCACTTGTACTTCCTATGATCATCTTTTGGAGGTTGGTATAAGTCCAGATAGATTGGCACCTGACACCCATGTTTTGTTTTCTTTTGGGAGATTAGAGTAAGACCAGTTATTGGCATCTGACATCCGTGTTTTGTTTTGCTTTTGTGAGATTGGAGTAAGACCATTTATTGGCTTCCGGTATCATTGTTGTGTTTTAGGAGATTGGTGTAAATCCATTTATTGGTATCCGATATCCTCTTTTGTTTGTGAGATTGGTATAAGTCCATTGATGGCATCCGGTATCACCTAGCTTTTATTTTGCTTGCTTGTTTTGTTGCCTTATTCCAAAGGACACACTTGAATCATCTTCTATATGATTTCAAGAGGTGAACTTCTAGGAAGTTTTACACTCCTCCATCCAACCCTTTTTGTTTCAAAATCCCTTTTCACTTGTTGACTTTTAAAAACTTGTAAATACCTGTTGTGCAAACATTCTCATCTCATTTCAAATTAGAAACCTGGACCTTAAGTCCTTGACTTTTCAAACTTCACATTTCATAACACTTCTTTGAATCAATCCTAATCATACCTTGACCATATTTTGTGAATACTCATAATCAATTAACTTCACCCATTCAAATGTTTTGTGGCTTTGCCCATTGTTAACATGTTTTCATACATTAGCCTTAGGTTTTAATTACCATGGTGGTTGATGTAAATCTTACCTTATCCTTAGTGAGTTGATTGTAAGTCTTCCATACTTATTATAGGGTTAACCCCTCACTAGTATGTTGAAGCCGTCCTCGCATGGTGGATTGTTGATTCAGGTTGAGTTTTCTCCCATTGGTAATGAAAAGCCTTAATGCTTGTGTTTTAAAATGAACTCACTAATTTTTGGAAATCTTTTAGCCGAACTACGGCGTTTTGATCCTTACCTTTGATGGAAGGTACGTAGGCAACGGGTTCATCCGTTCAAACACAAAAATAACTAACTTGTACATTCTTTTCTCATCTTCTCATTCATGTTTGCACAATGTGTCATAAACAAATAAACATTTTTTATACAACAAGTGTGAAAAGGGCTCCCTAGGAGTACCTAGGACGTGATGGGTGCCTAACACCTTCCCATTGCGTAATTTACCCCTTACCCAGATTCTCTGATCTTTTCATTAGTTTTCTACGTGTAAAACTTCTTAGGTTTTTGTTTGCTTTTTAACCAATCCTTTGGATAAATAAAAGTGCGGTGGCGACTCGATTCATTGTATGCTTTGCTTATGGTTTAATCAATAAATCATATAGCGACGAATACACCGCTACACCCGTGTTGCCAACATTATCCGGGTTTCCATCAGCATTTGCGTTACCCGCGTTACCAGTGTTCACAGGGTTATCAGGGTTACCAGGGTTTCCCTCAGCATTTGGTATCTCTACCTCTGGATCGGGCCTCGGTTGCTCAACCAATTCCCTCAGCTTTTCCTGGCCTTCTGCCATACCAGTCATCAATGTCATGAACTGATCCATCCTTTCACGCATATCAGCCAGCTCTTTCTGTACCTGGTCCATCGCTAGTTGGAGACGATTTTCCTTTGTCGGGTACCTGCGGACTCGCTTGGGACCAATAATGCCTGAGACAGGGAACAAACTTTAGACACTACGGTGACACCTGCAAAACAAACAAGGGTTAGTATGCATGGTATGCGATGCACTGCTTATTCAATTTCAAGGCACCCCCTTAAAAAGGGAATACCCTGCAAATGAATAAGCATGAGATGTTGGATGCAAATATGCAGATGATGTTATGCAATGCAAAGGCATGTCAATCAGGATTGTTGGATCCGCTTGAACATCTGTCAGGTTGCACTGCCTGGAGAGAAACCCACTGAGGAATATAATACCGGATTAGCACTTCGGCATGAATTCGGAACCAGGAACCATAGAACACAGTCATCAACTCAGAACCCATACTTCAGAACCAACGGTCACCAACAAGAGCCGAACAATAGTCACCAACAGAACAAGTCACCATCAGTACCTGTAAATGATTCATTCCCGCCCACTCACGGGTGTAATCTAGGCCAGGGTAAGGTCAAGAGAAACGCAGGATAAACAATCCTTTCAAGAATATCATCATATGCTGACCAGGTGTATGCAACGATAATACCCCATCAGAATCTGAACTGCTCGTGATACCATGTTCCGCTAAGTGACGCCATACCACCCGCTTCCCATGAATCACTCTATTCCTAGGTGTCCTAAAGTTCACTCATAGCCTGTGTATTGGGCCTTTTACCTCTTGTGACTCCCACCCAACAGTGAAACAGGTACACAACCAGCACAGTATACATGAAACAGTAAAGCGCACATAGGATGCAATGCAAGCAGATAAGTATGCAAAGCAATAAATAAATAACACACAATAGACAATAAACAAACAAAAGCTAGGAAAGGCCCACTAGGGAAATATATAATCCCCAGCAGAGTCGCCAGCTGTCGCAACCTAAATGCAAAAAAGAGACAACCGGCGAAAAAAGAGAAATGACAGGAGAGTCGCCACCGTGCGTTATTTATCCCAAAGGAGGGAAAGGAAACGCTCGAAGTAAACCTGGGAGAAAGGAAAGGAAAAGACAAGGTCTCGCAACCAAATCTTGGGTTCGGGAGCCGATTATGTGAAGGGAAGGTATTAGCACTCCTGCGCATCCGTAGTACTCTACGGGATCCACTTTTGTTGTTCTTGTCTAAAGGGTGTAGGTTTATCTAATGTACTATTTACTAAAAAAGGGATTTAAAGAAAATGACTCGCACGGATGTCGCATCCACTGTATACGTATCTCATCTGAATATGAGAATCAGAGTCTTCGTATCTCGGCTACCTATGGGTTAAGGGGAAGTGTGCTCGGTAAGACATCGCGTCTTATGTCTACGTATCTCATCTGGAATGAGAATCAGAGCAAAACGTAGTTCGGCTAACTACGGGGTTGGTTTGGACGAACGACGTTACTACGCAATCTACCGGATGCTCGACCTTTGGAGACTTACTCGCCTGTAGTAGAAGGAGTTAACGTGTTCTTAGGGGAAGAAAAATCAATGAGTTGTTGGTGTTTTAGGAATGCTCATGCAAAAAGGCAGTCCTAGACGAAGGAACCACGCTACCTTAATTGACATGCAAACGGGAGACTATACGAAACCTAGCAATCCTATGGGGAGACGATCACAAAATAAACATGCATAAAGTAAACACGCCAACAAGGGGGCTCAAACATACATGGGTAGGGCTTTAGTCAAGAGGGGTCATATCAACCTCGACAAACAAGCCATGGGAGGGTAATCAAATGGGCTCTTAACCACTGACATTGACCGTCAGGGTGAGCAGATCAAAAGGGTAATGAGAATAAGACCTCATAGCTCTTAACCCTGGACAGGGCGAGCTCATGACAAGGCGTGGGGGTTCAGAAAGGGGGAACCCTCTCCACTGACCGACCGGACAAAAGATCTTGGGCTTTTGTTCTGAAGCATCGACACGTAGTGTGATCTTAAAGAACGACGCACTGAATAACGGGGGATTGACTACTAATCCCTTTTATCCGTCAATTGCCTCTTCATGGAGGTCTTTAGCACTTATGCCTCTTCTTGGAGGTCTTTAGGCACAAAAGTAAACAAACAAAAGAAAACATTGCCTCCTATTGAGGTCTTCCAGCTAAGAAAGCGGTAAAAAGTGGGAAAAATAAAGGGATCAAGAGATCTACCGCACGGATAAAGATCCGAAGTAACAACAACTAAAGAAATAAGAAAACCCAGAGACTCTTCCAAGCTAAACACCATCAAAGAAAGCGAGTCAGTACAGGCAATCGGAATAAACCTCCAGGTGGTATCCCACAAATAAAGTGGAATACCAAGCAAGCTATCCCTACAAGAGTATGTGAGCCCTCACAAAAACTCAACAAACAGGTTAGAGTAACATGATGGAATCAGGAGAAAACAATGTCATGCAAAACACAAAACAGATTAGAGCAAACATAAAAAGCAACTGCTGTCGCGATCGCTGCTGCTTCGCCTAGCGAGGGCTTAGCGAAGCTTCGCTACAGGCTTGCCTAACGATGATGCTAGCGAACGCCTGCGGGTTTTGGGTTCTTCATGGATAACAGTGCGATCTCAGAAACCCAAACCCTGTGGTTTCCATTTCAAAAATCAAGTGATCAAACATTCAAGGTATTGTTTACACATTCATGCACATCTAAACCCGCATGTGAAACCTAACGATAATACCTCATACATTCAGATCATTCAAATCGACATCATAGAGTAATGGGAATAGGGCAAACCTGATTGGAGAGATCGAATAAAATCGGATGGCACGGCTGGGTTTGCAAAGCAATGTTAGGGTTTACGTGAAATGGGGAGTGAAAAAGTGTGTGAGTCAGAGTGAACTTTTCAGAGCTGTCTGGAGGCTGCTGCAGATTAGTTCGTATCTCTCCTTCTCTTCCTCTTTCTCCCTGCTTCTCTCTAGGGTTTTATTCTACTGAGACTCTAGTATTTATAACCTGATTTCCGTGGCTTGGTGGGCTCAAATGAGGGCAACTCAAGCCCATGACTTTCTGTTATATTCTGAAAACGCGTGCGCTTCGCCTAGCGAAGGATCTGCTCGCCTAGCGAGCATGACAGTTCAAATTCTCTAGGCGAACCATTCTGCTCGCCTAACGAGCATGACAACTCAGAGACAGATTTTTGCTCCTTCAAGATTAGCATTTTGAATGATGAATAGACCCCATTCGAACCTGTTGGAAGTAACTCACGTCTTTCCCTTGTGTTGACTAATCACCCGAATAGAACCCACTAAGTGTCTTAGATGATGCTCAAGCTTCTTGAATCTGATCCTGATTGACATGATGAAATGCAATATGGAATGTTAAATGACCTAAAAAATGAATGCATGAATGAGGAGGGAAAATTTTGGGGTGTTACAATATCTTCTGAAATATTACAAACATAATTATTCAACCCCACACAACTTCAAACAAGACTCTTTCAACCCTTTGAATAGGGTGATAATATTGTTTTTCACTTCTCGGCTTGTAATGAGTTTTAAACAAAAAAGGAGAATAGGCTCAAGGGGGTTTCAAACAAGGGATGCAATTATTTCAAGGTTGGCTTTTTGGCTAACTGGCTAAAAAAACAAAAAAAACAAAAACAAAATTGCCTTTATCATATCAGTGTGCACAAGTAAACAACAACATCAACAAGAGTCAATTCAAGTTCTAGAGACTAACAGACATGAGTGAATCACACAAGAAATAAAGGGATGGATTTTTGTATGTTATCCATATAAGGCTCAAAGCTCACCAGGGTTAATGATCTACTGCTAAATGTAACACCCCGATTAAAATAAGAGAATTATTTAATTGAGTTAATATTATTTTATTAATGTAATTAAATAAAGTTGAATTATTGGATTATTTTTATTACTATTATAGATGTTATTTATTTTAATAATAATTAAATAAATAAAATAAATGGAATATGAAGAGTGGAAGGGTAAAAGTGGAAATTGGATAAAGGAGGCCAAAGTGAGGACTCAGGTTGTTTCACGTGTTTTGCCTCAGAGTCAGAGAAAGGGGGAGAAACGCTGAAGAGAAAGAGAAGGAAGAGGAAAAGGCCAAAGATTGCTCAGAGCTTCCTTCAATCCAAAGAGGTAAGGGGTCTGAACCTTATTAAACAATAATATGCTGAAAATGGTGAAATATTGGATGAACGAAATTGGGATTTTAATCGAAGGAATTCGTAGAAATTATATGCAATGATGTTAGGATTTGTGAAATCGAATAGGGGACTATTTGTATTAGATGATATGAGTGATTTTGTGTGAAATTTGGACTGTGGAAGGATGAATTTGGATAGATCTCGTAGCAGAAAAAGCCATTGCAGATCTGGAAATCTGGTTCCTGGTCATACGCGTATGGCACTAGGCAATACGCGTATGGATGAGGAAGATGATGTTTTGAACGTGTTTTGGTCTCTGTTGGTACGCGTATGGGAATGTGATACGCGTAGCATACGCGTATGGACATGGGCAATACGCGTATGGATTTGGTCAGGCGTGGGTAATACGCGTATGGGCATAGGCAATACGCGTATGGGCAGACTTGTGGTCGTTCCTGGGCTGTTGTTGTGCAGTTTTTGGTTGTTTAGGCTGAGCGAGGTAACTTAGCTGATGCATGGTATACGAGGGATCATTTCCCGTTGCTTTGAGTGGTATAGATATTAGTAGAGTGTGATAATACTGTGTTTGATTATGTGGCATGATGTGATATACTTTTGTGATAGAATGTGTTAATGATGATGATAACATGACTATATGATGCTGTTGTTGCTATGTTGATTATGATGCATGCTTGGTGTGCATGCATTCATGAAAGGACGATGCCTAGTGATGAACGGACTGAGTTCCAATGATGTTGTTGACTCCGGGCTTGTTGAGAGGCTTGGTTCCTTGCGGGGAACTCGGATTCTATGGTGATGAATCTGGGAGTGGTGATCCTGTAGTTGGTCACAAAATGGGTATACCGAGTCGTGTTGAGTCATGCATGGGTGTGTGCATTGCATTTGATACGTTGTTTTGTTGATGTTCATGAGTATGTTGATTATGATGATTATGATGAGCTGTGTTGGCATATGTGAAATATATTTATGTTTATATTTCTGTCGTTATATTATTATTTAATAATGTAATTCTCACCCCTTCTGCATGTGTTTATGTTCATCTATGATGAGCAATGTGCAGATAAAGAGGAGTAGCTATTGTTGAGGTTTGAAGAATAAGTGTAGAGTTATTCTACAGAGTCGAGTCAAATGCTCTGGTCATGTGACACCGGGGTTATGGGATTCGATAGATAATTGATTATTATTTACGTTGTTTATGATGACTAACATGTTGAGATGTTTTGTTGAGATAATGTTGAACCATTATTATGAATTGTTATATGATGAACGATAATATTAATGTTGTTGTCCGCTGCGAAGTTTTAATAAAATAAAATAATATGTTTTAGGTTGTGATGCGATAATTGTTATGTTGTAAGAAATGTAAACTCTTCTACATGTTGTACTCTGATAATCTATTTAAATATGTAGTTTGGGTAGAAGGGTGTTACATTAGTGGTATCAGAGCATGGTCAGTCCAGTCGAGTCATAATGTGATGTTTTCCCTGTTGGTCGATTAGTGTAAATGACACTGTCGATATTTAACGGTTGTAGTTGTGTCGTGCAGAGTATGGCTGGAGAAAATGACCGTGCGATTGCTGAGGCTTTGGCTGCTATGGTGCAGGCTATGCAGGCGCAGCAGAATCCGCCGGTCGACGAGTTTAGGAATTTGGGAAGGTTTCTGAAGAATAACCCTCCTACATTCAAGGGGCGCTATGATCCAGATGGTGCTCAGATTTGGCTGAAGGAAATTGAGAAGATTTTCCGGGTGATGACGTGTACTGAAGCACAGAAGGTGCAGTTTGGTACGCATATGTTATCTGTAGAGGCTGAAAACTGGTGGGATAACACTCGCCAGAGGATTGAAATACCAGGTGCTGAGATGACTTGGGAAAGGTTCAAGACGGTCTTTCTAGAGAAATATTTTCCTGCTGATGTGCGATGTAAGAAGGAGATGGAATTTCTAGAACTGAAGCAGGGTAACATGTCTGTTGCTGATTACGCTTCGAAGTTTGAGGAGCTGGTGCAGTATTGCCCTCATTATAATGGTGCTGATGCTGAGGAATCCAAGTGTGTCAAGTTTGAGAACGGGTTGCGTCCCGAGATCAAACAAGGCATTGGTTACCAGGAGATTCGTAGGTTTCCTACGCTGGTTAATAAGTGCAGGATATTTGATGAAGATAGCAAGGCTAGGACTGCTCACTACAAGAGTCTTAGTGAGAAGAAGAATAAGGATCGTGGTAGTCCTTATGCATCTCCGAGTGGTAAAGGTAAGCAGAAAGTGGTAGATGAGAAGAAGCCAAGTGGGGGAGGATCTCCCATAGCTGGTAAATGTTTCAAGTGTGGCGAGCCAGGCCACCGTGCTGATAGCTGTACCAAGAAAGTGCTGAGATGTTTCCGATGCGGTCAGGCTGGTCGTAGAGTTACGGAATGTAAGGATGCTGGTCCGACATGTTTTAATTGTGGCGAGAAAGGCCATATCAGTTCGCAGTGCTCGAAACCGAAGAAGGCGGCTACTGCAGCTCATACTACTGGTAGGGTGTTTGCTCTGAGTGGGGCTGAAGCTCCTAAAGAAGATAATCTGATTAAAGGTACTTGCTTGATTAATAATGTTGAATTGCTTGCCATTGTTGACACTGGTGCTACTCATTCGTTTATTTCGTATGAGTGTGCGACCAGGATTGGTGTGATTATGTCGTCCCTAGGCGGAAGTATGGTGATAGATACTCCTGCTAATGGTTCTGTGAAGACTTCTGTTGTCTGTCGAGGTTGTCATTTGACGATCTTTGAGAGAGAGTTCGTGGTTGATTTGGTGTGCTTACCCTTGCACCAAATTGATATTATTCTGGGAATGAATTGGCTAGAATTCTATGGCGTGTTTATCAACTGCTATGGGAAGACGGTGCGGTTTTCTGAAGTTGGTGAGAATGATGAGGCAAGATTTCTATCTGCTAGGCAGGTGGGGGAATTTGTGAAAGATGAAGCTCAGATATTCGCTTTATTTGCGTCTCTGCAAGCGGATAAGAAAGTGGTGAGTGTAGATTTGCCTGTTGTCTGTGAATTTCAGGATGTGTTTCCGGAGGATGTAAGTGAATTACCTCCAGAACGGGAAGTCGAATTTGCCATTGACTTAGTACCAGGTACGAGTCCAGTGTCGATGTCTCCTTATAGAATGTCGGCAACTGAATTAGTTGAATTGAAGAAGCAACTTGAAGAATTGCTTGAGAAGAAGTTTGTGCGTCCAAGTGTTTCTCCTTGGGGTGCACCAGTATTGTTAGTGAAGAAGAAAGAAGGTACGATGAGGTTGTGTGTCGATTATCGGCAGTTGAATAAGGTGACTATCAAGAATCGGTATCCATTGCCGAGGATTGATGATTTGATGGACCAGTTGGTTGGAGCTCATGTTTTCAGTAAGATTGATTTGCGGTCGGGTTATCATCAGATCCGAGTGAAGTCAGATGATATTGCGAAGACTGCTTTCCGTACGAGGTATGGTCATTATGAATACACTGTGATGCCGTTCGGTGTGTCTAATGCTCCAGGTGTGTTTATGGAATATATGAATCGTATATTTCATCCGTACCTTGATAATTTTGTTGTGGTGTTCATAGATGATATATTGATATATTCTAAGACGGAAGAAGAGCATGCAGGACATCTGAGAATTGTTTTGCAGGTGTTAAGAGAAAAGAAATTATATGCAAAGTTATCTAAATGTGAGTTCTGGTTGAAGGAAGTGAGTTTCCTTGGCCATGTGATTTCGAGCGGTGGGATTTCGGTTGATCCTGCTAAAGTTGTTGCTGTATTACAGTGGGAGACTCCGGAGTCTGCTACTGAGATACGCAGTTTTCTGGGGTTAGCTGGTTATTATCGCAGATTTATTGAAGGCTTCTCTAAGTTGGCATTGCCGTTGACGCAGTTGACTAAGAAGGGTCAAGTATATGTGTGGGATACAGCTTGTGAAGCGAGTTTTGTGGAGTTGAAGAGGCGGTTGACCAGTGCTCCAGTGTTGATCTTGCCTAATCCTGGTGAGTCCTTCGTTGTTTATTGTGATGCTTCTTTGATGGGTCTTGGTGGTGTTTTGATGCAGAATGGTAAAGTTGTAGCTTATGCTTCTAGACAGTTGAAAGTTCATGAGAGGAATTATCCTACGCATGATCTAGAACTTGCAGCTGTTGTATTTGTGTTGAAAATGTGGAGGCATTATTTGTATGGTTCCAGATTCGAAGTGTTCAGTGATCACAAGAGTCTGAAGTATCTGTTTGATCAGAAAGAGTTAAATATGAGGCAGAGAAGGTGGTTAGAATTACTGAAGGATTTTGACTTTGAATTGAGTTATCATCCCGGTAAGGCTAATGTAGTTGCAGATGCGCTGAGTAGAAAGTCTCTACATATGTCTATGATGATGGTTCGGGAGCTCGAGTTAATTGAACAGTTCCGTGATATGAGTTTGGGTTGTGAAGTTTCCGCTGATAGTGTAAAGTTGGGTATGCTGAAGTTGACTAGTGGAATTCTGGAAGATATTCGGAATGGTCAGCAAGTTGATGTCGCTCTAGTTGATCATATTACTATGGTTAACCAGGGTAATGGTGGTAATTTTGAGATTGATGAGAATGACATCCTGCGATTTAAAGGTAGAGTTTGTGTTCCTGAGGTGTCTGAATTGAAAAAGAGTATTCTTGAAGAGGGCCATAGGAGTGGATTGAGCATCCATCCAGGTGCAACTAAAATGTATCAAGATTTGAAGAAGTTGTTTTGGTGGGCTGGTATGAAAAGAGATGTTGCTAAGTTTGTGTATGCCTGTTTGACTTGTCAGAAGTCAAAGATTGAACATCAGAAACCGGCAGGTATGATGCAACCTTTGAAGATTCCTGAATGGAAGTGGGATAGCATTTCCATGGATTTTGTGACGGGATTGCCGAGGACGACGAAAGGTAATGATTCTATTTGGGTGATTGTGGATCGATTGACTAAGTCGGCGCATTTCTTGCCGATGAAGATTAATCACTCTTTAGAAAAGTTGGCAGAGTTGTATATTGAGGAGATAGTGAGACTGCATGGTATTCCATCCAGCATTGTGTCTGATAGAGATCCCAGATTTACTTCTAGATTTTGGGAAAGTTTGCAGAAAGCGTTGGGAACTAAGTTGAGGTTGAGTTCAGCTTATCATCCTCAGACTGATGGTCAGACCGAAAGAACTATCCAATCCTTGGAGGATTTGTTGAGAGCTTGTGTGTTGGAGCAGAGTGGTTCTTGGGATAGTTATTTGCCGTTGGTGGAGTTTACTTATAATAATAGTTTTCATGCTAGTATCGGTATGGCTCCATATGAAGCATTGTATGGTAGGAGGTGTAGAACTCCATTGTGTTGGTATGAATCAGGTGAGAGTGTTGTACTCGGACCTGAGATTGTGCAGCAGACGACTGAAAGGGTTAAGATGATTCAGGAGAAAATGAAGATTTCTCAGAGTCGTCAGAAGAGTTATCATGATAACAGGAGAAAGGCACTTGAGTTCCAAGAGGGAGATCATGTGTTCTTGAGAGTTGCTCCGACGACAGGTGTGGGTAGAGCTTTAAAGTCTAAAAAGCTTACTCCGAGGTTTGTGGGTCCGTATCAGATTTTGAAGAGGGTTGGGGAAGTGGCGTATCGGATAGCTTTACCGCCGTCGCTTTCTAATCTGCATGATGTGTTTCATGTATCTCAGTTGAGAAAATATATTGCGGATCCTTCGCATGTTGTTCAGTTGGATGATATCCAGGTGAGGGATAATTTGACCGTTGAGGTGTTGCCAATTCGGATAGATGACCGAGAAGAGAAGACCCTGAGAGGTAAGAAGATTTCTCTAGTGAAAGTTGTTTGGGGAGGTCCAGCTGGTGAGAGCTTGACTTGGGAGCGTGAAGATCTGATGAAGGAGTCGTATCCGGCTCTATTTGCTTGAAGTATGTTTTCGAGGACGAAAACTCTTTTAGTGGGGGAGAGTTGTAACACCCCGATTAAAATAAGAGAATTATTTAATTGAGTTAATATTATTTTATTAATGTAATTAAATAAAGTTGAATTATTGGATTATTTTTATTACTATTATAGATGTTATTTATTTTAATAATAATTAAATAAATAAAATAAATGGAATATGAAGAGTGGAAGGGTAAAAGTGGAAATTGGATAAAGGAGGCCAAAGTGAGGACTCAGGTTGTTTCACGTGTTTTGCCTCAGAGTCAGAGAAAGGGGGAGAAACGCTGAAGAGAAAGAGAAGGAAGAGGAAAAGGCCAAAGATTGCTCAGAGCTTCCTTCAATCCAAAGAGGTAAGGGGTCTGAACCTTATTAAACAATAATATGCTGAAAATGGTGAAATATTGGATGAACGAAATTGGGATTTTAATCGAAGGAATTCGTAGAAATTATATGCAATGATGTTAGGATTTGTGAAATCGAATAGGGGACTATTTGTATTAGATGATATGAGTGATTTTGTGTGAAATTTGGACTGTGGAAGGATGAATTTGGATAGATCTCGTAGCAGAAAAAGCCATTGCAGATCTGGAAATCTGGTTCCTGGTCATACGCGTATGGCACTAGGCAATACGCGTAAGAGATTGCTGGTACGCGTATGGCACTAGGCAATACGCGTATGGATGAGGAAGATGATGTTTTGAACGTGTTTTGGTCTCTGTTGGTACGCGTATGGGAATGTGATACGCGTAGCATACGCGTATGGACATGGGCAATACGCGTATGGATTTGGTCAGGCGTGGGTAATACGCGTATGGGCATAGGCAATACGCGTATGGGCAGACTTGTGGTCGTTCCTGGGCTGTTGTTGTGCAGTTTTTGGTTGTTTAGGCTGAGCGAGGTAACTTAGCTGATGCATGGTATACGAGGGATCATTTCCCGTTGCTTTAAGTGGTATAGATATTAGTAGAGTGTGATAATACTGTGTTTGATTATGTGGCATGATGTGATATACTTTTGTGATAGAATGTGTTAATGATGATGATAACATGACTATATGATGCTGTTGTTGCTATGTTGATTATGATGCATGCTTGGTGTGCATGCATTCATGAAAGGCCGATGCCTAGTGATGAACGGACTGAGTTCCAATGATGTTGTTGACTCCGGGCTTGTTGAGAGGCTTGGTTCCTTGCGGGGAACTCGGATTCTATGGTGATGAATCTGGGAGTGGTGATCCTGTAGTTGGTCACAAAATGGGTATACCGAGTCGTGTTGAGTCATGCATGGGTGTGTGCATTGCATTTGATACGTTGTTTTGTTGATGTTCATGAGTATGTTGATTATGATGATTATGATGAGCTGTGTTGTCATATGTGAAATATATTTATGTTTATATTTCTGTCGTTATATTATTATTTAATAATGTAATTCTCACCCCTTCTGCATGTGTTTATGTTCATCTATGATGAGCAATGTGCAGATAAAGAGGAGTAGCTATTGTTGAGGTTTGAAGAATAAGTGTAGAGTTATTCTACAGAGTCGAGTCAAATGCTCTGGTCATGTGACACCGGGGTTATGGGATTCGATAGATAATTGATTATTATTTACGTTGTTTATGATGACTAACATGTTGAGATGTTTTGTTGAGATAATGTTGAACCATTATTATGAATTGTTATATGATGAACGATAATATTAATGTTGTTGTCCGCTGCGAAGTTTTAATAAAATAAAATAATATGTTTTAGGTTGTGATGCGATAATTGTTATGTTGTAAGAAATGTAAACTCTTCTACATGTTGTACTCTGATAATCTATTTAAATATGTAGTTTGGGTAGAAGGGTGTTACACTAAAGATATACAATTTAGAGTCTAGTCCTACCTATCATACTAAAAATGCACAACAAATTTTTCACATCACACCACAAGACTTTAGTCAAGAGAACTAAGAAAAATACTCATAATTGTAACTCAAAAACCAAAGGAAAAAGCATGCAATTTTTTTTAAGAAAGCAAACAAAAACCAAAACAGAGAAAAACTAAAAACAAAACAAATAAATGGTTCCCTCCCCCACACTTAAAACATACATTGTCCTCAATGAAAGAGCATAAATATAAAATAAGAGTGAGAGAAAGGAAAGAACATACCCGAGGAGTCAAGGCGGATAAATGATCGCATAAGCAGTCTTTCCCAAAGAGAGCTCTTCTACAGTCTCTTCTTCCAAAGTCGGGTTCTCATGGAGTAGCTTTGGGTAGTGTCCATTGACCTTGAAATTTTGATTAGTGCATTTTCCTTGTATTCCAATATCAAAAAAATATCTTCGATAAGTAAAAGTGTTGAATGAGCATGTGAAAGTGATCTTTTTCACAACATCAAGAATTAAAGGATTACGGGGCTGCCTCACTACTTTTGTTTCATCTTTAAGTGAGATCCTATGCATACATATGGATGAGCTAATATCACGAGTGTCAACCAAGGTCCATCCAATTCCCTTCTTATATTTCTGCTTAAGTTAAAACTTTGCTGAATCATATGAATCCTCGGGAAGTGGTTTAGGCTCTAAAGAATATGGTTGTTTAATGGATGGTATGTTTGGGGCAGCCGGAACGTCAAGAGCTTCAGCCACATAAACAACTTCGTTTATACTATCACCCTGCAAGGCAACATCAATCTCAGCACAAACAACACAAAGGTTAGTGTCAGTACAATCATCACATGAATAAACATCATTAAACTCAGATAGAAATGGAAAATCAAGTGAAAACAATTCAGAAAAGGTGTCTTCAACCAACTCAAAGATCAATTCAATATGAAAAATAGAATGCTCCTCAAAGGGATGTTTCATGGCATCGAAAATGTTAAATTTTGCGACAATGTCACCAAATTCCATGGACATGGTTCCATCATCGACATCAATTTTTGTTTTCTCCGTTTTCATGAACGATCTGCCTAAAATGATGAGCGACCTGCTTGAATTTGTTTCTCCATACATGTCCAGAATGTAGAAATCTGCAGGAAAAATCAAGTCATTAACTTGAACAAGCACATCTTCCACTACTCCAATAGGGCGAGCATTACTTCTGTTCGTTAGTTGAATGATTAAACCTGTATGCTGTAAAGGACCAAGATCAAGGTTATTATAAACAGAAGTAGGCATAACATTAATGCCTGCTCCCAAATCAAGCATGCAATTGTCGAATTTATTATCCCCAATGGTACATGGAATATAAAAAGTTCCTGGATCCTTGCACTTTTGGGCTATGGTCTGATTAAGGGATGAAATAGTAGCTTTTTCAGGTGAATGTTTAGGCTGGATAAGGGCTGAAATGTTTTGTCCCAAATTTACTCTCTCACTGCCCTTCAACCTTTTCTTACTTGTGCACAAGTCTTTTAGAAATTTTGCATACTTTGGAACCTGCTTAATAACATCAAGAAGCGGGATGTTTACCGCCACTTTTCTGAACACATCTAAAATCTCTCTCTCATTGTCTCCATCATCAGTCCTTTTATTTTTCAGTATTCTATGTGAGAAGGGAACTGGTGACATATACTCCTTCTCTTTTTCTTTTTCAGTTTCTACCACAACAGAGGGTTTAGTTTCTATCACAACGGAAGAAGGTTCAGGTGTTACCTCAAGATTTTTTTTTTATTTTTTTCTGGGGATGGTTCTGTTACCTTCCCGGATCTTAACGAAACTGCACTCACATTAGCATTAGGACCTTTTAGATTCACAACTGTTTGGGCAGGAAGTTGGTTTGATCCTTGGGCTTGCTGCATGACATTCATCGAAGTGGCAAGTTGTCCAATCTGTGTCTGCAAAGTCTGAATACTGGAATCTGTTCGTTGCTGAAATTGGAGATTATTCACAACCATTTGTTTGACAAGATCCTCTAATGAAGGTCCGGAAGGTGCAGAGGTGGAGACTTGGGGAGTGGTCTATGGCAGGGGTGTGACTAATTGTTGTTGGGTGGGCTGCTGGTTTCCATATCGAAGGTTTGGATGGTTCCTCCAATTGGGGTGATATTTGTTGGTGGAAAAGTCAGGAATGTTGTACCCTTTCTGATTGTTGCTTTGGTTGAAAAAGTTAGCTGCATATGCTTGAGGAAACCGAGTGACCGACTCATCTTAAAGAATAGGACATGTGTCAGTTGGATGTTCAGTAGAAGTACAAATACCACACAACTTTGTTGTTTGAGATTTACTCACTGCCATTTGTTTCACTAAAGAAGTAAGCTCTTCAATTCTGGTTTCTAAGGCCTTGTTGGAAGAGGAAACCTGAATGTCATTCACACCTTTTGTTTGGACCATAAAATTATTTTTGGTTGTGAATTGTTGGGAGTTGAGTGACATGTTCTCAATCAGGGCTTTAGCAGCAACTGGAGTTTTATCGACAAGTGCTCCACCACTAGCAGCATCAAGAATGTTTCTATCCATTGGTAACAATCTCTCATAGAAATACTGAATAAGCAGTTGTTCGGTAATTTGATGTTGAGGGCAGTTGGATACCAATTGTTTAAATCTCTCCCAATACTCAACCAATGACTCATTACCTTGTCCAATACCACATATATCTTTTCAGATTGATGAAGCCCTGGAGGCAGGAAAGTATCTCTCTAGGAAGACTCTCTTCAAATCATTCCATGTCGTGACAGAATTCGACTCAAGATAATATAACCAATCCTTGGCAGCACCCTGTAGTGAAAACGGGAAGGCTCTTAGCTTGATGTGATCTTCGGTGATTCCTTCAGGTCTCAATGGTGTAGAGCAAACAACCTGAAATTCCTTAAGATGATTATGCGGATCCTCACCTGCAAGACCACTAAACCTTGGCAACAAGTGTATTAAACCAGATTTCAACTCAAAAGGAACAGTAACATCAACATATTCAATACATAAACCATTGTAATTCATATCAGGAACAACAAGTTCTCTCAGAGTTCTTTGGTCATCCATATTAAACTCAATAGAAAAAAAAATCAACAAAGAATGAGAAAACACATAACTAATTCAGCAATGCAGCAACAAATAGGAAAATACCGACAATATCCCTATTAAGAACAAACAATTAAAATACGTAAAAAACTATTAAAATAAAAGGGAAAAAAACATACAAAAACACAAAAATTAATCTAATAACGTCAATTAAAATTTTTGAGAATTTTTTCGGAATTTTTTGAAACTATCAAAATAGAAAAAAAATCATAAAAAATAGAAAAATAAGGAATTTCGGATTTTTAGAACGGCTTCCACTATTTAGTTTTGATCTTTGATTTTTTCCTAGTTAATCGACAAAGAATCGGAATAATTTGAGATAATTTTCTAAAAAAACAGATTCTTTTAATCCTAAAACGCAAAAAGACAAAAACGCAAGAAAGTTAGGGCAAAAAAATGCAAAAACACAACACCTAAAACTATAATAATGGTTAGACTATAATAATGGTTAAGATCTACAAGAGTCCCCGGTAACGGCGCCAACTTGATCCATTGTCGCACACGGGTCAAAAACGACTAATAAAATATAGTATACGGGAAGCGACACCTCGAGTATCGTATCGCAAAGATTCTTGTATTATTCTTAACCTAATGAAATCGATTTAAGGGGGGTTTATGTTTTAGTGGTCGATTTAGAAAACAAAGCAAAAAAATGATTAAAATAAGCGATTATAAAATAAGTCAATCTACGGTTTTCGGTTTCCGGCTAATCATTGGTTTTTACCTACCAATTCCCTAAGTGGCTTCGATCTCTATTCGATTCAAATTCGATTGACAAGCGCAATAGATATATGACAGATTTATATTCCTATATTCCGAATTAAGCAAACGGATAAATACAATCGTGAATTAAGCAAACACGATTTACAAACGCAATTTAACGACAAAGCGAGGAAAACGGCGATTAATAGTTAGGAATGCAATCATACGAATTTAATCAAAACCATTCCACAAAATACAGATTAAGCAAATGAAATTTCATAGAATAGAATTGAAAGAGAATGAAATTAAATTGATAGAATAAAAACCTCAAAGCCTTGGAAATTCGGTTACAGCAGATTGACTCTAGGAGATTAGTTCCTCTTCATGATCGCACAAAAGCAAAAAGTTATCGTGAACAATGTGTGATTGCTACAGTACCGTGGCTTCCTTTTTAAACAGAATAAGGGTTTCACTAATAATTCAAACTGGGTTGGAAAACCTAAATTCGGCCCAACAAATGGCCCAAAAGAAAATATTTCCTAAAGTACAAAACTTCAACGAATTATTTGAGACATCTTCACTCCGAATCAGCTTTTGTCTTCAACATAAAAGTTATAGATATTTCTCTTAGCTTTCCAACGCATGTCAGAACTTGTAAAACGGCATCCCGTAGCTCAAGTTATGATCCGAACAATGGACAAATATCAAATAACCGCTAAAACTGAAAATAGCAAACGAAAATAGATTAAAGGCAACCATGAACTTAAATCTAAAAACATAATAAAATAGTAAAATAAGAAAAATAAACTAGATAAATGCCCAAGTACAATTATAGAAGAATGTGCATCAAAATGCACTGATCACGCCCTCACATGGCCTACACATGCATGCACCATTGCATTGCATGTTGCGCCTTCACATGCATGTGCCATTGCATGTGATACCCATGAATACAACTTTTCAATGGATGGACCCAGGCCATTGGCGCCTATGTTCAGTGAAAAATAGATGCGTCAGTTCAACTGACACATGCTTCATGAAAGGTGGTTATTCCGGTAAATATTTTTAAAAAAAAGTTATTTTAGAATTTTAATAAAAAAAGTGGTTATTTTAAAAAGAAATTCAAATAATTAAATATATATATATATATATATATATATATATATATATATATATATATATATAATATATATATATATATATATATATATATATATATAATTGAAATATAAAGTTTTAATATATATTTAATTAAAAGTTACATAGTTTAGAATTATTTTATCATACATTTAATACAAAATATTAATTATTGAATATTTAATATGTGTTGTATTTGTATATGTCTTACCCCAAAATTTACCCTTTCTTTTTCAATTTTCATCTAACTTTTAGTTTAAGATTCATCTGCACTTATTCATGCGATATACATGCATATCATTCATTCATGTCACCCCTTTCAAACAAGTCATAATGTATATTCAAGGTTTGTGGTGTTTATACCTAACAAGACCTAGGGTTTGCCCAAGAATCAAGCCCTAGGGATTGTGGTTTTGCATTTAATTTGGAAAATCTATCCTATGAATCAGGGCATGAAACCCTAATTTTGGATTCATGACCATTGAGGACCATTTATTTTGGATTTGCTTGCAAAGTCTGATTGCCTGATTTGTGATCCATGTTTGTATGATTTGTATATTGATCTTGTGATTGTCTATGAAACCCTGATTCTTATAAAGGGGTTATTTGATCAATTTGGTTTGCATCATGCCATTTCCATTATAATCATTCATAAAGTTTTCTATTGGTAGTTGGAATCAATCATTTGTGGATCATGGTTTATGACATGGTTATTTGTCTAATGATTCATTTGGTCCAAAGTTTTTGTTATGCATGTTTCATTCAAGTATCATGGTCCATTTAAAACTTCATAGTGCATTCATTGGATCATGTTTCATAGTGCATTCTTAGTCCATTGATTCTTGATTCATGGTGCATTCATAGTCCATTTGTTAAATTCCATAGTGCATTCAAATGTCGTGATTCAAAAACTATGATTCAAACATGAATTTTGGAGGGAAAGTTCTTTTTGAAAATAAGAGTTGTTTTTTGAATCAAAAGGAACTACAATGCCATTTATAAAGATTCATACAAAAATTGCAAAAAAATAAGACTTTGACCTACAATTGACTTTTGGTCAACTGTTGACTTTTGGATCAACCAGTTGACCAAAGTCAACTGACCTAATTTATAAACCTAATCCTAATTTCACTTTGATTCTTCATCTTCTAATTAGACTTATATCCCAAGCTTATTTCATGTGCAAGTAAACCATGTTCTTGAAGTCATTACCCTTGATCCTTCATGGTGTCCTCATGTCATATCTTGAAACCATGACGAATTTACAAGCAAGTCAGCCTTGCATATCATTGATCACCTGAATTTAATACATCAAAACATCAATGAATCAAGTGTGTTTCATGAAGTGTTCAAGCAAATTGCAATGTAGTAGCATGTATTCAATTCATCAATGCTTAACACCAACCATTAATGCATATCTCATCGATTATATTTAACAATCCTAAAGAAATCGTCATTTCAATCCAACAACTCAAGAATACATATTAACAACCCTATTAATATTCTAACACCAACTTTAGTTCATAACAGGTTTCTTTGATAGAATTGCAAATAGGTTCGTTGGCAAACATAAGTATACATTCAAACAGTCCAAATTCTACAAGTGCAGTATGTATAAGCCATTAAACCATTGCAGTAACATTTCAAGTCACTTGAACTCATATAACAGACCTTTCAATAACTTTCATGACAATTTTCTTGGAATTTAACAAACTAACAACAATTCAATAACTAACAATTAACAGCAAACTATCACCTAATTTAACTAATTCTTCTAACAAATTAACCTCACTGATGGAAGGTAACAAAACATATCACTAACAATTAAATCTTCCACTTTCTAATCTTTTTTTTCTCTAACTTCAAACATAGCTAATGGTTTTAAGATACAGACAATGTGAAACAATAGACCTAACTTCACTCAAGTTCATTTCAAAGGTGTTACCACTGACAGTTTAGTGATTAATTAACCAACCAAGTAGCAACCAGTCCTAACATTTAAACCAATGCATGAGAAAACCTACCAACAACCTACAACTAACTAATTCAAATCCAATGCAAATTCCACCAACCCCATGAAGGAAAATTGTGACCCAAAACGCAACGGAAATTAAAATTTTTCCTTTAGTAATCCTTACGAATGTGCATGATCCGTGATAGAAACGGTTACCTCTTGTGGCAATTGAAACCTTTGATGCAGATCTAAGGAGTGATCACGAGAGTTGAATGGTGACAACGCCTCTACTCAGTCCACACGAACGGATTCCTTCAGTCTCAGTGCTAGCTTCTATGAATGAAGGCTTTGAGTGAGAGAGAGAGAGAGAGAGAGAGAGAGAGAGAACAAAATTTCATCAAGTGAAATGCTTCTGCACAAGGGTTCTATTTGTATAACCACTTGTATGGGAAGCAAGCTAAAAAGCCCACTTAAGTGTATATGGCCCACATCTTATGGTATACCGAAAATCACTTAAGCGCGTGGTACCTTACCATATTTCGTATTCTACTTAAGTGCATCGTATCTTATGATGTTCTATAATTCATTTAAGTGAATTGTACCTTACAGTGTTCCTTATTTACTCTATCTCTCATCAATGCATCCTTTTATGTGTGACCTTGTAGGTTTTTGCAAAATTGGCAATTATATAAAATCACGTATTTAACATAATAAACAAGGAGCGGTATCTAGCAACACATCACTGCTACCCAAGACACGAAAATGTCATGTGATCTGATAAATCCCTTTTTTGTGATAATACTTGTGTGTACAATTATCCCTTTTGCCCTTATGTCTATATTGAACACAAAACATAATGTTAGACCCCAATTTTGACCCTAAGATCCCTCATGCAATTTCATCATATGCATTGGCATTGGGATCATACCTTGTCATCCTCCTTACCCCCCTTTCATTGGGTTTGCTTTGGGAGAGATCACCAAGCACTATGTGATTGTATCATACTTGTATATTATCATTTTTTACTAACCAAAATACCAAAAATATGTCTTTGCATTTGCCTAACTCTTTTGTAGGTAGGGCATGATCCCCATTGATCTATCAAGTTTACATTTAGGGTTTAAGACCCTCATAGCTAAGAGCACAACCAAGGATTGATTCACAATGTCTCAAAGAATCATATATGAGTCCCAATGATCTCTACAGGTTATATTGATCAAGCATTCTTCAAGAATTTGGAGGTAATTTGCCTTGGAAACCCTAGTTTGACTAGGTATCTTAAGTAACTTCTCCAACAAGCTATCTCACCAATTGATCAAATTTCTCAAGAGACATTTCTAAATTCATCATATTATGCATGTATTATATACCATGAGCCTATAAAGTCAAGAGAATTAGAAGTTAGCAAGTTGGTTGATGGTGGTTGGCCAGATGAATTCATCTGATCAAAACTGGGTCTCCCTAGACCCTATCTTCTATAATTTTCACCATATGAAAATTATTTCAAGAGAAAGGTTACTCTAAATTACATTCCAAACAACTTTAATTTTGAGACCTAGAGCTAGTTTTTCTTGTAAAATCATTTTCTATGTTGAAACATTATAGGTCATTTTGTCTAAACCCTAATTTGAAAGTCAACTTCTCAAGACCATAACTTTCTCAATTTTTATGAGATGAAGGATTTTCGAGTTGCACAATCAAATTCAAGATGTATTCTTCAACTTTTATGTTTGGAGTGAGAGATAAAACAACTTTTATGAGCATATGTTATAGGTCATTTTTGACCTATACCATTGAACAATGATTTTCCTCAACTTCAAAAATGCATAACTCTATCATTATAAATCCAAATAACATAAAATTTATGACCATTATGAAGGTCTTTGAAAGAGATACAACTTTGATGAATACATGTTTCTCATTTGGAGCTCACATAAAAAGTTAAGTAAGGTGGAATATTGAGATATATGACTTAACACTTAGAAATTTTTTCAACTTGTTGAAATTTCCAAACTTCCACCTTAAAATTCACCATGACCCAAGTTCCAATTGGAAACGTGTCCAACATCAAAGTTGTTCCCCTTGATCTAATCTTTCCAAAGAACCCTATTTCATGCATTTTGGATGAGGTTTGCTAGGGTTGCGCATGGTCTTAACAGGTCTGCATCATTGGAGAAAATCAAATGTGCAAAACACCATTTCACTTTGCCTTGCCATTCAAGCATGATTTGAACTTCAGTACAGTTGCAATTGGATCATAATGGATTGCTTCATGGGCCTGTACATGCCCATGCAAGCTTGTGCATCACCCTTTCCATTTATAGTAATTTTTCAAGTGTGCAATTATCAATCCCAAATGCTATAAAAACAAGGCCTCTGAGCTAATTTCAAACACACCTTGTGCGCCAGCTTTGCCCCCCAATTGAAACCCTCACCATTCAAAGGAAAACCTGAGAATTTTCAATTTGAAAATTGAGTTTGAATCTCACTGTTTGAAGATTCAAAAACTCTAGGATCCAAAGCTTTGTACCATTGCCAATCCACTTCTGCAAGCTCCTCGAGTGTGATCAAGTCAAGTTTGAAGCAAGCAAGATCCATTTCTGCACAGCATTAAAGGCAACTTTCAGAAATCTTCTTCTCTTTGATTCTCACTCAATTCTCATTAATTCTCTTGGATCTTTGGTTGTCTGAAGTCCTACCAATATAGGTAAGAAGATTGAGTTGCTTTGAGGTCAAATCGAAGCAACTCAGTTGATACACCTCAAAATTCAACTCCTGACATCTTTTTATATATTTGGAGTTAGTTGAAATTGAGGTCAGATTCGTGCTCTACGCTATTTTTTCTTTTAGATCATGTCCTTTTTTTCATTTTGGTGATGGTGATGAGTGAACCAGTCCGGTGGACCTCGCCTAAGAAGGTGACCGGAGGTCTAGTGCCGGTGGTGTACTGGACAGGTTCTGAGCCATTGAACTTGTTTAAATTGTTTTAATCTTGAGCGTTGCTTTTGAATACCATTGGTGTGGCGCTGACTCGTGTGTTTGGTGGAACACGCGTTTTAGACCACTTGATCTGCCACCTCAATTAATGAGGGAGATCAAGTGGTCCACATTTTTTTGATTTTTTTTTTCATTTCATTTCATTTGATTTTCATTAATTCATATTAATTTTAATATTGATCCAAAAAATATGAGAGTTTCACCAAAAAAATTTAAAAAAATTCTTTTTTCATATTTTGAATTAAAATTATTTTTTGGATCATTATTAAATTTTTTCATGATTTAATTGATCTTGTGAATATTTTTAATTGTTTAAAAATATTTTTAAGTTTCCAAAAATTCTGAAATTTTTTCTCCAAGGTCCTTTGACCTTGTTTGACCTATGATAAATCTCATGGCCATTTTTTTGGTGTTTTGATGAGGCTTTAGGAATTTGACGAACCATATTTAATTTAATGCATTATTTTTAGTATTTTTAAATTGAATAAATGCCAAATAATTGTGTTTAGCTATCTTGATGATTTGTATAAGTTTGACTTGTGTTGTTGGGCCTTGGTCAAGGTTGATTTGACTTTGCTAGGTTAAGATCATTGGACTTAGGGGATTGATGGAATGTACACTCCATCTCCCAAAATGAATGAAAGATCTTAATTTGGTAAAATTAATCCTTTGACCAATTTGAGTTTTGATTTATTCCCCTCCCTCTTCATCTAATTCCCCTTCTTAATCCATCAATATCATTTGGCCTATGATATCTCAAAGTCCTAAGACTAGTTGATTGAAAAATCAACATAAGTATGGATGAGATTAGACCACCTCTTTTGCATATTCTTTTTGTATGTGGTATGTTTAATGAGCATAGCTCATTATACTATGTCTCTAACATGCATTAATACCAAAATTCTATTGCCCGACCTCAAATAGTTGTGACTTCTACATAAGTCCAATTACGATTGCTTAACATAACGCTAAATTTTTGACACAAAAAAGCATAACATTCTAGTTAGTGAGATTGTAAGTCTCCCCTCTTGCATGGTATTGTGTGGAAACTTGGCATTTTTTCCTTCCTTTGGAAGATATCTTGGTTCAAGGATCCATGCTTGTGATAAGTGGGTTGAGTGTTCTCCAAAGAATGACTTAAAATGAAAAGCAAAAGCAAAAACAATACTAACTCCTAATTCATTAACAACTAACATTTAATTTCAAGCCATTTACTTTTAATGCTCTTTAATTTTTAAGCTCTATTCATTTGCCATTATTCATACTATTCTAATTGTTTATATTAATGCCTTTTCACTTTGTCCACTTGGACCATATTGTGTGATATATCTTGTTTGTGTATATTTTGTTTGTTTGTGCGGTCTTTGACCATTAACGTACATAATAAGAAACAAAAACCCTAAAAAAACTATTGTGTGGACTGTTGGTGTGTGTCGCATCCTGCGAAAAATCAACCGGCGAGACTCGAAAATAAAACACACAGAGCCGCCACTAAACGTTATTTATCCCAAGATAGGGAAAGGAAACGCTCAGAGAAACCTGGAAAGACATGGTCTCGCGACCAGGAGAATGGGTTCGGGAGTCGGTTACGCGAGGGGAAGGTATTAGCACCCCTCACGTCCGTCGTACTCGACGGGATCCACGTTCTAGAATAAAGAAAAGGTTGCTAAACATCACACACACACACGGGGAACGCAGGTGGGGTTAAGAGAAACGGGCTCGATAAGGCGTCGCACCTTATGCCTACATATCTTGTCTGGAACAAGAATCAGAGCCACTGTAGTTCGGCTTACGCACGCCAAACAACACAAAACAACACAAACATGCAAGGGTGGCAAACATGGAGCCCGACAACCACTGGATGGAATTACGTCGGCATCCGAACCAAAACACACTCAAAAGGGCAAACGTGGAGCCCGACAGCCAATCACTGGGCTTACGTCAGCATCCGAACCCAAACACACAATCAGATAACAAACAAACACACGCAAAAAAGAAAAAGGTTGCCCGGAGTGGTCTCGCACGACCACCTGCCTACATACCTCGTCTGGAACGAGGATCAGGGCGATGTAGTTCCCCTGAAAGGGACTAAATTACTAACCAGAAACCGGGGAAAGATACACAACTAGGGAGCTGAGACTCGAGCCTAATGTTGTCATGCATCGTTAACCCTAAGTTCGGTTTTCTATCCTACTTGCATAAGCAAACTAACCTAACCAGGAAAGAAGCTAGCACACAAGCATACAATCATATATCATCAAATGAGAACAGGTATCTCAAACAAACATGTCAATCAGATATCCACATAACACGCACTATAGCCAAACAAGGGGCTCAATCAATCAGGTTTGACTGCCTAAGCAATCGTCTGTACAGGCTGTGTTTGCTCTTAACCTTGCCATTACGAGGCTAAGGTGAAGCAGATGAAAGGATGAAGTGAGGATCAGACCTCACAGCTCTTATCCCTAACCAGGGAGAGCTGACAAATGAGCATGGGTCCAGAATAGGGGAACCCTTCTATACTCGATGACTCTGACACAATGTGCACTGCACAAGATCTTGGGCTTTTGATCTCAATGCTACAACCATGTAATGGGAGCAAGGAGAAGACTCACTGAATAGTGGGGGACAGGTTGCTTGTCCCTACCTTCCACCAATTGCCTTACTTGAAGGACTTTTCCTGCTTGGGCTTGAAAAATAAACATACACAAGCATTGCCTCTTAAGGAGGACTTCAGACAATTTGCCCGGCCCGGTAACAGCCGGGTCTCCAGACTACATGAAGTAAGAAGGTTATACCTCAAATGCAAGTTGCTTAAGCAAAGCAAAGCAATAGTTCACAAGGAACTGAGCAACTAAAGTACCTGGAAACAATCAAACTCAATCAGTAATCAATCAGACAAACTATACGGCAAACAATCAAACAGTTTAAACAATACAACACAAAGCAAGCTCAAGGCTTAAGCCCAAGCTCCAACACCTACAAAACAATGTTATGTTAGTGTACAAACATCCACAACATCAATCAAAATAGGATTTGGATCATTCTCCATGTACATTATGCTTTTGATCCTGAAAAACCAAGCAAATATTAGTAACTAGACCACTAGGCCAAGCCTAGGGTCCAAAAGCAAGAAAAAACTCAAAACAGCAAGGTATTCATTAACCAACATCAAATTAACATCAAACAAGAGCAAACATCATTGATCTCATGTTTACATCATCCATCAAGTTCAATTCATGCACAAAACAATCCATATTGGTTCAAATGAAGCACCAAATATACAAACAGAAGTATTGCATTCAAAGCCATGCCAAAACACATCAAAAAAATCTCAAATTAAATACACCTAAACAGGGGTCAATCAAGGTCTACCATGTCAAATTTGAGCTCAATTGGGCAAATGGAACCATGTCAATGAAAATCAACAAAAACAGACACAATTTCATGCTTCAATTCACACCATCAATGCATACATCCAATTCAAAAATTCATATCTCATTGAAAACAAAAAAGAAATGGATGAGACCAAAACAGGGAGGTCCTATCATGTGTCTATTTCATGCATATCAAATTTCATGGCCATACAATACAATATGAGGATTTCCCAATCAATCTACCAACCTATGTCACATGGACTTGCAAATTTAACCACCAGAAATGAAAAATCAAGATTAAATTGAAAATGCAATGAAAAATTCTACAAAAATTCATACAACATCCTAACATATCAACAAGTCATCATGCAAAATTTCAGCCAATTCCAACATGCATAGGTCATCCAATTAAATTCAACAAGTCGACATCAAGAGGTGTGACACAAATTGTCACACCTAAGTTCCAGAATTTGCTGCTCTCTAACCAGGTATCAAAAATTCATGAAATTTACATATAAATAATCCTAAATGAGTCAAGAACCACCACAAAAATTTTCAAGAATTTATTCTACATTATGAGCATTTCATGATCAAATTACAAACATGTATCAAAAATGGACATACAATGGAAAACCCTAGGTCAAATAAAATATTCCCTAAGCACAACTTTGACCAATAGGTCAAAAAAAACCTACACTCACCAAGGAAGCTATAGAAAAAATTTCCATATTTTTTGGATTTTTTTACTATTTTTTACGATTTTTTAAAGTGTTAGTGAATTTTTTGGAATTTAATTAAAATGAATTACTTAACTTCCAATGGCATATCTGTAATTTTCAGGCGGGAGCGGGAAACTTCCTGTTTGAAAATTCAAACAGGAATTTGGATCAAAACGCATCCTGGCTTCATCTTCCCCACGAAACATTTCCAGAAAATTAAAAAAAACGATGAACATCAAAAGTCAAAAGAAATGGACATGCATATAGTCGTTGAACTCGTCTTCTCAAGCACATTCCAAATATCCAATCTATTCGTCCTAATTGTTCCTCTATCACACGAATCAAGCAACCTAGGGTTTATATTCATACTTTCAAATCGCGATTTCTCACACTACAGGCAATCATTTTCTAAACCACAAACAGCATCAAAACCTACATTTCATGATCTTTCTAACGCCTATAATTATGAAGCATTTGGTGAGATTCGAATTTTGCTCAAACCTGGAATGGCAGTGCTCGAATCGTTGTTCTTGGAGCTCCATTTGTCAAAACAGCAACAGTAGAGGGATAGGGAAGGTGAATGCTACGCTCCGTTTCAATTTCCTCCACTCCTAGTGCGCACGGTTTGGATTTGCCATTGATGAGGTGAAATTGGACAGCCACGATACAGTGCTCTTCTTCCTCCAATCTCCCAAAACAGTCCTAGAGGATGATGATGTGAGTCCAATGCAACAAAATCGTGAGATTTGGTTGAAGAATGAGGAAGAAACTTGAAATTGAAGCTTTGTGTTCTTGAGAGAATTTTGAGAATTTGGAGAGTTTCTAGATCCAACTTTGGGAAATGCAACTTTCTGTTATGATTAGCAAATGATTTGGAATATATATGTTGGCTTAATCCTCCACTAATCATGTAATTAGCATTTGGCATAATTAAGTGAAATGGTAATTTTTGCAAATGAGGGCAAATTGGTCAATACACAATGACAGCACATGCCAGCTCACAATTGGTTCCAACATGTCCAAAACACCATATGTGAAGTGTAGAAACAATTCCCATTGCAATTGGTTGCTTAAATCTCATTTTCACTATGTGTATGTAAAGTATCCATTTTTAACCATTTCATTTTTCATGCCAAAACTCAAACCATGTGCATTAACCATGAAATGAATATTCAAACACACTTAAAATGCCATTCCTGAGGTGTTGGAAAAAGTCCCATTCAAAAATTCCCAATATTTTGACATTTGGACAATTTTGCCCCTGGTCCAATTCAGCTGTCCAGTTGAAAAGTGACTTTTTGCCTTGGCCATTTTTGAACAAATCCAATGATGCACCCTCAAAGTACATGTCAAATGGAGTTTGTGCATATAAAGAACTTGCAATTTGGACAAACCATGTGGAAGTTATGGCCTCCTGATTACGGTCTTTTCTGAAATTCACTGAGCCATATCTTGCAAACCGTACATTGGATTTTCAAGTTCTTGGACTTTTTGGAAAGGTGAGAACAAGATCTACATCTGTCATGTTGAACAATTTTTCATTTGAAGCTTCCTTGGACTTCTGTTTTTGAGGTCAAAACTTTCCACTTTTGGAAACTTCTATTACAAGTCAGTTGCTATTTTTGGCAGTTTTTGTCCTGACTTGATTTTCTTCATTCTTAAGCTTTGGGATGTCATACAACACTTGTTCCAACATGAATGAAGTGTGTCTAACTCATTTCCACCTCCAAATCCACCAGATCATGTACAGTTGACCACAGTTGACTTTTCATCTGATAGATGAATTTGGCAATGCATTGATCAATCTGAGCCCCAATCTTCAACTGAAATGGCTCAAGGGTGAAACCCTAGCCTCAATAAGCACAATATAATCACAAAATGAACCTCATCTCCATCTCAAACCCCATCTCCTGATCCAGCCCTGCTTGGCCCAATACAACTGATTAGGGTTGACCAGTGGTCAAAACCCTAATCTCAAGGAATCTTCTTCAATCTTCTGTTGACATCCAATCATGATGATGATGATGCATCAATTCAAACAAGATGAAGACCAATACCCTTGGAGATCATAAAACCCTAATTCACAGCCCAATCCTCAGATGGCCCATGATCAGTCAACAAAACCTAGGCTTGCACCTTTGAACTTCCTCATCTTCTGATTAAGACTTGGGAAGATGGCTTGCACTATGTAACCATATGTTATGCAATATGAAATGCCTAATGCCCTAAAAATGATATGCAAATATGTTAATGCTAGTCCCAAGAGAGGAGGGCAAATTTTGAGGTGTTACAGCTGCCCCTATTCAATCCACTGTGAACCTGTCGATACGAAATAGCCTCGGCTTTCGGATGATCAGGATGAAGAGTGATTGAATACCAAGAACAGACGAACAATTTGCACTCTGATGAGATAATAATTAACAACGCCTGTCAGCATTGGCGAAGAAACACACTTTGAACCACGTCGACCTGGATACCAAAATAAATGGTAACGCAGGGATAACCATGGTCTGATCACCACACATCCCCTCGGAATTCTCAACTCTTCTTTTTCTTTTGCTTTTCTTGAACCCCGAAAATTTTCTCTGCGCAAACGATCCTCAGATCTCTGCATTTGAACCCCGGAAAATGCCTCAGCACTCCTTTTTGCCAACATAATGAACCCCGATCTCCAATTTGAACCCCAGTCGCCTGACGATAACTCTCGATCGCCAATATGAACCCCGTTCTCCAGAAAATGTCGCAACATATCCTTTTCTCCATTTGAACCCCGTCTCCAGAAAATGTATCCACATTTCCTTTTCTCCATTTGAACCCCAGAAAATGCCTCAGCACCTCCTTTTCTCCAATCTCTCGTGATAATTCCGCTGGCAACGACGGAGCTAACACCAAACCACTCTGAGGGCGACATGTCAGAGGGCAAACCTTCACAAAGGAAGGTAGCATGTGTATCTCTTCCTCAGAAGACACCTATAACAACCTCCATTGGCATCCGCCAAGGCCTAAGGTGACACATGAATAGAAGACACTCCTAAGGACCTCATCCCGGATACAATCTTCAACTCCAATCTCCATTTGAACCCCAGAAAATGCCGCAACACTTCCTTTTCTCCAGTTGAACCCCGAAATTGCGCTGACCGCAAAACGTCCTTTGACTTTATTTCCATCTCTGTCCGACGGAAACATTTCCTCCAATATCGCACTATTGGGGAACATTGTTGATCCGACGTCGTGATGCTAAACTCCTCAGAGTAACATCTTCACCATCCAGCGAAACCAAAACTCCAAGCGGTAACCACGGCTTGAATTGCGCTGATCGCATAACCTTTCCATCTCTGTTCGACGGAAAACAATTACTCCAGTATCGCACCACTGGGGAAATACCTTTGATTCAATCACGATGCTGAACTCCTCGGAGTAACACCTCTTCACCTTTGGGCAAAACCACCTCTCAAACGGTAACCACGGCTTGAGACTAGCTTATGCTTGTCATGATGAATGATTGATTTTTCAGCGTAATGCTCCACAATTATGGAAATGCTACGCGATTATTTATTTTTCTATGCAATATGCCATGCTTATTCTACATGATGAATGCATAAAAAAAGTATCCCCCTCAAGGGACTCTTCTGGGGAATACGAGACACTCTGCTGAGGGACTCGTCAACGCTCCGATTTACACCATGCTGGGGAATCACTGCTGCTAGGGATAAGGCACCCTTGCTGGGGAATACCTCCTTTGCACCCAACCCTCTCGAGGACCTGCTGGGGAAGAAGAACCATCATCGCGCTCCGTGGGGATACCACAATCTCTTTGACTCGCTGGGGATACACGCCCCAACTCCACTTCGGGAAAACCCCCACAGATATCTGTCGACTTCACTGGGGAAATGCTCACAGATACTCTGCCAGGGGAATAGCAGCCTCCAGGCTCAACTGGGGAAACATCAATACATCACCTGCTGGAGATAACCACCTGACCCTGCTAGGGAATGCATACTACTCCGCTGGGGACAATCCATGCAATCCATAGGTAGAATCAACTCAGCTGGGGATGCAAAAATCCGTCCACTACGGGAACTCGTTCAATCCACTGGTAGGATGAACACTGCTGGAGAAATACGTCATTGAAACCCGCTCCACTCGGGGAACTGCAACCTTCTGGCCTGGCTGCTGAGGAAACAACGTTGTAACCTGTCCGGGATAACCATCCCGACTCGGCTGGAGAAGTCACAGATCTGGAATCTGCTGGGGAGCTAATCCTATAACTCTGCTTGGGGACCTAGCTGAGGAAATGAGAAAAGTTGGTACAGAACACCCGTCGACTCGTCGAACCATGGTATCCACCTCCCAATCTCGTATCAGCTTTCCACTTTTGGGGAATTTCCAGACTCGTCTGGACCTTTTCTGCTCCATCATCTTGTATCCCAAGGTCGCGCCGCGCTCGACGAGAAAGCGTATTCCTGGGAGTTATACATTCTTTTCAATTTTCCGACTTTGAAGAGTCTTCTTGGTTAATTTCAAGGGTCGTCGGACGTCTCTCGTCGTCCTCTACCGTTCTCTAACTTGCTTTGCCCCTGATCGGGCTCTGCGGGGAATTACATACTTTCCAATCTTCCGACTTTGAAGAGTCTTCTTGATTATCATCAAGGATCGTCGTACGCCTCAACGTCTCCAATCCTTTCATTCATTCGTTCCTGAGCGAACTCTCTGGGGATTTATTACAATGCTTCCACATCACAACCTGCAAGTGAATGAAAATATCTAACAGTTCCTGCAAAACAGATCGTCAAATAAAACCGTGCCCCAGGCGTGTCAAGATTTCAACACTTGAGTCACTCAACCTTCCAAATAAGATTTCAAGCCTTCAATCTTATAAGCATGCATTGGAAGGAAACCTATATGTTTTAAAATGCAAGATTCTTTATCAAAAATATCTGGACGTTTTCGCAATCAAAGCGGTAATGAAAAACAAAAACAAAATTATTTGACTGAATATGCATTTTATTGATTGGAAAAGTGTGGCTCAAATGAGCAATACAAAGGGAAGCAATTCCTGAAAAGAGGTAATTGCGGTCAAAAGGAAAAATCTATCCTAATGGCAATGTGAAACCCGTAATCTCATCGAGTTCCAACTCGGTTACACCCCATATGTCCTCAGACTCTCCTTGCTTTCTGCCTTCTGAATAAGACAATTCTGATTGATCCCCACCGGGTATTATCCATGATGCTTCAACCAAAGCGCAAACGATTATGCCGGACGCAGTTGTTCGTTTCAATCCCTCTTTTGCCTGGACCGCCCTTACGGGTTTTCAGTCCACCGGGATACCCTTTTTTGCCCAAGTCGCCTTTTCGGGTTTTCGACTTGCCGGGTGTACATCTTTTCATTTATATCCCTAATTTTTGCCCGAACCTTTCTTTCTGTTTTTTGGTTCGCCGGGATGCCCATTTTTGCCTGGACTATTTTGTTCTTTTCATCCAGCGGGTCTCTTTTTATACGAAGTATTTTTTAACCGCGTCCGCATTCACAGGGGATGGGAAATCTTCACCATCCATGGTCGTTAACAACAAGGCTCCGCCAGAGAAAACCTTCTTGACCACGAATGGACCTTCATAATTCGGTGTCCATTTGCCCCTTCGATCGTTTTGAGGAGGAAGGATCCTTTTCAGCACCATATCACCTACGTGATATACCCGAGGTCGCACCTTCTTGTCAAAAGCACGCTTCATTCGTTGCTGATACAACTGCCCATGACAGATGGCTGCAAGCCTCTTTTCCTCTATCAGGCTCAATTCTTCGTACCGGGTCCTTACCCATTCAGCCTCTTGCAATTTCACGTCCATCAGGACTCTCAAAGAAGGAATCTGAACCTCCACAGGTAATACCGCCTCCATCCCATATACCAATGAGAAAGGAGTTGCCCCAGTAGATGTGCGCACCGACGTTCGATACCCATGCAATGCGAACGGCAACATCTCATGCCAATCCTTGTAGGTTACCACCATTTTCTGCACAATCTTCTTTATATTCTTGTTGGCTGCCTCAACCGCCCCATTCATCTTCGGACGATAGGGAGAAGAATTGTGATGCTCAATCTTGAATTCCCGACACAGCTCTGCCATCATCTTATTATTCAAGTTAGAACCATTATCAGTAATGATTCTCTCGGGAACCCCGTATCGGCAAATGATGTCTCTCTTGAGAAATCTGGCCACAACCTGCTTCGTCACATTCGTATAAGAGGCTGCTTCAACCCACTTGGTGAAGTAATCAATAGCCACTAATATGAACCGATGACCATTCGAAGCTGTAGGCTCAATCTTTCCAATCATATCAATGCCCCACATAGCAAACGGCCATGGAGATGACATTAAGCTCAACGGATTTGGAGGCACGTGCACCTTGTCAGCATAAATCTGGCATTTATGACACTTCCGCACGTAATTGAAACATTGGGCCTCCATTGTCATCCAATAGTAACCTGCTCTCAGCAGCTTCTTCACCATTGCATTCCCACTGGCATGGGTACCGAACGACCCCTCATGAACCTCTTTCATCAACTGGCTTGCTTCTGCATCATCAACACATCTGAGCAAGACCCAATCAAAATTCCGCTTGTACAAAACCCCATCCTTATTCAGGTAGAATACCATGGCTAATCTCCGCAGAGTCTTTCTGTCTTTCTTTGACGCTCCCTCAGGATACTCTTGAGTCTCCAGATAGTGTTTGATATCATAATACCACGGCTTCTCATCATCAGGCGCTGTATCAACAGCAAACACATAAGCCGGTCTATCCAGACGACCCACTTCCACACTGGGGCACTGATTCCACCTCTGCACCTTAATCAAGGCTGCCAGAGTAGCCAAAGCATCTGCCAAGGGATTCTCCTCTCTGGGCACATGATGCATCTTCACCTTGGTGAAAAACGTCAACAATCTCCTCGTATAATCTCGATACGGAACCAAATGAGATTGATGCGTATACCATTTTCCGTTAACCTGATTTATCACCAGAGCTGAATCTCCATATATCACAAGGTTCTTGATTCTCAAATCAATCGCCTCTTCGATACCCAATATGCAAGCTTCGTATTCAGCTACGTTGTTGGTGCACTCAAATGTTAGCCGGGCAGCAAAAGGAATATGAGATCCTTTCGGCGTAACCAAAACAGCACCAACACCGCTTCCATTCACGTTAACGGCCCCATCAAACATCAGAATCCATTCGGATTCAGGGTCAGGCCCCTCCTCCGGGATTGGTTCCTCGCAATCTTTCGATTTGAGAAACATGATGTCCTCATCAGGGAATTCAAACTTCATCGGTTGATAATCATCAATGGGTTGCTGGGCGAGGTAATCAGACAATACACTCCCCTTGATCGCTTTCTGAGAGGTATACTGTATATCATATTCTGTCAAAATCATTTGCCACCTCGCAACCCGCCCGGTCAATGCTGGCTTCTCAAAATGTACTTGATCGGATCCATCTTGGAAATCAATAAAGTGGTATGAACCAACATGTACTGCCTTAGTCGGCGAGCAGCCCAGACCAAAGCACAACAAGTTTTCTCGAGCAGTGAATATCTTGTTTCACAGTCGGTAAACTTTTTGCTAAGGTAGTATATGGCATGCTCTTTTCGACCAGACTCGTCATGCTGCCCCAATACACACCCCATAGACCCCTCGAGGACTGTCAGGTACAGAATTAACGGTCTTCCCTCCACAGGAGGCATCAGAATCGGAGGCTCCTGCAAATATTCTTTTATCTTTTCAAATGCCGCTTGGCAATCATCATTCCACCTGACCGTTTGATCTTTTCTCAACAATTTGCATATCGGTTCACACGTGGCTGTTAAGTGAGATATGAACCGTGAAATGTAGTTCAATCTACCTAAGAAACCACGAACCTCCTTCTCTGTTCTCGGTTCAGGCATTTCTTTTATTGCTTTTACTTTTGCAGGATCAACCTCGATTCCTTTCTCACTTACAATGAACCCCAGCAGTTTACCGGACCGCACTCCGAACGTGCACTTATTCGGATTCAACCTCAGTCTGAACTGTCTCAACCGGTCAAACAACTTGGCCAAATCTACCAAATGCCCCTCTTCTGTCTGGGACTTTGCTATCATGTCATCAACATAGCATTCAATTTCATGATGAATCATATCATGAAACAAAGTCACCATGGCCCTCTGATAAGTGGCACCGGCGTTCTTGAGACCGAATGGCATTACCTTGTAACAAAAGGTGCCCCACGGTGTAATGAACGTTGTTTTCTCCATATCATCTGGCGACATTTTGATTTGATTATAGCCAGAAAAGCCATCCATGAAAGAAAACACCGAGAATTGAGCAGTATTATCTACCAACACATCAATGTGAGGTAAAGGAAAATCATCCTTCGGACTAGCTCTATTCAGATCTCGGTAGTCCACGCACATTCTCACTTTACCATCTTTCTTCGGGACTGGCACAATGTTCGCAACCCATGGCGGATAGTTAGTGACAGCAAGAAAACCAGCATCCCACTGCTTTTGCACTTCTTCCTTAATCTTCATCGCCATGTCAGGTCGAGTTCTGCGCAACTTCTGCTTCACTGGAGGACAATCTGTTCTCAACGGTAGCTTGTGCACAACAATATCGGTATCCAACCCTGGCATATCTTGATAAGACCAGGCAAAGATGTCGACATACTTTTTCAACAACACTACCAATCTGCTCTTGACACTTTCCTCCAAAGCAGCCCCGATTTTCACTTCTTTCTTAACCTCATCGGTACCCAGATTTACAACCTCAATCTGTTCTTCATGTGGCTGAATCACCTTCTCCTCTTGTTTTAACAACCTGGCTAATTCCCCTGGCAGTTCACAATCTTCTTCGTCTTCTTCTTCAGCAAGATAGATCGGATTGTCGAAGTCATACAAGGATGTAACAGGATTGTTATCAGCGAGATCCGGAGAGGAATCGCATCTGCATGAATGTTGATTCATGCACTGCTTTAGAACCGGTGTGAAAAAACAAAAAAGAGAAATGAAAACATTGCCATTTTTATTTTGTTTTTATTTTTAAACTGCGAAAATAAATGAAAAACAAGGAACACCGCTTTTGACTAAAAAACATCCTTTATTTATGATGCAAAATCTGCAAATTTATGACATGAGGAGGCCCTTACAATGAACCATTACGTGTCGGGCAACACGCATGGTTTGCATGCAAATAAGAAAGAAAACAGGAAAAATATTACTCTTCGAGGAGAGTGACCCGGATGATTTCCTCGGCCTTCCAGTTGTGGATTTCCATCCCTGGTTCGCACGGCGTTATCCACCGGTCCATGTCACAGTCGCTGTCAATATCTTCACCCATCATGCAGATGTGGTCCGGATCCAGCATTCCGGCACTCGTGAAAGTTACAGACGTACGACCCCCTCTGTTCGGCCCAGAGCCTCGGCTCGGCTTATATCCAACCCCAAACCGGTCCTTCTTCTCAGGGACCTCCATTATCCTACCCAAGCCTGGAGCTTCTCCGCTTTTGACCACCTCAGCAGCTTGCTTGTATGAAGCGATGGATGGTTTCTCTTCCTCTTGCTTGGCGAACAAAGCATTCTCCACCCTGACGGTTTCAAATGCCTGACTAGGCGTCTCCCATATTTCTCCATCCATCTCCACATACTTAAACGAAGACAGGTGGCTGACAAAGATGTCCTCCTCTCCGCAAACGGTGACGACTTGACCACCCCAAACATATTTCAGCTTCTGGTGCAAAGTCGATGTAACTGCTCCTGCAGCATGAATCCATGGGCGACCCAACAAGCAACTGTAAGCTGGCTGGATGTCCATAACATAGAAGGTTGACTTAAACACCTCCGGGCCAATCTTCACTGGCAATTCCACCTCCCCAAATACGGCCCGCTTTGACCCATCAAATGCCCGCACAATCAGATCAGTCGGGGTCAAAATCAGCCCATCACAGTTTAGCTTCGCCAGGGCTTTCTTTGGCAACACATTTAATGAGGAGCCGGTATCAACCAGCACATGCGAAAGCACGGCTCCTTTGCACTCCATTGCAATGTGTAAAGCCCGGTTATGATTCCTCCCATCTACGGTCAAATCCATATCAGTAAAGCCCAACCCATGGCTAGCATGCACGTTGGATACAACCGTCTCCAATTGATTGATTGTGATCTCCTGAGGCACATAGGCTTTCTTCAATATCTTCAATAAAGCCTCCCTATGACCCTCAGAACTTAACAGCAGTGAAAGAATCGAGATCTTAGAAGGTGTTTGCTGCAAGTGATCCACCAATTTATACTCCGACTTTTTGATGATTCTCAGAAACTCTTCAGCCTCATCATCAAATTTGTTATCCGACCCCGCAGGCGCCGGTGTCATCACAGGAGTATTACCACTATCTGCCACAGCCTTCCCCTTTGCCCTGGCTAAAGCCTCGGCCTTTTCCTTTTTATCTTTTTCTTCCTCCCCCCTCCTCAAAGCATCGGGAGCAAACAGCCTACCGCTGCGAGTGAAACCGCTGGGACCGGCATTATCCACCTTTAGCACGGTGGTTTCACTAGCAGATTGTTCTTCCAACCTCTCACCATTACAATAAACTTCTCCCCCATAATGCCATGGCACAGCATCATCTTTGTCATATGGAATCGGCCCAGGTACCGTGATGGTAACTGAAGCCTCCTCCACCAGGTTAGACAAATCCACCGGATCATAGAAAATGGTTATGGTGGAGACCTCCTCCTTCTTCCCTTCAAACTTCTCGATCACAATCTCCCCATCGTCCATCAGCCCCTGGACATGCTTCCTCAGAAGCTCACAACCATTTGCAGAAATAGTGCACTCAGCACACTCAAACCCGCAGCCCGGGTAAACCCCATTTCTTAACAACTGCCTCTTGACCTCAGCCAAAGGCGTCTTCAGCTGATCAACATCAAATAGCCCAACTCGACTTTCCTCAGAAATTGCATTCACCCCCCTTTGACCATGCGCAGGCATGGGATTGGCATTGACATTGGGAGATGGAGCAAAATTAATGGCTTTGGAATCCACCAAATCCTGAACTGTGTGCTTAAAAGCTTTACAGTTCTCAATATTATGCCCAGGCGCACCCGAGTGGAATTCACATTTCGCATTCTCATCATAACTGGCTGGCCTTTGATCAGGTCTCAAAGGTGCCAGAGTTCTGGTCTGCACAAGGCCCAAATCCATCAACTTTTTGAACAAAAAGGCATAGGTCACCGGAGGCCTATCGAATTGTCTGTCCTGCGCTCTGCCCCGGACTTGATAACCAGCCCTTTGTGGTCTCTGTTGAAAGGGTTGTTGTCTCTGTTGCTGTTGCTGTTGCGGTTGTGCTGAATGAGACTCAGCAGGAATTGTTACCGCAGCGGTATGCTGGAAGTAACGTTCCCTACCGGGTCCGCGCTGCGTGTACACTGCGCTGGTGTCTCCTTCCTTCTTTCTCTGCCCACCATTATTGCCGAATGGTTTCTTCGTACCAGAAGAAGAAGAAGACGCACCCTGAATTTTGCCCAGCTTTAACCAACTCTCTATTCTTTCTCCAGCTACCACGATATCAGAGAAGTTGGTAACAGGACACCCCACCATTCGTTCTGCAAACGGCCCCTGCAGGGTCCCCATAAACAAATCCGACATCTCCCTGTCCACCAGAGGAGGTTGCACCCTCGCAGCCAGTTCTCTCCATCGCTGAGCATACTCCTTGAATCCTTCGTTATGCTTTTGAGACATACCCTGCAGCTGGGTACGACTCGGAGCCATATCAGCATTAAATTGGTATTGCTTAAAGAAAGCATCTCCCAAATCTTGCCAGCTTTTGATATCGGACGATCTCAACTTGGTGTACCATTCCAAGGAGCCTCCAGACAGGCTGTCCTGGAAAAAGTACATCCACAGTTTTTGATCCGCGGTGTATGCCGAGATTTTGCGGACAAATGCCTGGAGATGAGTTTCCGGGCAAGAACTACCGTTGTATTTGTCAAAGGCAGGCGCTTTGAATTTCTGCGGGATCACAATCCCCTCCACCAATCCCATGTTGGACATGTTTACCACCCCAGGCGTGGCATAGCTCTCAAGCACTTTTATCTTCTCAGCCAGCAGCTGAATTTCCTTGTTCTGAGGAGGAATGTCATAAGGCACAAAAGGCTCATTTCGCATAGAGAACTGGTCAGCCTCTCTATCTTCCTCCTGATCTTCGTCAAAACCATAAAACGGAGGCACAAAGTTGTCTTTCATATTCTGACTAGGCCCAGGTTGACCAGCAGCACCAGCATTATTCACCAGACCAACTGTTGTCCTCTTTCCACCATCACGAGATCCCTGCCCCTGGTTGGAGACTCCATCCAGGTTGACCCCACTATTCTGAGCAGAAACCCGCTCGAGTTTCTCAACTTTATCTGCGAGAGCCTTCTGACCAATGGCAAAACCTTGCATTATATTGATCAGTTCGGTCATTTTATCTTTCAATTCCAGCATATCAGCACTGGGAAGCTCCATGAGTCTGGGCGTATTTCTTCTGGTGTAATATCTGTGAGGGCGTGTTGAGCGCAAAGGTACTGTTCTTCGAGCGCGAGCAATGGTTCCTGTTTACAAACAAGCACGTTAGTAATAGTCACCTGCAAAATAAAACACAAGTTATCATGATTAATGCATGTATGCAGTGTCTATCCATATGAAGGACACTTTGTCTCTCGACCCTGGCATCATCGAGACAAATAATAAGCCGGCATTAACATTCTGATTAGCAGTGTTTGATTTCATCGTGCAGATCGGAGATATGTGATTTAGCATGATTCCCCCCAACCATGTGTGTGCTTGTGTAAGTGCATACGGTAAAGCAAATAAAGCTTGACAACCAATCACTGAATAGAAACCATCACTACATAACCAAAAAGTGCACAAACACTGCCATAGTCATACATCAACCAGATAAAATCAAATACAATCCTCCAGAATAGGAAAGAAATACAGACAAGTGAATTCCGTCAACAAGCCTGACGGTAATCCAACACAAATGAAAGATCTAACTGGATGAGGGTCCCACAGATGGCCCTATCTCATCTTCCATCCTCGCGAACTCTGCGGCGAACCTGAGCTCGGTGTTCTCCTGTTGTAGTCTCCCAACTTCCTTCTGATGAATCTTCATCTGCCTGAAGTAGTAGTCTCTCTCAGCCATATAGTGATCTCTCTCTGCAATGATCTTTAGATTCTCTGACTCCTTGACTTGCAGCTTTGCCTCCCACTCAGCAATGAGACCCCTGACTCTGTCATCTCTCTGATCCCGGACAATGATCTGCCTCCTCTTTTCATCTTCAATCACCTTCGATGCTCTGAACAGCTTCTCCTTTGTGATGTCATGTTCCCTGTTGGACGATGCTAAAGCTTGGCTGATCTTCCCATAGTAGGCTGTATCCATCTCGAAGCGTTTGGCCTCCAAAGCATGTCGCTTGTCTTGATCTTCCATCTTCACTTTGATTTCCTGATTAGCTGCTTGAAAATGAGCAACACTTCTCTCCAACTCCGCTTTCTCTGCAAGTAACTGATCTCTGGCCCTCTTCATCTCAAGGAACTCCTCCATGCTGACAGAAGAACTTGGACCCTCAATCCTAGGACACACTGAGTCACCTCCAGGGAACGGTAGAAATGTAGACTCAATCCTCTTCCGCAACCAATCCTCAAATAGTGGAAAATACCGGCAGTTGACTTTGCCATAAGGAACCTTACCCCTCCTCTGGATATCTCGCCATTCGTCCAATACCTGCCTCAACTTGGTCTGGTTACCATCAATCGGGAAATAGAAGGACTCCTGAATCTCTCGCCCGAGAGGAGGACCCTCTATAGCAAACCCCATCTGTCTCCGGAGAAGCATCGGGTTGTAATTAATGCAACCCTGAACTCCCACCAAAGGCACATTAGGTAAACTCCCACAACTGCATATGAAGTCCTGACCAGCTAAACCATTATGAGTCCAAGCAATGTCATCAGCCCGCAGACCCATCAATCGGAAGGACCACTTCACACTAGGATCAATCTGAACAAAGGCACCTCGGGAAGGCAAATATCCCATGAACCACCTAAAGAGTAGCTGAGAGCAGCATCTGACCAGACCACCACGCCTCTTCTCATTCCTGTTATGCACTGAGTAGTATACATCTCCAATCAGGGTAGGAATAGGGTTTCTCTGCATAAACAACCTGATAGCATTACGGTCCACGAAATTCTTCTGGTTAGGAAACAGAACAATCCCATAAATGCTCACAGCAATCAGAGCACAAACCGTCTTCCAGTTACCCACAGCAGCATGTTCCTTGGCATTAGCCTCCAAGAAACTCAAATGAAATCCAGGTAACTTTCCCTTCTCCTTCCAACCTTCCTTGACCATTTCCGGACTCAAATAAAGAGCACGTGAAATCCCAAGGGCATCCGGCTCCGCCCTAGTGACATGGAAAGGAATCTGATCACGGATCTGAATACCCAGGATGCTGACATAATCCTCCATCAGAGGCCCCAACAGATAGTCCGGAAATACAAAGCACCTCAGCCCCGGGTCGTAGAACTGAAGAAGAGTATGAATGGCACTCCTATCACAGTCAGTGAGCCTGAACACCGTCTTCAGAATACCACCGTATGACTCTCTAAACATCCCCACATGGTCAGGAGTAATCAATGCTACCATATCCTTGAGCACACCAATCTCTGGATCGAAGAAACTGTAAGCAATGTTGTTCTTCAGGCCGGTCCTCATCTCTGAACAGAAAGTCTCTCAACCAGGATCTCGATCAAAAGTGTCCCTGCATATGGGTAAACATGAGTTAGATGCAAATAATGCAAAATGTAATGATGCTGATGAATGAATGCAATGCGTTGCCATCCTCCAAGCCATCTGATCATTTGCACTGAATCTGGGCTCTGAACTGATCATAACCATCTGAGGAATGTACAATCCCAATTCTGACCCACGGGTTCCGAAATAAACGGAAGACAGATACATCATCATCACCACCATCACCAAACCATATCCGAGTAGACACATCACCCTTATCTGAATCGGCCCGGGGAACCCGAAATAAACGGATCCCCACTGATAAAATATCTCGCCCCGGGGAATCCGAAATAAACGGATCCCCACTGATAAGTCACGGACAGCACTCCGGCGTCACGGCAATAAATGACCATAAATCCGACTTATAATCATGTCTCTGAATCACAGATCAAAAGTCACCATCTGAAGGCTATCTGAACAAACATCTGACAGAACAACCCTCCCCTCACAGGTAAGTTCTAATCAAGTCATCCTAAGGCGGATAATGGTCTCGACAATCGGGCGGAGATACTCAATGGGTTTGCCCTTTCGGGTGTGCCATTGTAGCTCCCTTAAAATCGTCTAAACCAAAGATCCGGGAATGATCGGTCACCAGAGTCAACAACTCAAATGGAGTGACTCAAACAAAGCGGAATATCCACAGAGATGAGCACTATCAAGTGAGCCTCGTCCGGCTTGTGGCACATCACGCCGCCAGGCACATGTTGACTTAACATGAAAGAGGCAACGTGAGACCACACTAGTCCTAGGTGTATACTCGGGCCTGGGTTTTAGCCCCACTCAGAACACCCACCCCACACAACAGAACCACCTGCAGAGGACAGCAACAACATGATAGTATGATGCATGCAAACATTTAATGCAAATATATACACACTGGTTAGAATAATAAATGCAATAAATAACACAAAATAAGCAACCCAAACCAATCCTAAAACGCTAGGAGAGACTCGCTTAGGGACGATGGACCAGCATAGGTCTACATCAGAATCCCCAGCAGAGTCGCCAGCAGAGTCGCCAGCTGTCGCATCCTGCGAAAAATCAACCGGCGAGACTCGAAAATAAAACACACAGAGCCGCCACTAAACGTTATTTATCCCAAGATAGGGAAAGGAAACGCTCAGAGAAACCTGGAAAGACATGGTCTCGCGACCAGGAGAATGGGTTCGGGAGTCGGTTACGCGAGGGGAAGGTATTAGCACCCCTCACGTCCGTCGTACTCGACGGGATCCACGTTCTAGAATAAAGAAAAGGTTGCTAAACATCACACACACACACGGGGAACGCAGGTGGGGTTAAGAGAAACGGGCTCGATAAGGCGTCGCACCTTATGCCTACATATCTTGTCTGGAACAAGAATCAGAGCCACTGTAGTTCGGCTTACGCACGCCAAACAACACAAAACAACACAAACATGCAAGGGTGGCAAACATGGAGCCCGACAACCACTGGATGGAATTACGTCGGCATCCGAACCAAAACACACTCAAAAGGGCAAACGTGGAGCCCGACAGCCAATCACTGGGCTTACGTCAGCATCCGAACCCAAACACACAATCAGATAACAAACAAACACACGCAAAAAAGAAAAAGGTTGCCCGGAGTGGTCTCGCACGACCACCTGCCTACATACCTCGTCTGGAACGAGGATCAGGGCGATGTAGTTCCCCTGAAAGGGACTAAATTACTAACCAGAAACCGGGGAAAGATACACAACTAGGGAGCTGAGACTCGAGCCTAATGTTGTCATGCATCGTTAACCCTAAGTTCGGTTTTCTATCCTACTTGCATAAGCAAACTAACCTAACCAGGAAAGAAGCTAGCACACAAGCATACAATCATATATCATCAAATGAGAACAGGTATCTCAAACAAACATGTCAATCAGATATCCACATAACACGCACTATAGCCAAACAAGGGGCTCAATCAATCAGGTTTGACTGCCTAAGCAATCGTCTGTACAGGCTGTGTTTGCTCTTAACCTTGCCATTACGAGGCTAAGGTGAAGCAGATGAAAGGATGAAGTGAGGATCAGACCTCACAGCTCTTATCCCTAACCAGGGAGAGCTGACAAATGAGCATGGGTCCAGAATAGGGGAACCCTTCTATACTCGATGACTCTGACACAATGTGCACTGCACAAGATCTTGGGCTTTTGATCTCAATGCTACAACCATGTAATGGGAGCAAGGAGAAGACTCACTGAATAGTGGGGGACAGGTTGCTTGTCCCTACCTTCCACCAATTGCCTTACTTGAAGGACTTTTCCTGCTTGGGCTTGAAAAATAAACATACACAAGCATTGCCTCTTAAGGAGGACTTCAGACAATTTGCCCGGCCCGGTAACAGCCGGGTCTCCAGACTACATGAAGTAAGAAGGTTATACCTCAAATGCAAGTTGCTTAAGCAAAGCAAAGCAATAGTTCACAAGGAACTGAGCAACTAAAGTACCTGGAAACAATCAAACTCAATCAGTAATCAATCAGACAAACTATACGGCAAACAATCAAACAGTTTAAACAATACAACACAAAGCAAGCTCAAGGCTTAAGCCCAAGCTCCAACACCTACAAAACAATGTTATGTTAGTGTACAAACATCCACAACATCAATCAAAATAGGATTTGGATCATTCTCCATGTACATTATGCTTTTGATCCTGAAAAACCAAGCAAATATTAGTAACTAGACCACTAGGCCAAGCCTAGGGTCCAAAAGCAAGAAAAAACTCAAAACAGCAAGGTATTCATTAACCAACATCAAATTAACATCAAACAAGAGCAAACATCATTGATCTCATGTTTACATCATCCATCAAGTTCAATTCATGCACAAAACAATCCATATTGGTTCAAATGAAGCACCAAATATACAAACAGAAGTATTGCATTCAAAGCCATGCCAAAACACATCAAAAAAATCTCAAATTAAATACACCTAAACAGGGGTCAATCAAGGTCTACCATGTCAAATTTGAGCTCAATTGGGCAAATGGAACCATGTCAATGAAAATCAACAAAAACAGACACAATTTCATGCTTCAATTCACACCATCAATGCATACATCCAATTCAAAAATTCATATCTCATTGAAAACAAAAAAGAAATGGATGAGACCAAAACAGGGAGGTCCTATCATGTGTCTATTTCATGCATATCAAATTTCATGGCCATACAATACAATATGAGGATTTCCCAATCAATCTACCAACCTATGTCACATGGACTTGCAAATTTAACCACCAGAAATGAAAAATCAAGATTAAATTGAAAATGCAATGAAAAATTCTACAAAAATTCATACAACATCCTAACATATCAACAAGTCATCATGCAAAATTTCAGCCAATTCCAACATGCATAGGTCATCCAATTAAATTCAACAAGTCGACATCAAGAGGTGTGACACAAATTGTCACACCTAAGTTCCAGAATTTGCTGCTCTCTAACCAGGTATCAAAAATTCATGAAATTTACATATAAATAATCCTAAATGAGTCAAGAACCACCACAAAAATTTTCAAGAATTTATTCTACATTATGAGCATTTCATGATCAAATTACAAACATGTATCAAAAATGGACATACAATGGAAAACCCTAGGTCAAATAAAATATTCCCTAAGCACAACTTTGACCAATAGGTCAAAAAAAACCTACACTCACCAAGGAAGCTATAGAAAAAATTTCCATATTTTTTGGATTTTTTTACTATTTTTTACGATTTTTTAAAGTGTTAGTGAATTTTTTGGAATTTAATTAAAATGAATTACTTAACTTCCAATGGCATATCTGTAATTTTCAGGCGGGAGCGGGAAACTTCCTGTTTGAAAATTCAAACAGGAATTTGGATCAAAACGCATCCTGGCTTCATCTTCCCCACGAAACATTTCCAGAAAATTAAAAAAAACGATGAACATCAAAAGTCAAAAGAAATGGACATGCATATAGTCGTTGAACTCGTCTTCTCAAGCACATTCCAAATATCCAATCTATTCGTCCTAATTGTTCCTCTATCACACGAATCAAGCAACCTAGGGTTTATATTCATACTTTCAAATCGCGATTTCTCACACTACAGGCAATCATTTTCTAAACCACAAACAGCATCAAAACCTACATTTCATGATCTTTCTAACGCCTATAATTATGAAGCATTTGGTGAGATTCGAATTTTGCTCAAACCTGGAATGGCAGTGCTCGAATCGTTGTTCTTGGAGCTCCATTTGTCAAAACAGCAACAGTAGAGGGATAGGGAAGGTGAATGCTACGCTCCGTTTCAATTTCCTCCACTCCTAGTGCGCACGGTTTGGATTTGCCATTGATGAGGTGAAATTGGACAGCCACGATACAGTGCTCTTCTTCCTCCAATCTCCCAAAACAGTCCTAGAGGATGATGATGTGAGTCCAATGCAACAAAAATCGTGAGATTTGGTTGAAGAATGAGGAAGAAACTTGAAATTGAAGCTTTGTGTTCTTGAGAGAATTTTGAGAATTTGGAGAGTTTCTAGATCCAACTTTGGGAAATGCAACTTTCTGTTATGATTAGCAAATGATTTGGAATATATATGTTGGCTTAATCCTCCACTAATCATGTAATTAGCATTTGGCATAATTAAGTGAAATGGTAATTTTTGCAAATGAGGGCAAATTGGTCAATACACAATGACAGCACATGTCAGCTCACAATTGGTTCCAACATGTCCAAAACACCATATGTGAAGTGTAGAAACAATTCCCATTGCAATTGGTTGCTTAAATCTCATTTTCACTATGTGTATGTAAAGTATCCATTTTTAACCATTTCATTTTTCATGCCAAAACTCAAACCATGTGCATTAACCATGAAATGAATATTCAAACACACTTAAAATGCCATTCCTGAGGTGTTGGAAAAAGTCCCATTCAAAAATTCCCAATATTTTGACATTTGGACAATTTTGCCCCTGGTCCAATTCAGCTGTCCAGTTGAAAAGTGACTTTTTGCCTTGGCCATTTTTGAACAAATCCAATGATGCACCCTCAAAGTACATGTCAAATGGAGTTTGTGCATATAAAGAACTTGCAATTTGGACAAACCATGTGGAAGTTATGGCCTCCTGATTACGGTCTTTTCTGAAATTCACTGAGCCATATCTTGCAAACCGTACATTGGATTTTCAAGTTCTTGGACTTTTTGGAAAGGTGAGAACAAGATCTACATCTGTCATGTTGAACAATTTTTCATTTGAAGCTTCCTTGGACTTCTGTTTTTGAGGTCAAAACTTTCCACTTTTGGAAACTTCTATTACAAGTCAGTTGCTATTTTTGGCAGTTTTTGTCCTGACTTGATTTTCTTCATTCTTAAGCTTTGGGATGTCATACAACACTTGTTCCAACATGAATGAAGTGTGTCTAACTCATTTCCACCTCCAAATCCACCAGATCATGTACAGTTGACCACAGTTGACTTTTCATCTGATAGATGAATTTGGCAATGCATTGATCAATCTGAGCCCCAATCTTCAACTGAAATGGCTCAAGGGTGAAACCCTAGCCTCAATAAGCACAATATAATCACAAAATGAACCTCATCTCCATCTCAAACCCCATCTCCTGATCCAGCCCTGCTTGGCCCAATACAACTGATTAGGGTTGACCAGTGGTCAAAACCCTAATCTCAAGGAATCTTCTTCAATCTTCTGTTGACATCCAATCATGATGATGATGATGCATCAATTCAAACAAGATGAAGACCAATACCCTTGGAGATCATAAAACCCTAATTCACAGCCCAATCCTCAGATGGCCCATGATCAGTCAACAAAACCTAGGCTTGCACCTTTGAACTTCCTCATCTTCTGATTAAGACTTGGGAAGATGGCTTGCACTATGTAACCATATGTTATGCAATATGAAATGCCTAATGCCCTAAAAATGATATGCAAATATGTTAATGCTAGTCCCAAGAGAGGAGGGCAAATTTTGAGGTGTTACAGTGTGATCTTGGACAATTGGACTTAGAATTTAGACAACATTCCTATGCAAAAGGACTTGGCCAATGCCAACTTTCATGTAACCAAGTGCTTGCAATTTGAAACTTCATATACATCATTGCAGATCCATCTTAGTTCATCTGCAACATGATCATTGTGAAGCTGTTATTTTGAACCTGTTACTTATGGAATTCATCTGCTACATAGGCCAATTTGAAGAAGATTATGGAGTAGCTAAAGCTTGGATGTGGATATCTTTATTTGATGCCTTGCTCTTCAAGTTAATATTGTATGCATTATTTGTTGCTTGACTCAAATGTCCAAGGGAACTTGGGTTTCTATATGGCATTCTTGCCTATTGGATTGCAGCCCATTTGGTCAGATCTTTTCAACTCTTAACTTTTAAATTTATGCTTAGGATTAGTCTCTTCATCTCCTCCCCATCTCTTTAATTTCAAAAGTCTCTCACTCCTTTTAAAAAACTTCTTTGTTTGAATTTGTTTTTTCTAAACTTTGACCCTTTGCAAATTAGAAGTTTTGGCCTTATGCCATTGCATTTTCAAACTTCTTTTCTTAAATCAAACTTGTAAATAAACTTAACTATATTTGACTTAAAATTTTCAAAAGTAAAAAAGAACTAACTCATTCAAACCATTTTCTAGGCCCTAATGCCTTTCAAACTTTATTTTTGATTAAAAGAAATGCATCCACTTTGAAATTTGTATCACGAACTACGAGGTTTTGATCCCACATTTTTATGTTGGTACGTAGGCACAAGTCCGAAGGTCTTGTCAAACACAAAAATATAATTAATGAATTCTTTTCTCATCCCACCATTCTATTTGTTTGTAAACATCACTTTGTACAAAATACATATGCACACAAGAAAGGACTCCCTAGGAGTACCTAGAACACTTTGGGTCATAACACCTTCCCTCTTTGTAACCAACCCCCTTACCTGTAATCTCTGGCATTTTATTAGTTTTGATTTGAAAACTTCTTATTTTTTGGGTTTTGTTCGTACTTTTCCCTTTTCCCTTGGAAACAATAAAAGCGCGGTGACAACTCTTGTTATTTGATGTCTTGCTTATCCATAGCTTGACGATCATGAAGTTACCGCTACACATAGACCGTGTCATCCTTGTCCAGTTCAATATTAGGCCCTTAGAAATTTATCCTGTTATGCAGGATGGACAAATTCCATCCAGGTCACTCATGTCCTTCAGTATGCTTCGTGGAGTACCCATAAACTCTCTTTATGGTCATCCAGTTACGGACAACATTTGATCAACAATAAAGCACTCAACTTTACATCTAGGGTCCATAGTGGTTTCAGGTCGAAGGGTGGTATACACCACTATCACCATGATAATAACTTATGACACTTTGCATAACATTTTATGTAGTATTCTTATAGCGGGTCAATCCAGTATAAATATTACTCCTAATATTCATACTTATGTTTAAGACTTGATAACTCCTTATCCATGATCCATGAGATGTGATCATCGGTCTATATAAATAGTCGTAATGCTTTAATGTTATCCCACTTCACAACAAAGCTCGACTACAAGTACTTTAAGAATAATGTCCTTATGTTTAATGGGATCTCATGATTAAATCATATTTGATACATTAAATGGACTAGCTATTCTAGGGACTTTATTAAACAAACATAATGAAGAAAAAACCTTTTATTATTAATAAATAATTCGATACAAGTACCAAAAGCATTGGCCTTTAGGGCTTACACCAACAATCTCCCACTAGCACTAGAGCCAATCAGGCATACCCATAATACCCATAGATCTAGTATGACCATCATACTTCTGCTGCGCAAGAGGCTTTGTCAATGGGTCAACAATATTGTCAAGTGTAAGTACTCTGCATATTTTCACATCTCCTCTATCTATTATCTCTCGAATGAGATGATAACGCCTTAGTATGTGTTTGGATAGTTGGTGAGATCTAGACTCCTTAGCTTGTGCGATAGCACCATTGTTATCACAATAGAGATCAATGGGATCCACAATGCTAGGAACTATGCCAAGTTCACTAATGAACTTTTTGATCCAAACAACTTCCTTTGCTGCACTTGAGGCAACAATATACACGGCCTCGGTTATAGAATCACCAACTGTATCTTGCTTTGAACTTTTCCAGCTCACAGCGCCACTGTTTAAGTAGAACACATAACCAAATTGTGATCTAAAGTCATCCTTATCTGTCTGGAAGCTAGCATCGGTGTATCCAATTACAACAAGCTCTTCCTGACCTCCATATATCAAGAATGAGTCCTTAGTCCTTCTCAAATACTTAAGGATATTCTTGACAGCTACCTAATGAGCATCATCGGGATCAAATTGATAACTACTCGTTGCACTTAAAGCATAAGAGACATCTGGTCGAGTACTTAACATGGCATACATGATATATCCTATTGCAGAGGCATATGGAATCTTATTCATGCGATCCCTTTCTTCCTTAGTTGAAGGGAATTGTGTTTTTGAGAGACACATGCTTGTTGCATAGGTATGAATCCTTTCTTGGAACCATGCATATTAAAGCGTCTCAACACTTTATCTATGTATGTACTCTGAATTAGGCCAAACAATTTTTGTGATCTATCTCTATAGATATCGATTCCTAATATATAGGCTGCTTCACATAGGTCCTTCATAGAAAAGAATTTCCCCGACCAAGTCTTTACTTGTTGCAGGGTAGGGACATCATATCCAATGAGTAATATGTCGTCTACATATAATACCAGGATGACAATCATGCTCCCTCTAACCTTGTTGTAGATACAAGGCTCATCTTCATTCTTGATGAATCCATATTGTTTTACTCTTTCATCAAAATGAAGATTCCAACTTCTGGAAGCTTGCTTCAATCCATAGATTGATCTTTGTAACTTGCATATCTTTTGGGCTTCTTATGGTATGTCAAATCCTTCAGGATATGTCATATACACATCCTTAAGAAGATTCCCGTTAAGGAAATCCATTTTGAAGTCCATCTGCCATACTTCATAATCATGATATGCAGCGATAACAAGTAAAATCCGAACAGATTTAAGCATTGCAATTGGTGAAAAGGTTTTATCATAGTCAACCCCGTGAATTTGTTTATATCCTTTTACAACCAATCTTTCCTTATAGGTATGTATCTTACCATCCATTCCGGTCTTCTTTTTGAAGACCCACTTGCATCCTATACGGTTAACTCCTACATGAGGCTCTACCAAGGCCCAAACCCGGTTTGTGTACATGGAATCCAACCTGGTTTGTATACATGAATTGTAACACTGAATGTGACTCTTGTCTGGATTTTGAATACAACCTCTTCCTCTACCTGCAATACCACCTCTTTGGTTGCCTTGGTTCCAGGGTGTTCTCTGATTCGACCAGTTTCCTTCTTACTGATTTCGTCAAGTCGAATTGTTGTAGCCTCCTCTTACTTTGTTGCCATTCCAGCTTCCTTTTCCTTTTCTTTCTTTTGCTGATTGAGTCTGCAAAGCCATATCACTTTTCGACTTTCCTGCAACTCTTTCAGCAATTCTTTGTTCATGAGATTCAAGTGTCCCTTGAAGCTCTTCGTTTGTTAGTTTTGACAAATCTTTCAACTCTTCTATGGCTACTACCACGTGGTCGAACTTTGGAGCCAACGACCTCAAGATCTTTCTAACAAAAAATCTTGATGTCAACACTTCTCCACATACCTTCATTTGATTCACCAGTTTCGTAACCTTGGTGAAGAAATCAGTTATGCTTTCATTGTCTTCCATCTGAAGCAATTCATACGTTCTTTTATGAGTTTGTAACCTCACCTCTTTCACCTTCTCCATGCCTTCAAACGATTTCTCCAGAATTTCCCATGCTTCTTTCGATGACTCTGCATCACTAACCTTTTCAAAGTTATCTGCATCAACACATTGCTGGATTATAAAGAGAGCTTTATAATCTTTCTTCTTCAATTCTTTATGTGCAACCTTTTCTTGATCTGTCGCAGCTTCTACAAGCGTTGTTATTCCTTCCTTCACAAGATCCCAAAGATCTTGATAACAGAACACAATCTTTATCTGGTTGCACCAATTCTCATAATTGTTATTCTTGAGAATCAGAAGATTTGCTGGAAAATGCCCGTTTGGATGATTCGTTGCCATGGTGATTTTCTTCTCACGAATCGTTTACTCGGAGCTCTTGATACCAGATGTTGGAAATCCCATAAAACCTATGGAGAATTTCAATCAATCTTAATGAACAAGATTATTTTTACCCACACAATACCAATGAAAAGAAAATAACGATGGAGAAAGAAAGAGTGTAAAGAACGATGAAGGAGAAGAAGAATTAAAATTATGCTGAGTTTATCTCTACCCACAAACTATGGAAAACTTCTTATTCACTTTGCAACGAAAAAATACTGTGAATTAAAATGTTATGAATACTCTATTCACTTCATTACAAAAATAAGGGTTACTCCCTCCATTTATAGATTTAGGTTAACTTGGACCTCAAGTCAAAGCCTAAAACTATAAAAACCCAAAATAGCTAACACTACTAAAATAGGCCTAAGTCGAAATCCTGTGTGAAGCAACATGCTTTGACACTTCGACACACTAACACAACTCAACACACTAGGTGGTTCGACACTTTCTTGCTTCTGTCAAGCAATCTGCTTCGACACAAGGAATTACAATTCAACACTCTTCACATCGAAGAAAAACAACAACTAAACCCTAAAGCCCTAAGCTCTATTTATGAATGTCAACCACCAATCCCAGTTCTACCTCGCAGACACAAAGAAAAGAAAAAGAAGTTAAAGACAATCCTAACATAAAACAAAAAAAAGGAGAAAAGAGTCAGAAAAGTTAAAAGTTTTACCTTTTACCATAGAGATCCTCGTATCTGTAGGTTGGTAGACCAAGGTCTTTATCCCTTTTTGCTTAAGATGATATAATATATGATGTACTGATTTAGGGTTGAGTTTGTTGGTTGGATATCTGTTGCTTTCGATTTATGGTTTATGATTGATTTGGTGTAATTGGATTTGGGTTGGGGTTCAATTTAAGATTAACATAATAGATGTAGGGTTTTGATGTTTGGTGTTTGTATGTTTGGTTTTTGAGGACTTGAGGTTTGGACTTGTGTTTAGGATGTTCATATTTGGGTTCAGGGGGTTGTTTCAAGTGGATTTGGCTAAGTTTTGATGGATTCTAGGTCGATTAGGGTTTTGGACAGAGGTTATGGATGAAGGTTCATCATGTTAATGATGAACATGATGAAAATTTGAAAGTTATGGGTTTGGGTGTTAAAAGTTGAAGGTTAGGAATCATATTTCCTAGGGTTATGGTTCTTATAAGAAGATTTAGGGTTCGTGGAAGTTGTTAGGGTTCATATGAATCTAGGTTAGGGTTCATCTTGCAAGCTAGCATTCATATGAATCTAGGTTGATGTTCATTATCTGCATGAACACCGGTTGAAGGTTCCGGTGGATTATGCGAGGAGCCACCGACAGAGGCGATTTCCAGTCGGTGGTTAAGGGTGGTTGTTTTAGAGAGGGGTCAGAGAAATGTAGAGAGAATGGAGAGCAAGGTATGATATATATATATATATATATATATATATATATATATATATATATATATATTATATATATATATATATATATATATATATATATATATATATATTATATATAGATAGATAGAGAGAGAGAGAGAGAGAGAGAGAGAGGAGAGAGAGAGAGAGAGAGAGAGAGAGAGAAGTGGGAAATGAATAAAGTCTAAAAAGGGCTTCTGTTAAATACCCTCTCCACAAGTTCACTGGTCTCACACACGTGGCTCAGTGTGAGCCTTTTGATAGTCTTACTTTTACTTGTCCCTTTACGCGCACACACACCTTGGTAGTTGTGATCCCTCAATCATCATCATCTGATCAGTTGACCCTCTAATGGTCAACTGATCCAACAACATGGAGTGAGTCTTCGTCTCCTCTGATATTCACATACAATGGCCCCGGGTTTTCCACGTTTTCTTCTCCATTTTATTTTGTTATTTTATATTTCTTTTTTTCTATTTTTATTTTGCTGATGTGCTTTGAGACTTCGGGCTTAGCCTTAGCTTTTCCTTTCCACACCCCACTTCAGTTAGTCCAATAAAATTTAACTAGCTTTGCTCCCTCTATCATTTATTTTATTTTATTTTATTTACTATTTGTTTTTAGTTAATTAATTATTTTGGTAACTTTTAATTAGTTTTAGTTGTAGATCAATTAGTGTAATTAATTTTGTTTATCCCTTAATCAAAATAATTTCATTAATTAATTTTGTTATCTATTTAAATTAAAAAAACAATGGATAATAGATTTTTCCTTAAATTAACTCTTTTTTCATTTTCATTAAAATTGTAGAATATGAAAATTGTTTTTCTCCTTACATTTAAAAATAGGATAAATCACAACAATAAACTTTATTTTCTCAAATGTATAAATATTTTCTAGTGTATATAATTTCTTAAATAAAATTAGATTAAATATGATTTTTGCAAATAAAGAAGTGGGTACACATCCATTATACATTTAAGTGATCGACTGATTAGTGCTCACCGCATTGATTGATTACTTAAGATTAAATCAACTTTAAAACAACACAATTCATCATTTAATTTTGTGCTCTTGTGCACCGGTCAAAATCTTTTTATAAAAGAGTAGTTGGGTCCATTTAAACGTGAATACAAACAATGCTTAAGCCTCCATCGTTCGAGCATATAAACATATGTTTAACCGCTAAAACGCGACCTAACACTATTCTCTAAAATCAACCAACACACAAATTTTTTCAATGAACTACAAAGCTCTGATTTTCTCATTGCACGATAAGAATACGTGGACGCGAGGGTTTGAATCTTTGGCGAGCACAAAAATATTTTTATTTTTATTTTTTCTCTTTTTTTTTTATAAATAATTTCTCTTTAATAAATATTTTGAATAAAAATAAAATAAAGCAAATAGACACTTAACAAACAATCAACCCTGATTTATAAGGATGATTCTGTTAGATTTTTAAAGGAAAATTATGAGTTGAACGATGAACTCTACCAGGGTCGGTCCTTTGCAAGTGCAACATGTGCTGCAACACAGAACCCCAAATATTAGAGAGTTCCAAATTTTAAAATTTTCAATTTTTTTTCATAAATATTAATAAAAATAAATAAAATATTATTAAAGAAACTCAATAATTGAAAGAAATGTTATAATAAAAACTCAATACATAGAAAAATCAAGATTGATCAAAACTCAAAATAATTATAATTAAATTTATTTTTAATTAATACATAATTGTATTTTTAATATATTTTTTTAATTATTATAATTATATTTTAAAAGAAATTTGGATCCATTTTTATAATTAAAACAGGACCTCCGATATGATTGAGATAAATTTAAACGGGTCGCATAATGGATTAAGTCAAGTCTAATTCAACCCATTCCGAATACACCCTACATGTAACTAACAAAATCAAGACACTTATCACGTAGAGTTACTAACAATGTGAAATTTTAAAAATTGATTAAATATAATGTTATTAAATAATTATTTTTAATAAAAATAATATTCAATATTTTAAAATCATTAAATATTCATTATTTATTAAATGTGTTGTTATTAATCAAATAATATTTATCATTTAAAAAATATAAAAAATCTTTAAATATAACATATTTTGCTTGAACGTGGGAGATCACCTAACAATATCAATGCAACTGTATATGGTTCATGAAAAATATTTGTGATTAAAAGTTGACAAATTTTTTTACCGAAATTAAAAATGTCTTTAATATTAATTTTAACAAGAGCTGCAATGAAAAAAATAAAACTATGCTAAAAAAGTACCATTTTTTTGAAAATAGTTTTTTTAACAAATGTGCAGCAAAGTGAAAATTGAATTAATTATAATTGAGATGGTAAATAGATAGAGATTAAGGACTTGTTTAACTGAGTTTTAGGTTTTCATTTTTAAAAATTACTAATGTATAGATCAATTTTACAAAACTCTATTTAAGAACAAAATTCTAAAAAATGTGTTTAGTAGTTCAATTTTTAAAAACTATTTTTAGAAAAGAAAAAAAAATGTGTTTAACTTTTTTCTCAAAATATGTTTTGAAAACCAAAAGTATTTTTTTTCCAACTAAAACTATAAAATATTACTAGTCGTCAAAGTTCTTTCCTAAAATTTAATTTTTAAAGAAAATGTATTTAAGATAAATTAAATATATGGTGCATTTGAAATATTGTATTTATGCTAACTTCAAATAAATTAAATAAATAAGTTTGTACCTATAATTTTAAATGCATGGCGGTGTCGGCTAACATTTTATATGGTACTTTAATATATTTATATTTTAGGCATTAATTTATATACAATGCTTTGTAGTTTAAGATATATATGATAAAAAATAAAAAAATATATTTTTGTAATCTAACTTATAATTGTGGTTGATTGACATTATAAATAATATTTAATTTTATATCAATTAATTAATCAAATAAATAACAATAAAAATATAAATAGAATAGTGTTTTTAAATAAATATAAAAAATAATTTAATTTTAAGATTGAACGACATGAATACAATTCAAATCAAAGACCTTATAATGATTGTGTAAATAAATTTATAGTGATTATTATTATTTTGTCATCTGCTATAAAGTATACTTTAACTCTGAAGTAAAATTTATTATATCAAATAAGTTTCTATATCTTTTAGATAACTATTATTATTATTATTATTATTATTATTATTAATATTATTATTATTATTATTATTAAATAATGAAGTCATGAGAGAGTAGCTGTTGTAAAATAGGTTTCCTGAATGTTATTAAAATTAAATATTATAAAAAATGTAGAAGTACTAAATTAATTTACAGCACTTTATTTTGCTTGTTATATTATATTTTATTTTGGTTAAACTTTTACTTTTTCTGTCTCGTAATAAAAATTTGACTTATATATTTTTTCTATTTTAAAATAATTTTCTCTTTACATTACCTGCAGTATTTTTTAACTTTTTTTTACTATTTATTAGCATTTACTCTATTTAATTATTTTATTAATAATATAAGAATATTTTAATAAATAATACTAATTTTATTATAAAAATTAATATATTTAATTATTTTTTTAAAATTCTGTATTACTTAAATAAGATAAAAAAAAATTATGAGATTAAGGATGTATGATTTATTTAGTCTTATGTAGTGGCGGATCTTAAGGAGAAATATTGGGTGCCAAATAAATATATATAATTGGTGGAACCAAGAGTCGACTTTATGCGGAAAAAAAATACAATTACCACTTGACATATGAAGATGAGCCCCTACTGTTATGTCATTAATGAAAACACTATGTTTTTCCAAAAATAAAACTTTGCATGTACTTAACGTACAAAAACTAGTGTTGTTCAGAGAGAAAAAATATATTTTATGTGTTACAGTGGAAAATATTTAAGAAAATGGAGTTTTTTAAATATGATTTTTTTATCCAAATATTTCTGATTTTAAATTTTTTTTCAAAAAATAATTTTGATTTAATTTTTTTTCTCAATCTATCCTATGTGTTAAGCTTTAAGAGAGGCGTCAATTGGTCTGACACCTGTGTGTGTTTTGTAATTATTTTTGAAAAACATTCTACACGATAGACAAAGTCGAAATCGGACCAATTCATATTAATATTAATACCCGTTTACACAAAAAAAGACTAATGTTGATGACCGAGATGACCTAACCGACCTCCGGTCCCACATCCCCTAACTACCCAAACTCGTGGCCCTAACCCACGTTGATAATTTACCCCAGATGTTTGAGTATCAGAGGGTCCAGGAATATCACCACCAACTGCAGGAGATTGATCCTCCTTCTACCCATGTCTATTGCATTAGACATATCGCACAAAACTTTATGCGTGTAATCAAAGATAAGTACCTTCGCAAAAAAGTGGTGAATGTTGGGTATGCTCTAACTCAGCCGTCATTTCAATATTACCATGATGAAATTAGACTGTCTAATGCAGATGCAGGAAGATGAGTGGATAACATACCAGTAGAGCAATGGACAATGGCATTTGACGGAGGCTGTCGATGGGGCCACATGACAACAAACCTTGTGGAATGCATGAACGGCGTATTCAAAGGCATTAGAAATCTACCAATAACCGCTTTAGTCAGAACAACCTATTATAGGTTGGCTTCTACCTTCATAATCAGAGGTGAAAGATGGAGTGCAGTGTTAATGTCGGGTAAAATATTCAGTGAATGTTGTATGAAAGTGATGAAAGGGGAAAGTATCAAAGCTAGCACACACGCGGTTACAGTTTTTGACCGTCATAGGAAAAATTTTAGTGTACAGGAAACAATAGACCATAATGAGGGAATGCCAAATTTATCCTATGTTGTCAAACTAAACAGAAGTTTGTGCGATTATGGAAAGTTCCAGGTCTTCCGTATTCCTTGCTCCCATGTCATTGTGGCATGCGCACATACTCGTCAGGACGCTTACAGCCATCTATATGATGTTTACAAGGCCATTACCGTCATGAATATGTATAACAAAAGCTTCTCAGTGCTACCAATGGAGGAATACTTGCCTCCATATGAAGGTGACATAGTTTGGCACAACGATGAGATGCGAAGAAAGAAAAAAGGACGGCTAAACAACATGCGTATTAGAACAGAAATGGATACAACTGATAAAATGATAAGACTATGTAGTATATGTCGTCAATCAGGACACAATAAGAACAATTGTCCCAATCTAGGAGCAACATCTGCATCATAAGATAATATCTCCTTTTAATTTTTATAACCTTGGATTTTTGTATATCATTATATTTTTGTTATAACAAGGTTAATAACAAACATCACTACAACATAAGCAAACTTAAAACAGAATATTTCTAACTGATTACAACAATCAAACTGATGTCATATCGTACAAACATCATTTCCCTAGCATCCTTATCAGTTTTGACTCGCACCCAACCAAATATATTATCGCGTCTCTCAATACTTCTAATTTTTCCCCTTCTGGTATTTTTCCATCTAACCAACAAACCAACTCCCTCTTCAGTTGATCGAAACTACAGATGTTCCAGAAGAGCATCAATATCAGAGGTTTGTCTCTCGAATAAATCACTTTTCCATAGCGGCGACGAACACCAAACATGTTTGCAATATGATGAAATGAGATGTGGAAAAATGATTCACACAACACCTCTACTTATTGAAATTCTAGTTATCAGACTTTGGATGTCACACGGGTTGTTATGACATCCAATTCTGCACAAACAGGAATTAAGCAGAACTTAAAAGTAAGTGCAGTAAATAACACAAGTAATTGTTTACCCAGTTCAGTCCAACATGACCTACATCTGGGGGCTACCAAGCCAGGGAGGAAATCCACTATTAGTAGTATCAATTCAAAGCTAAACTCACCCGTTTACAACTTATCACTTAATCCCTACCCAATGCAATTTCAATCTTACACTAAGATCAGAGTTCCTACTCACTCCCCCTCAATCACCTCAGTGATTACTATCTTTAAACAATATTAAAGACAAGTTGAAGTCACACTTCAAACAACACTTGATTGTGCTTCACAGCTTTAATCAAGATACACAACACTCACGCTTAAAAGCTTTGAGCGACACAACACTTACAACTCAATGAACACCCTATGCCACAACAATCATCTACTTGATAATGGCTTGGCTTACAAGTTACGTCTAATACAAGACTCACAAAAATACAGCAGTGAAGTATGATGGACACATAAAATCTTCACGCCTCAAAATCCCCGAAACTGAATGAAGGAACGCCTTCCTTTTTATATTGCAGTACCTGGGCTTTTGCACTTGTATTCTCCTGAATTTAAGGTCACACTAGTTCCCATAAATTCAACATTTAGGTTACTAACAAATAGGCTATTTGTTAGGTTCATTAAATGTAGCTTGGTTGTTGGTTTCCTGGTTTTTCTCTAAGCTGTTGACTTCCTGAAGAATAGCCCAAGAAAAGCTGAAACAGAAAACTGAACAACCTACAATATAGCATATGCTATCAGGAATGAATGTCACGACATTCAGCTCGACATCAAGGTCCATATGCTGAGTCTGTTTTTCCAGAAAACAGACTGTACAATTTTGCTGACCTGTACATGATCAAAATGACCATACTACAGTAACAGCTTACATTAGTAAATGTTAAAGTGTCCAACTTAACATTTACACATTTGGCCTTAAATTAGTTCTGTTATTCTCTTGAAGAACAAACTAAGTTCCATGCTGAAGTATAGCAGAACACCACTCTGTCTAATGTTCAGTAGCTGCTGTCAATGATGAATGTCATAACATCCAATTTGACATTCAGTCAGTAGGCCTTATCCCAGGTCTGGTCTTTCCTTGATAACCAGACTGGAAATAAATACTAAGTTCTAACAGAACACCAGCTGTTCTATTCCTTAGTATCTGATGACAGGTATGAATGTCACAGCATCCAGTTTGACATTCAATAAATCATGTGTTAGCTAATCCTGCAGTAACTACTCAAGTGTGTCATGACATCAGTCAAGACATCAGAGTACAGTTAGATATTCTAACCTACAATGTAGTCACACATACATACTATGTCATGACATCAGTCAAGACATTTGTAACCAGCTAGTGTTTTACCATATAATGCAGCCAATTAAACACCTACAAACTCCCCCTTTGGCAAATTTTTGGCTAAAACACTTTGATCCCCATAACAGAGTTCATAGCAGCGGAATCACACACCTAGCAGGAAATAATACTAGCTAATACACTCAGAGTGGCAGCACACTCATACACATGGAAGTTAAGAAAAACTTCACACAGCAGCACACACAGAAGTTAAATCTAAACTTCAACACCCAGCAGCTGCAGGGGAGGGAATCTGTCACGAGAGTCTGTTGTAGAGACCCACTCTGTTTGTCAGGGGTGGTGGTTATTACTCCCCCTTTTTGTCAAAAATGTTGCCAAAGCCAACACCAAAACCAGAGAATAATGACAGAGTTACAGACTTGGTTTTACTTCACAGTTTCAACCAAGTTAACATCCACTTGATCTTGCTTCACAGCTTTGATCAAGTAATCACCCACTTTTGCTTTACAGTAGGTACCACCATATCAGATGCCATGATTTTGTTTCTGACATCCAGAACCACTCCTGCATGAACAACATCCTTGAACTCCTGCAGGTACATTGGCCTTCTCATGGAAGGGTGTCTCCTTACCCTCTTGTAGCCACACTTGTTGCAAGTAGCATAGCTGTGATCTGTTGACCAATCAGAGCATAGTACCAATTGTTTAATAGGCAGAGATATTAAACAATACATCCCAAACATCAGTGGTTGCTATAAGGTCTCAGAGAGACATATTCCCAGTTTGCTCCTTAAGTTTTCAAACTGAGTAGCATCCAGAGCTTTTGTAAATATGTCAGCCAGTTGAAGGTTCGTGGCTACATGTACCAAAGTGATCACCTTGTCTTCCACCAGATCTCTGATGAAGTGGTGCCTAATGTCAATATGTTTGGTCCTGCTGTGTTGGATGGGATTCTTGGAGATATTGATGGCACTGAGATTATCACAGAACAATGTCATAACATTTTGAGTGACATTGTACTCAGTGAGCATCTGTTTCATCCAAACCAGTTGGGAACAACTGCTTCCAGCAGCTATGTATTCAGCCTCTGCAGTGGATAGAGAAACACAATTCTGCTTCTTGCTGAACCAAGATATGAGATTGTCTCCTAAGAAGAAACATCCACCTGATGTGCTTTTTCTGTCATCAACACTCCCAGCCCAGTCAGCATCACAGTACCCAGATAGGACAGGTTCAGACCCATGTGAATACAGCATCCCATAGTCACAAGTCCCATTGATGTACTTGAGAATCCTTTTGGCTTGATTCAAGTGGCTCACTTTAGGTTCTGCTTGGTATCTAGCACATACTCCAATTGCATAAGAAATGCCAGGTCTACTTGCAGTTAGGTAAAGTAGGCTTCCTATCATGCTTCTATACAAGCATTGATCAACACCAGGCCCTCCATCATCTTTGGTTAACTTCAGATGAGTAGGTGCAGGAGTCCTCTTGTGCCTAGCGTTATCCATACCAAACTTCTTGACTATGTTCTTGGCATACTTGCTTTGGGAGAGAAACATAGAGTCCTCCATTTGGTTTACTTGCATTCCAAGGAAATAGGTCAGTTCTCCAACTAGACTCATTTCAAACTCAGATTGCATCTGGTGAACAAATTGTTGAACCATTTGTTCTGACATTCCACCAAAGACTATATCATCCACATAGATTTGAGCAATCATGATTTTGCCGTCTTCATCCTTCACAAACAAGGTTTTATCTATTCCATCTTTTCTGTATCCATTTGAGGTCAGAAATTCGGTCAACCTTTCATACCATGCTCTAGGTGCTTGTTTCAACCCATACAAGGCTTTCCTCAACTTGTATACATGCTTAGGTTGGTTAGGATCACAGAACCCTTTAGGTTGTTCCACAAAGACTTCTTCATTCAAGTAGCCATTCAAGAATGCACTCTTCACATCCATTTGGAATAGTTTAAACTTCAGGATGCATGCTACCCCTAACAGCAATCTGATGGACTCAAGCCTAGCCACAGGAGCAAATGTCTCATCAAAATCTACCCCTTCAACTTGAGTGTATCCTTGAGCCACTAGTCTTGCCTTATTCCTAGTAATTACTCCTTTCTCATCAGATTTGTTTTTGTAGATCCACTTGGTACCAATGATGTTGGTCCCTTCAGGTCTTGGAACTAGCTCCCATACTTCATTCCTTTTGAACTGCTCAAGTTCCTCTTGCATGGCAATGATCCAGTATTCATCAGTCAGGGCTTCTTTCACATTTTTTGGTTCAACCTTGGATACAAAGCAGGAATTTGAGCTTATTCCCCGTGACCTGGTAGTCACACCACTATTGGGATCCCCTATGATAAGATCCTTAGGGTGGTCTTTCTGAATTCTGATAGATGGTACTTTGGTGGTTGCGTCTACTTCACATTCAGGAGGAGGTTCCTCTACTTCTTCAGACTTGACAGGAATGTCAGTTGAACTGTCAAGGAATGTTTCAACATCCTCCATGACATCGGTTCCTTCCTCTTTATCGTCCACAATAACATTTATGGATTCCATCAGGACATTGGTCCTGTAGTTGAACACTCTGTAGGCTCTGCTGTTAGTTGAGTATCCCAGAAATATACCCTCATCACTTTTCGGACCTAGCTTTCTTCTCTGTTCACGATCTGTGAGAATGTAGCATTTACTTCCAAAGATATGAAAGTACTTCACAGTAGGTTTTCTGCCTTTCCATATTTCATACAGAGTGGAGGAGGTTCCTTTTCTCAAGGTGACTCTGTTGTGAACATAGCACGCGGTATTCATTGCTTCAGCCCAAAAGTGCATGGGGAGCTTCTTTGCATGAATCATTGCTCTGGCAGATTCTTGAATAGTTCTATTTTTTCTTTCAACTATCCCATTCTGCTGGGGAGTTATAGGGGAGGAGAACTCATGACTTATACCTTCAGACGAGCAAAACTCATCAAACTTGGAGTTCTTGAACTCCGTACCATGATCACTCCTAATTCGGACCACACAACTGTCCTTTTCCCTTTGAAGTCTGATGCACAGGTCTTTGAAGACATCGAATGTATCTGACTTCTCTCTGATGAAGCTTATCCACGTGTATCTGGAATGGTCATCAACCACCACGTAGGCATATCTCTTCCCACCAAGACTTTCAACCTGCATAGGTCCCATTAAGTCCATATGCAACAGTTCCAGAACTCTGGAAGTTGTAGGATGTCCCAGCTTTGGATGTGACATCTTGGTTTGCTTGCCCACTTGGCATTCACCACAGACTCTTCCTTCATCAATAAGCAGCTTTGGGATCCCTCTGACTGCTTCCTTGGATATAATCTTCTTCATTCCCCTTAAGTGGAGATGTCCAAGGCGTCTATGCCACATCTTCACCTCCTGTTCTTCCTTGGTTGAGGAGCATATTGTAGAAAAGTTAGAGACTTTAGGTTCCCACAGATAGCAGTTATCTTTGGACCTGGTTCCTCTCATAACTTCCTGATTGTCACCATTAGCCACAATGCAAAGCTCCTTAGTAAACTGAACATGAAACCCTTGATCACACAGCTAACTTATGCTGATGAGGTTTGCAGTTAGTCCTCTTACTAACAGTACATTATTCAGTTTTGGAACTCCAGAGCAGTCCAGCTTACCCACACCTTTTATTTTACCTTTGGCACCATCACCAAAGGTCACATAGCTGGTAGTGTGAGGTTGAATATCCACCAGTAGATTTTCCATACCAGTCATATGTCTTGAGCATCCACTGTCAAAGTACCAGTCTTCTCTGGTAGAGGCCCTTAGAGCAGTGTGTGCTATCCTAGCATACCATTGTTGCTTCTTGATGGGAACATAGCGCTTATATGGTTTATGCTTAGGCCTGACATGCGTGGTTTGGTTAGGGAAACCATGAATCCAGTAGCAGAAGGCTTTTATATGACCAAGCCTACCACAGTGGTGACACCTCCACTCCTGGTATTTCCTCTTCTGATGATCATTCATCCTAGTTCCTCGATGTTGAGACATTGGCTTTGACTTCCGCTTGAACTTCTGAACTTTTGCCTTTGGGCGTTTGTGTTCAGCTGAGGATCTTTTCCCAAATCCTAGGCCAGATTTGGTTCCAGACTGTTGTCCTACCTTTAGTATCTCTTCCAAGATGTCAGTTCCCTTATTCATCATTCTGATGGATTTGGTCATCTGATTCAGCTTGGAGGTCAGCAGGGCTATCTCACCATTTAGACCCTCTATGACAGACAGTTGCTTCTGTCTCTCATCTTCCAGTTCCTTGATGAGGTTCTTCTGTTTTTCTCCTTGTGCACGCACTTCTGCACTGGTGGTACACAGCTTCTTATAGGCTGCAGCAAGTTCATCAAAGGTCAGTTCATCTGCACTTGAGTCATCATCAGAGGCACAAACACTGGTTAGTGCAGTGACATGTTTGGCAGATTCTCCTTCAGATTCACTTTCAGAATCTCCTTCAGACCATGTGATAGTTAGCCCCTTCTGTTTCATCTTGAGATAAGTAGGACATTCAACTCTGACGTGTCCATACCCTTCACAACCATGACACTGGATTCCCTTGCCTTGGTTGAACTTTTCTTCAGAAGTTGATCTTTTCCTGATGTCAGACGGGATGTTCTTGACATTAGGTCTCCCTCTTTGATCAATCTTCTTCACGAACTTGTTGAACTGTCTCCCAAGCATGGCTAAGGCTTCTGATATACTTTCATCACCTTCAGTATATCCTGCTTCTGACTCCTCTTCTGCATTAGATACAAAAGCTATGCTTTTGTTCTTCTTTTCAGCATTCTCACACAAGCCCATTTCAAAGGTTTGAAGAGAACCAATGAGCTCATCCACCTTCATATTGCAGATGTCCTGTGCCTCCTCTATGGTTGTGACCTTCATAGCAAATCTCTTAGGCAAGGACCTGAGAATCTTTCTTACAAGTTTCTCTTCAGCCATTTTCTCACCTAGTCCACCAGAGGTGTTTGCAATTTCAAGAATATTCATGTGAAAGTCATGAATAGTCTCATCCTCTTTCATCCTCAGATTTTCAAACTTGGTGGTCAGCATCTGAAGTTTGGACATCTTCACCTTGGAAGTACCTTCATGAGTTACCTTGAGGGTATCCCAAATTTCCTTAGCTAGTTCACAGTGGTGTACCAGCCTGAAGATGTTCTTACTGATTCCATTGAACAATGCATTCAAGGCCTTGGAATTTCCAAGAGCTAATGCCTCTTACTCCTTGTCTCACTCTTCTTCAGGAATCTGCACACTGACTCCATCTTCACCTGTCCTCATTGGATGTTCCCATCCTTTGTTGACAGCTCTCCAGACTTTGCCGTCTAGAGACCTTAAGAAGGCTATCATATGAGGCTTCAAGTCATCATAATTAGAGCCATCCAACATGGGTGGTCTGTTTGAGTGTCATAAATCCTTGTCCATGGTACTAGAAAGTAACTTCCCTAGATCTCACCCAGAAATTCACAGGCAGGGTGCCTGCTCTGATACCAATTGAAATTCTAGTTATCAGACTTTGGATGTCACATGGGTTGTTATGACATCCAATTCTGCACAGACAGGAATTAAGCAGAACTTAAAAGTAAGTGCAGTAAATAACACAAGTAATTGTTTACCCAGTTCAGTCCAACATGACCTACATCTGGGGGCTACCAAGCCAGGGAGGAAATCCACTATTAGTAGTATCAATTCAAAGCTAAACTCACCAGTTTACAACTTATCACTTAATCCCTACCCAATGCAATTTCAATCTTACACTAAGATCAGAGTTCCTACTCACTCCCCCTCAATCACCTCAGTGATTACTATCTTTAAACAATATTAAAGACAAGTTGAAGTCACACTTCAAACAACACTTGATTGTGCTTCACAGCTTTAATCAAGATACACAGCACTCACGCTTAAAAGCTTTGAGCGACACAACACTTACAACTCAATGAACACCCTATGCCACAGCAATCATCTACTTGATAATGGCTTGGCTTACAAGTTACGTCTAATACAAGACTCACAAAAATACAGCAGTGAAGTATGATGGACACATAAAATCTTCATGCCTCAAAATCCCCGAAACTGAATGAAGGAACGCCTTCCTTTTTATATTGCAGTACCTGGGCTTTTGCACCTGTATTCTCCTGAATTTAAGTTCACACTAGTTCCCATAAATTCAACATTTAGGTTACTAACAAATAGGCTATTTGTTAGGTTCATTAAATGTAGCTTGGTTGTTGGTTTCCTGGTTTTTCTCTAAGCTGTTGACTTCCTGAAGAATAGCCCAAGAAAAGCTGAAACAGAAAACTGAACAACCTACAATATAGCATATGCTGTCAGGAATGAATGTCACGACATTCAGCTCGACATCAAGGTCCATATGCTGAGTCTGTTTTTCCAGAAAACAGACTGTACAATTTTGCTGACCTGTACATGATCAAAATGACCATACTACAGTAACAGCTTACATTAGTAAATGTTAAAGTGTCCAACTTAACATTTACACATTTGGCCTTAAATTAGTTCTGTTATTCTCTTGAAGAACAAACTAAGTTCCATGCTGAAGTATAGCAGAACACCACTCTGTCTAATGTTCAGTAGCTGCTGTCAATGATGAATGTCATAACATCCAATTTGACATTCAGTCAGTAGGCCTTATGCCAGGTCTGGTCTTTCCTTGATAACCAGACTGGAAATAAATACTAAGTTCTAACAGAACACCAGCTGTTCTATTCCTTAGTATCTGATGACAGGTATGAATGTCACAGCATCCAGTTTGACATTCAATAAATCCTGTGTTAGCTAATCCTGCAGTAACTACTCAAGTGTGTCATGACATCAGTCAAGATATCAGAGTACAGTTAGATATTCTAACCTACAATGTAGTCACACATACATACTATGTCATGACATCAGTCAAGACATTTGTAACCAGCTAGTGTTTTACCATATAATGCAGCCAATTAAACACCTACACTTATAACATAAAAAATTGCACATTACACTGAGGTGCCAGATCAATTGACGCCTCCTCTTCCAAATAACACATGAGTGCCAATTGGATTGACAACACCATGTGTTGTAGCCAATTCAATTGGCGTCTCCTCTCTAAGTTTAGGAGCAAACGCCAATTGGTCTGACGCCTCCTCTAAAAAGTGGGGTAGATTGAGAATTTTTTTGAAATCAAGATTATTTTGCGATTTTTTTTTTAAATCAAGGATATTTAGGTAAAAAATTCTCTAAATACAATATAGTTAATCGTGTATGCCGTCTTAAACATATTAGACCCATAAACATAAATGTCTTGTTTCAAAACAAATATAATAAAGAGATCAATCAAATAGATTTTTTTTTTTATTTTGATTTTAAAAAACACATCAAACATACATTATACAATCAAAACAAACTTTTGATGCTTTATTGTGAAACTTTTACATTTTACTAATGTTACTTTTTAACATGATAAACTTTTACTTTTACAAAAGTTACTTCTAAAATAATAGTTCCATTCTTATAATAAGTTGTAATATTAATTATTTTTTAAAACTATATTATTTAATAAATAATATTTATATCAAATAATAAATCCTCTATTAATTGAAACACATTTTTATTTCTTGTCATTTATTGCATTTTATTTAATGTTGTTTATTTCAAGTTCTTTTTACTTTAATTTAAGTTTTATTATCTTTAAAGTATACTTTCACAATGTCTGCAACCCGACATTTATATTTACATCTTACAGTTAAGTCATAGTAAGAGTTTTCACACAAAATAGATCCTGAGATTTTCCGTGCTAATCTCAAAGAATTTCAAACTCATGATTGTTCACTAAAAACACATGCGAACAAATGTGTTATAGGGTAATAATAGATTTTGGAGACATTATAATGCCGATGTTGCTTCGAAACTTTGGGATAAAGTGGTTGCTTTTGGGGTGGGTAGAGGGGAGGATGTTGATTATCATGTTGAAGCTATTAAAAATTTAGAGTCAAAACTCCATAGTTCAAATAGTCAGAATGATGCCAACACTTAAGGTTTAAAATGAATATTATTTCCTACAATACTATAGGGTGTGGTAGTTTGATCAAAAGAAAGCAATTAGCTCATTTGATTAGGAAAGATGATTTTGATGTTTGTTTCCTTCAAGAAACAAAGGTGAAGGTGGTTGACGACATTCTTGTGTATGTTGTGTGGGGGAATAAGGAGGCGGAATGATCTTATAAGGATGCAAGTGAGAGACAGGGGATTTACTTATCATGTGGAAGAAATGTCTCTTTGACATTTTCTTTAGTTTTGTGGTTGAAGGCTTCATTGGTATCAAAGTGGGTTGGAAAGGAGGGATTTATAATCTTGTTAATGTCTATTATTCTTGCTAAATTTGTTTAAAGAGGAAGTTATGGAAGGAGTTACATGATTGGAAAAATAAGTTGGTGGGTGGAATGTGGTGCATTGGAGAGGATTCTAATGTGATAAAAAAGAAGGGTGAGAGGAATGGAATTTCTTCTTTAGTGAATGATGGTGAAAGAGTCGAGTTCAATGAGTTCATAGAAGGGTTGGAGTTAATTAATATCCCTTCAAAGGGGAATAATTTTACTTGGTTCAATCTTAGTCGTAAGTCGATGAGTAGGTTGGATAGATTTTTGTTGTTGGAAGAGTTGGTTATTAAGTGGAAAGTCGATGGCCAAATGGTTAGGGAAAGAGATTTTCTTATCATTGTCTTATTTGGATCAAAGGAAATTCTAATAATTGGGTTCCAAAGCCTTTCAAGTTATTTAATTGTTGGATTCAACATCCAAAGTTTCTTTATTTTATTAAGAATGTTTGGAAATAATTGGTTGTGTTTGGAATGCTTTTTATTATTTCAAAGAAAAACTTAAGTTACTTAAAGGCAAGTTAAGAAGTTGGAATAAATAAGTATTTGGTATTTTGGATTTAAATGTGGAAGATGCGATTAAGGATTTGAATGGTTTAGATTTTGAGGTAGAAAATGAAGGTCTTTTGGATATGGAGTGTAAGGGCAAACTGTCATACAACATACAATCATAGGTTTCGATGATGACAAATGACCACCATGGATGAATCGACAATGTCGATTCCACCTCTACAAAACAAATGCAACGTATCACCTATCATATCCTTTTCATTGCTCATCTGTACTGTTATATTTTGTACAACATATGTGGACAAAGTGTGGTCATGACAAAAGGCATGAAAACCACAAAAATGTTATTTTTGCAGATCTGCAGGGGATGAGTCGACCGTAGGGTCGGCGCATGACATAGTACATTCCCCACGGGTCAGCGTATGAACACAGCGCTTTCCCACGGGTCAGTGCACAAGATGCTTGCGTCGACCGCAGGGGTCAGCGCATGAACCACGGGTCAGCGCACGTCGACCTATGGTCGATGCATACTGAAGCATTTTTCAGTCTGACCAAAACTACAGGCCATGCGTCGACGCATAGTCCTGCTATGGTCGACCGTTCGTGCGCAAATTCAGTTTTCTGATGTTTCCCACTCTGTTTGAAAAGCTGTTAAGTGGGTTGGTTGGTTGGTTACTATAAATAGAATTTCAAGTTACTTGTATTAACTAACATTTTGATATTTTGATTCAAGTGTTCAAAGAACAAGAAAAAGTGAAATAGGTGTCCAAGATTCTTCATCTTCATCTTCAACATCTCACAACACATTAACTACACAAACCATTTTTGAGGTGTTGTGTGATTGGTTAAAGGTGATAAGGTTCGAAGCCGTGATTGGAGAATCTGGTTCGGGTTGAAGCTTGTGACAGGTTTTTTCTTGAATAAAACCTTTAGGGTTTTGTCCTCTAAGATAGGTTTGATTTTGGGGGTTTTTGGACGAATTGCTTCATCAATTTTCAGCTGAGCGAAGGTGATTGAGAAGAGGAAGTCTTCATCAGTCTAGTAGCGGATTCAGTGATATTGAAGGGAAGAATTCATGTTCGATTTGTTGTAGTTGAGATCAGCCGGGCCGAGGGTTTGAAGAACTGAGGGTTATTCAACAAAGGGGCTGGAATCGGAGGTCTATCAACAACAATCGAAGGACTTGATTCATCTTGAATCAAGGAACAAGGAGTGGAAGCAACATTCAACGTCTTGAGAGTTCTGTTGTATATTTGCTTTACAATCCTTGTATAAACAGTTAAACTCAACAGGTGATATCTATTAAATCATCTCAATTCTAGTTTTAGAATTGAGGGCAGACGTACCCCGAAGCTAGGACGACGGGGCAACTGCCTCATCAAATCCTTGTCTTCTCTAATTTTCTGCATAATTGTTTTTAGCTCAAAAATTAAGTGATTTTTATATAAGCACTTTTATCAAACTTTGATATTAATTGAGCAAAAGGTTAGAACTCTGTTTTTGAATCCAAAGTACAATAGAATATTGTACTAGATTAATTGGAATCACTTACTCAACACAAATATCATTTGGAGTGTTTTCACACACCAAGTGTTTGATAATTTGCCTAAACCAAAATTATCTTAAGTGTGTATCTAGTTTGATTTGCCATTTGAATCATTGGAACTAGGAATCCTAGTAAGTGAAACAAATCATTGATTGTGTGACTAGTGTAGTGATTCTTATTCCACATTATCACTAATCCATAGGCTTGACGCATATCCGGTTTTCCAATAACAGTTCGTTTTAGACTATATTTTCCTCGGCCGCTTCCACACTTAAAACAAATTTTCAAAACCAATTTTAAATTGGTAGCGCCGACTTATTTTTTTAATTGGGATCTATTCAACCCCCCCCCCCCCCTTCTAGATCCGTACCATAGTCTAACAAGTGGTATCAGGAGCTCCGGTTCACTCCGTGCTTCAAAATATAACTTTGATAGAAAATGGCTAACGAACCTAAAGGGGCTTATAATAGAGCTCCCGTTTTCAATGGTGAAAATTATAGTTATTGGAAAGACTGTATGCGGGTGCACATAAGTTCCATAGATAGAAAAATATGGAACGTCATTCTCAATGGTCCAATTGAAATAACCATGATCAATGAGAATGATGAATTAGTGCCAAAGCCCGAAGCACAATGGACTGATGATGATGAAAGAAAATACAATTACGATTGGAAAGCCAAAAATATCCTAATCTCCTCACTAGGTGTAGATGAATATTATCGTGTATCCCATTGTCCTACTGCTAAGGCCATGTGGGATTCACTACAAATCGCCCATGAGGGGACGAACGATGTTAAGTTGGCAAGAATCAACACACTAACACAAGAGTTTGATCTCTTTTTCATGGAGCAAGGGGAAACCATTGCTGACATGCAAAAGAGATTTACTCATCTCATCAATCGATTACACTCATTAGGTAGGCCTATTTCCAATGATGTTGCTACTAATAAGATCTTGAGATGTCTTAACAGGGAATGGTAGCCGAAAGTGACCGCCATCAAAGAAGCAAATGATCTTACCATATTAGACTTGACAACATTATTTGGCAAACTACAAGAGCATGAACAAGTACTCTTGAGCCTAGAACAACACGAAAAGAAAGAAAAGAAGGACAAAGCAAAGGTGAGTGAAAAGAAATCGATAGCTCTAAAGACTTCCTCCTCAAAGTCTCAAGCAAAAGAGCAAAGTGATTATTCCTCGAGCGACGAAGAAGAAGAGGACAACAACGAAGATATGGGGTTGTTCGTTAAACGTTACAATCGTTACGTGAGAAAGAACGGCATCCAACATTCCGAGAAGAACTTGGTAAACTTCCGGAAACAATCTAGGTACTCTAAAAATGATGACTCAAAAGGTAAAATGACTAGAGGGTCGTGCTATACGTGTGGAAAGCCCGGTCATTACAAACCGGACTGTCCGATGAACAAGAAGACAAAGGAAAAGGAATCATACAAATCACACAAGAAATCATCAAAGCCAAGGAAAGCATACATAGCTTGGGAAAACGATAGCGACTCCTCCGATGATGAAAGTTCTAGTGATGAAGATGAAAATGCAAACCTATGTCTCTCTGCTCATCAAAAGAACAAAAAGAAACAGGTACGACATGCTAAATATGAAAAATCCTCTAGTATGTCTCATCATGAATTACAAACTGCATTTGATACTTTACACTGTGAAGCTAAAGAGGCCTTTAAAAGGCTTGCCTCAAATAACAAAATTTTTACTCATTTAGAACAAAAAATTCGAGAATCCGAAAGGAAACTTGAGGCACTTAAGGCTTCTATAGTAGAAAGCACAAAAGCAGGTTGTGAGGACCTTAGAAGTAGAATGATGAACTTTGGGTGTGATACTTGTTACATTTGGCAAGGTGAAGTAAGAAACCTAAAGGCCAAACTTGACAAGGCTCTTGAGCCCAAGATTACCTTTGCTATCGATAAATCAAACTTTCGAAAAAGTATGGTTAATCCATATCAAAAATATAAATATGTTATAAAGGATGAAGATAGCAAAGGCAATCAAAATGTAAATTTCTCTTGTCTTTATTGTTGCAAGAAAGGCCACTCCATTGCTAAATGCAGATTTAGGAGATTTTTAGTTCCTCAAGGAATTTATCAATGGCTGCCCAAATGCAACCATTTCGTTCCTCACCATTCAGGACCCAATAAGCCATTGGGTACCTTCTCGTGTTAATTGCATTTCCATAGGTACAATGCCTCGAGACTACCGAGAGAAGATGGGTTCTAGACAGTGGATGCTCAAGGCATATGTCAGGAGACATATCACTCTTCATTGACTCCGTGGCTAAGAAGAAAGGATATGTAACCTATGGTGACAACAACCGTGGAGCAATAATTGGTAAAGGTAGTGTAGGTGTCGCAACCTGAAAAATACAGTGTGCGGAAAAACAACCGACGAAAGAAAATGACAGAAGAGTCGCCACCGTGCGTTATTCGTCCCAAAGGAGGGAAAGGAAACGCTCGAAGTAAACCTGAAAAAGGAAAGGACAAGACGGGTCTCGCAACCAAATCTTGGGTTCGGGAGTCGGTTATGCGAAGGGAAGGTATTAGCACCCCTACGCATCCGTAGTACTCTACGGGATCCACTTTTGTAGTTCTTGTCTAAAGGGTGTGAGTTTATCTTGTGCTGTTTACCAAAAAAAAGGTTAAATGAAAATGACTCGCGCGGATGTCGCATCCATTGCATACGTATCTCATCTGAATATGAGAATCAGAGTCTTCGTAGCTCGGCTGACCTATGGGTTGGGGGGATGTGTGCTCGCTAAGACATCGCGTCTTATGCCTACGTATCTCATCTGGAATGAGAATCAGAGCAAGCCGTAGTTCGGCTAACTACGGGGTTATGGAGTGGGTTTTGGACGAACGACGTTACTACGCAATCTACCGGATGCTCGACCTTTGGAGACTTACTCACCTGTAGTAGAAGGAGTAAACGTGTGTTTAGGAGAAGAAAAATCAATGAAGGGTTAGGGTTTGGTGAACTCATGCAAAAAGGCAGTCCTTGACGAAGGAACCTGTAAAAAAAACACACAAAAACATTGCCTCCTATCGAGGTCTTCCAGCTAGGAAAGCAGTAAAATGCGGGAAAAATGTAAAAGTACCACGCGGATAAAGATCCGAAGTAACAGCAGTTAGAGGAATGGGAAACCCAGGGGTCCTTCCAAGCTAAACACCATCAAAGAAAGTGAGTCAGTACAGGTAATCGGAATGAAACCTCCAGGGGGTATCCCACAAATAAAGTGGAAAACCACGCAAGTTATCCCTGCAAAAGTCATGTGAGCCCTCACAAAAACTCAACAAACAGGTTAGAGACAAAAAAATAGGGTAATCAAGGGTTGCCCCCAAATCAAAATGTAACCACATGAATCATGCCATTAAAATTCACAAAAAAGACATGCATCAACAGGGTATCAAATTCACCCATAATACCTCATACATTTAGAGCATTCAAATTAAAGGCATAAAGATGATGGATATAGGGCAAACCTAATTGGAGAGCTTGATTGAAATTGAGTTGCACCTGTGAGGTTTACAAATCAATCTTTAGGGTTTATGTGAGGCAGAGGTGATTCTGTGCAGTTGAGTTCCCTTCAGGGTTTGGAGGCTGCTTTGAACTCTGTTAGCTCTTCTCTCACTATCTTTTTCCTTAGGGTAATAGGAATAGAATGAATATTTGTTTCACTGAAACTCTAGTATTTATAGCCTAACATTGGTAGCTTAGTGGGCTTTTGAGAGAGGTCCGAGTCTAAGATTTTTTTTTTTTTTATTTATTTATTATTTTTTATTTATTTATTTATTTATTTTTTCGTTTTTTTTTTATAAATAAAGCTTCTTAGATCTAATTCTGATTGACATGATGACATGCAATGTATCTAATGTTAAATGACCTAAAAATGAATGCATGCATGAGGTGTAAAGCGTATGCTTCCAGGAAAAATGAAGGGTAAATTTTGGGGTATTACAGCTGCCCCTATTCAATCAACTGGAGACCTGGAAAGAAGATAGCAGCGGCTTTCGTGCTTTCGAGGTATCAAGGGATTGAATACAATAAAAGCCCAAAGATTTGCACTGAAGTGAAGTGAAGTAACAATGTCGGTCAGAATCGGCAAAGTTGTGGTCTTGAAAGAAGAATCCGTCTGGTACGGTGAGAGTCAGTCTGAATACCGAGAAAGAATGTTAACTTGGATACCAAAATAAATGGTAACACAGAAATAACCATGGCCTGAATGCCGCTCATCAGTCTGAATACTGGAAATGACTTCGATCTGAACATTGGGAGATATGAGATTATTAATATCGGTCTGAACACCGAGAGGCTGGCCTGAATGCCACAAGTTGCGTCGACCTGAACGTCGGAAACTTCTTCGATCTGAACATCGGAAAATTGGCCTGAATGCCACAAGTTGCATCGACCTGAACGTCGGAAACTTCTTCGATCTGAACATCGGAAAATTGACCTGAATGCCACAAGTTGCATCGACCTGAACGTCGGAAACTTCTTCGATCTGAACATCGGAAAACTGGCCTGAACGCCACTTTGGTCTGAATACCGGAAACTGGCCTGAACACCACTTCGATCTGAATATCGGAAATTGGCCTGAATGCCACTTCGGTCTGAATACCGGAAAATTGGCCTGAATGCCACTTCGGTCTGAATACCGGAAAAACTTCATGCCTGTCAGCATCGGCAGAAATAGGGAAAGATAATAGAGGCGGCGCATGGGCCAATGACACTTGCTGGGGATAACAAAGGTAAGTCATGAACAATCTTCAGTCTGAGTACTGGAAACAACTTCTAGCTTATCACTTGGGATACCGAGAATGTTTTATGCTTACATGCGTATGTTTGAATTTTTCAATGGCGTAATGCTCCATGAAAATGGAAATGCTACGCGATTTGGAAGGATGCAATGCAATATGATTCTACATGCAGGGATTCGAAATGTTGGGTAGAATGCCAAGCTGAGGCAAGGGGATCTGCTGGGGAAATGATCACCATCTTCTGGACCCTGGCAAGGCTGCTGGAGATGCACAACGCAAAGAATTATGTGGGGAAATGACCCGCCACACGGTGTTCTAGCAATGACGAAATGCCGAGATTCAGACTGGGGAGAGAACGACACTGAAAACCTGTTGTTGGGGAAAGCGATAGTGGTTCTGGCAACCACGATCTGCGAGAGATGACTCAGCAGGGGAAGCAAACACTGATATGGTACCGAGGTTCTGCTTCAAGGAAAGAAATCATGGATCCGGCATTGGGATTATCGATCAGGCCTCGAACTCTAAGGAGCAGCCACTTCTGCTGGGAAGATACAGTCTGGCACTATCAACTCCGCTGGGGATATATAGTCTGGCACTGTTAACTCTACTGGGGAGTGTATGTCCTGAAACAAACGCTTGGGGAAGTACAGTGGTGAGAACCTGCTGGGGGTTGAAGAATCCAACACTCTGATCAGCTCTGCAGGGATAAGACACCGGATTTGTCTGTTGGCGACTTCACTGGGGAAGATATTCACGATCATCTGCAGGGGATTTTAAGGAAATGCCCCGAGGGTATCTGTTCTGAATAGACGATTCAAAGCACTTAAAGTTTACAGCAATTTTAAATGTTTATTAAGCATGTACCTGTAAAGCCCTTATGTGTCATGATGCAATGTTTATCAAAAATTCGGACGTCATTTTTGCAAACAAACAGTAAAATGAAAATGAAAACAGAGATATACTGAATAACATGATTTTATTGATCGAATGGCCTCTGAATAGGCATTTACATCAGGAAGCAATCCCTGGAAAGAGGTAATCGCACAAAAGATAAAAAACAGAAATTAATCTAATGGCAATGTGAAATGGATTTCTATTGGGTTCCAATTCTGCTATGACTTGCCCGTCTTCAAGATCCTCCAGATGATCAGCCTTCTGAAAAGGTGATTGGACTGTTTCCTACCTTTCGAAAATTTCCAGTCATCGACATGAGATGAGATTCAGAACTAACTCAGAACGCAGTCGTTCTCTTAATCCCTAACTTTTGCCTGGATCGCCCTTTTCGGGTTTTCAATCCACCGGGATACCCATTTTTGCCTAAGTTGCCTTTTCAGGTTTTCAACTTACCGGGTGTACGATCTTTTCATTTTTAATCCCTAATTTTTGCCCGAACCTTTTCATTTTCATGGTTCGTCGGGATGCCTATTTTTGCCTGGACTATTCTTTTTACTGTCCAGCGGGTCTATTTTATGCGAAGTATTTTTTAACTGCGTCTGAGTTCACAGGGGAAGTGAAGTTTTCACCATCCATAGTTGCAAGCATTAGGGCCCCACCATCAAAAACCTTGGTGACAATATACGGTCCATCATAGTTAGGAGTCCACTTGCCCCTGTGATCTGTCTAAGGAGGAAGGATCCTTTTCAACACTAAATCTCCGACTTGGAAACAACGAGGACGCACTTTCTGATCAAAGGCTCTCTTCATCCGACTCTGATACAACTGCCCATGACAAATGGCTGCCATTCGCTTCTCTTCGATAAGACTCAACTCATTGAACCTTGTCCGAATCCATTCGGCTTCGTCTAACTTGACATCCAACAGGACTCTTAGAGAAGGAATCTCCACTTCAACGGGTAGGACTGCTTCCATACCATACACCAGGGAGTAAGGGGTTGCCCCAATCGACGTACGTACTGAAGTACGGTACCCATGCAAGGCGAAGGGTAACATCTCATGCCAATCTCTGTACGTGACAACCATCTTCTGCACAATCTTCTTTATGTTCTTATTTGCCGCCTCAACAGCGCCGTTCATCTTAGGGCGGTAAGGGGAAGAATTGTGATGCTGAATGTTGAAGTTCTGACACAACTCCTTCATCATTTTGTTGTTGATATTAGAACCATTATCAGTAATGATTCTTTCGGGAATCCCATAGCGACAAATGATTTCTTTCTTGATGAAACGGGTAACCACATGTCTGGTGACATTCGCGAACGATGCTGCTTCGACCCACTTGGTGAAATAGTCGATGGCAACAAGGATGAAGCGATGCCCATTGGAAGCAGTCGGCTCAATCTTTCCAATCATGTCAATGCCCCACATAGCAAACGGCCACGGCAAAGTCATCACATTCAGAGGATTTGGCGGCACATGCACCTTATCAGCATAAATCTGGCATTTATGACACTTCCGAGCATATTTGAAGCAATCTGATTCCATGGTCATCCAATAATAACCCGCTCTCAACAATTTCTTAGCCATTGCATGTCCGCCGGCATGAGTACCGAAGGAACCTTCATGAACTTCCTGCATTAACATGTCCGCCTCGTGTCTGTCCACGCATCTGAGCAAAACCATGTCGAAGTTCCTCTTATACAGCACATCGTCTTTGTTTAAGAAGAAACTGCTTGCCAATCTTCTCAAAGTCTTTCTGTCATTGTTGGATGCCCCTGCAGGGTACTCTTGATTCTTCAGAAAGCACTTGATATCGTGATACCAGGGCTTGTCATCGACTACCAGTTCAGCAGCAAACACATACGCGGCCCTGTCAAGGCGCATCACATCGATCCTGGGAGCATGGTTCCAACGAATTACCTTGATCATGGAGGATAGAGTAGCAAGTGCGTCTGCCATCTGGTTCTCATCACGAGGTATATGATACAATTTTACTGTTGTGAAGAAAGTCAACAGTCTTCTCGTGTAATCTCTGTAGGGGACCAGAGTGGGCTGGAGAGTATTCCAATCACCATTTACTTGATTGATCACCAGAGCTGAATCTCCGAAGATGTCCAGAGTCTTGATTCTCAGATCAATGGCTTGCTCAATACCCAAGATACAGGCCTCGTATTCAGCTTCATTATTTGTGCACTCAAAAGTCAAACGAGCGGTGAAAGGCCTGTGGGCACCTTTCGGAGTAGTAATGACAGCGCCAATTCCACTTCCTCTAGCATTGACAACCCCATCAAACAACAAAGTCCACTTTTCGTTTGGATCGGGTCCCTCCTCAACAACTGGCTCTTCACAGTCTTTCATCTTGAGGAACATGATGTCTTCATCTGGAAAATCAAACTTCATCGGCTCATAATCATCAATCGGCTGCTGAGCAAGATAGTCTGACAGAATACTCCCTTTGATGGCTTTCTGGGATGTATACTGGATATCGTACTCTGTCAGTACCATTTGCCAACGAGCCACCCTTCCGGTGAGAGCTGGCTTCTCGAATATGTATTTGACTGGATCCATCTTGGAGATCAGTAGGGTTGTGTGAGACAGCATGTATTGTCTCAATCGCTTAACAGCCCATGCAAGTGCACAACATGTCTTCTCAAGCATTGAGTATCTCGACTCGCAATCTGTGAACTTCTTACTCAAGTAGTAGATGGCATGCTCTTTCCTACCTGTCTCGTCGTGTTGACCGAGAACACAACCCATAGAATTGTCAAGTACTGTCAAGTACATAATTAGCGGTCTCCCTGGGACTGGAGGCATAAGGATAGGAGGATTCTGCAAATACTCTTTTATCTTCTCGAAAGCCCTTTGACAATCATCATTCCACCTGATAGCCTGATCTTTCCTCAGCAATTTGAAAATTGGCTCACACGTGGTTGTTAGGTGAGAGATGAACCTTGCAATGTAGTTCAACCCCCCTAAGAAACTACGGACTTGCTTCTCTGTTCTTGGCTCAGGCATTTCTTGTATTGCTTTCACTTTGTCAGGATCCACCTCAATCCCTTTTCTGCTAACAATAAAACCCAACAATTTTCCCGATCTCACCCCAAAAGTGCACTTGTTCGGATTAAGTCTCAGTTTGAATTTCCTTAACCGTTCAAACAATTTCTGCAGATTCACCAAATGTTCTTCTTCTGTCTGAGATTTGGCAATCATATCGTCCACATAAACCTCGATTTCATGATGAATCATATCATGGAACAGAGTCACCATAGCTCGTTGATATGTTGCTCCGGCATTTTTCAGACCAAACGGCATCACCTTGTAGCAGAAGGTGCCCCATGGGGTTATGAAAGTTGTCTTTTCCATGTCCTCTGGTGCCATCTTGATTTGGTTATAGCCAGAAAAGCCATCCATGAAGGAGAATACCAAGAACTGAGTTGTATTATCCACCAAAACGTCGATGTGAGGTAATGGGAAATCATCTTTAGGGCTAGCTCTGTTCAGATCCCGGTAGTCGACACACATCCGTACCTTTCCATCCTTCTTAGGTATTGGGACGATGTTTGCAACTCATGGCGGATAATTGGTGACTGCTAGAAACCCTGCATCCAACTGCTTTTGCACTTCTTCCTTTATCTTGACAGCCATCTCTGGTCTTGTTCTTCTGAGCTTCTGCTTGACCGGAGGACAACCTTCTTTGAGAGGCAAGCGGTGTACCACGATGTCTGTGTCCAGCCCGGGCATGTCCTGATAAGACCAGGCGAAGATGTCAACGTATTCTTGCAGCAATTCAATCAGCCCTTTCTTCACATCATCTCCCAAAGCAGCCCCTATCTTGATTTCTCTCTTGGCGTCCTCGGGGCTGAGATTAATCACTTCAGTAGGCTCTTGATACGGTTGAATGACCCTTTCTTCCTGTTTTAAGAACCTGGCAAGTTCTTCAGGGAGTTCACAGTCTTCATCACCCTCTTTTTCAGCTTGAAAGATTGGATTTTCAAAGTCGAAGCGAGCCATAGCAGAACCGTTATCAATAGGATCCGGTGACGTGCATCTGCATGAGTGATGGCATGTGCTTATGAGTGTGAAAGAAAAAAAGTGGAAACTAAACAAAACATTGCCATTTTTTTATTTTGAAAAACTGCAAAAATAGAAAGACAGGGAACGAAATATTTGAATGCAAAAAGACGTCCTTTATTTATGATAAAAAATGCAAGTGTCACATAGATGAGCCCTACAATGAGTCATTACGCCCTGGGCGGAACGTAAGACTTGGACATGCATGAATAAACAAAGAAAATTACTCCTTCAGAAAAGTGACTTGGACAATCTCCTCAGAAGACCAATTGTTGATGACTTCACCCGGGATCCTCGGACGCACCCAGTTGTCGATGTCACAATCACTATCCCCACCCTCTTCATTGATTGACCGCAGAGACCTCACTGGGAATCACAAAATTAACAGGAACAACATCTGCGAATTCATCAGTAGCATCTTCAAACACTTCTTCCTCAACCCCTTCCACAGACTCTTGGACAGACAAATCTTCAACCTGGATGATACCTTTGTCGAGCAAGGCCTGGATACCCTGCTGTAGCTTCAAACAACCTCCACTCTGAGTGGCACAATCCAAACAATCCTTCCCACAACCGGGGAAAACATCGGCCTTCAGCAAGCATCCTTTGATATCCAACAATGGAGTCTTCAACTTCAACACATCCTTAATGGACTTGGCTTTTCCTTCCATCATATTAATGTTTGCACCACCATGCTGCGGCATGGGATTGTTGACGACATTAGGAGCCGGTGCAAGGTTGATGGCTTTTGAATCTATGAGGTCCTGAACTACGTGCTTAAAAGCTTTGCAGTTCTCAATGTTATGGCCAGGTGCCCCAGAGTGGAAGCTACACCTAGCGTTGGCGTCGTAACCCACCGGAAGTCTACCAACAGGAGGAGCCAGAGTACGCAATTGCACAAGTTGTAGTTGTTGAAGACTAGAAAGCAATTGAGCGTACGACATTGGAAGGGTGTCGAAACGCCGGTCCATCATCCTTTGCCTTTGTTGATAGGCGGGTATGTTACCCGGTTGTTGCTGCTGTTGGTACTGAGCTGGTTGAAGTTGTGGTCGTTGTTGTTGTGGTGCTGCTGCAGCTGGAATGGTCACAGCCGCAACATACGGTTGTTGATGATAATTCTGGAAACTGTTCCTTCTAACACCTCTGTTCTGATAGGAAGTCAAAGAATTCACTCCCCCCTCTCTCTGCTTATGCCCTCCAATGAACGACTTTTTTACCCCTGATGAAGATCCAACTCCATTTTGGATCTTGCAGGTCTTCAGGTAATTCTCCACCCTCTCTCCGGTAGAGACCACATCAGCAAAGTTGGAGGCATTGCACCCCACCAGATGCTCCAGATAAGGTCCAGGCAGCGTATTCATGAACATGTTGGCCATTTCCTTTTCCAACATAGGAGGCTGAACACGGGAAGCTATCTCCCTCCAGCGTTGAGCGTATTCCCTGAAGCACTCATCGCTTTTAAGAGACAGATTCTGAAGTTGAGTTCTGTCCGGAGCCATGTCTGTATTATACTGATACTGCTTTACGAAAGCCTCCGCCAAATCCCTCCAGCAGCGGATATGGGCTCTGTCCAGCCTCATATACCATTCCAAGGATGCCCCAACTAGGCTATCCTGGAAGAAGTACATAAGTAGCTTCTCGTCATCAGAGTATGCAACCATTTTACGGAAATAGGCTTGCACGTGAGTCTTCGGGCAAGAGTTGCCATTGTATTTGTCAAATATCGGGACCTTGAATTTCGGTGGCACTCTCACACCTGGGACCAGCCCCAAGTCAGCAACATCTACTCCCAGAGGATTCTGTCCTTCCACTGCCTTCAACCTCTCTTCCAATCTTCTAAACATGGGGTCCATGCCAAAGTCTTCCTGAAGTAGGGGGAATTGATCGGCCTGATCATCATGGACGAGCTATTGATCAAGGTTGACATGTGGGATCGAGATAGGCCCCGGTCCATTGGGACCATTAGCCTCTCCAGCTGGAGGATCATCCCATGTCTCTGGTTGAGTAGCGGCGGGATTCCTCTGCATCATCTGTCTGAGCTCTTGTTGTCCCTGAGCCACCCCTTGAACCACATCCATGAATTGGGTCATGCGGATCCTCATCTCAGCGAGCTCTGCTTGTACACCTTCCATTGCTCTCTGTTGATTCCTTCGGGTACCGTATCGGTGAATGCCTGAGTCAGCTATCCTGCTGGAACACCAAACAACTGAGAACACTGTGGCGGTACCTGTTATGCAAGACATGCGGATGACTATGCAAATGCAATGACATGTTTATCAATTCCAAAAGGAATTCTACCCACTTGATTCCAGTCTCACATTTGATAAACAGTGTAAGAAGAAAACCCCGACTAGAATCAAGAAGAAGATATGAACCCCTGGGAATAGATAAACATGTGTTGAATGATATGAATGCAAAATGATGATGTAATGTAGTGACATGGGAATGCAGTGATGTGTATCTGCTTGAACATTTGTCGGGTTGCACTGTCTGAAGAGAAAACCCACTGAAGAATATAATATAAGATCAGATCTCTGCTCCAGAAAACCGGGTTGGTCGGAGGTTAAGGTTTCCTGAATTTAGCCCGCCCCTCACTGGTAGGTTCTAAGAACAGAAGTTCGTCAGCTTCAGCCCTTCAGTCGCGAATAATACGTTTACCACTGAAGGTTTGGTATTATTACGGGACAAAAGACCTCCATTGACTCCCATCAACAGGACATCCTAATAGCAAGTTCCCAGTCTCGGGATCCTCGGATTGAGCAGCGAGAATGCGCCCACCAGAGCCAACATAATCACGTCTCGGAGGAGAGGCCTCGACTGAGTTCTCGGGAAATGGTCACCAGAGTCGACGATTTCTAGAGGAACATCCTACCGTTACGGAACACCCGTAAGACATAATATATCCAAAAGAAACCTCGTCTAGGTGTGGTTCTTCACGAACGACTTAACGTAGCAACACGCCACGCAAGCCTCATGATTATCCACTCTAAAACCTGTGTGTACACTCAAGCCTGGGTAATGGGCTTATCTCTCATAGAACACCCCATCCCAACAAACAAACAAACAGATCCAACAGATACAACAGATGCATGCAAGCAGGTAAGCAAATAAATGTACAAAAGCATGAACACCCAATAAACAAGAAATCACACAAGCTAGGAGGGACTCGCTTAGGGAAGATGGACCAGCAAGAGGTCAACTTCTTAGTGTCCCCAGCAGAGTCGCCAGCTGTCGCAACCTGAAAAATACAGTGTGCGGAAAAACAACCGGCGAAAGAAAATGACAGAAGAGTCGCCACCGTGCGTTATTCGTCCCAAAGGAGGGAAAGGAAACGCTCGAAGTAAACCTGAAAAAGGAAAGGACAAGACAGGGTCTCGCAACCAAATCTTGGGTTCGGGAGTCGGTTATGCGAAGGGAAGGTATTAGCACCCCTACGCATCCGTAGTACTCTACGGGATCCACTTTTGTAGTTCTTGTCTAAAGGGTGTGAGTTTATCTTGTGTTGTTTACAAAAAAAAAGGTTAAATGAAAATGACTCGCGCGGATGTCGCATCCACTGCATACGTATCTCATCTGAATATGAGAATCAGAGTTTTCGTAGCTCGGATGACCTATGGGTTGGGGGGATGTGTGCTCGCTAAGACATCGCGTCTTATGCCTACGTATCTCATCTGGAATGAGAATCAGAGCAAGTCGTAGTTCGGCTAACTACGGGGTTATGGAGTGGGTTTTGGACGAACGACGTTACTACGCAATCTACCGGATGCTCGACCTTTGGAGACTTACTCACCTGTAGTAGAAGGAGTAAACGTGTGTTTAGGAGAAGAAAAATCAATGAAGGGTTAGGGTTTGGTGAACTCATACAAAAAGGCAGTCCTTGACGAAGGAACCTGTAAAAAAAAACACACAAAAACATTGCCTCCTATCGAGGTCTTCCAGCTAGGAAAGCAGTAAAATGCGGGAAAAATGTAAAAGTACCACGCGGATAAAGATCCGAAGTAACAGCAGTTAGAGGAATGGGAAACCTAGGGATCCTTCCAAGCTAAACACCATCAAAGAAAGTGAGTTAGTACAGGTAATCGGAATGAAACCTCCAGGGGGTATCCCACAAATAAAGTGGAAAACCACGCAAGTTATCCCTGCAAAAGTCATGTGAGCCCTCACAAAAACTCAACAAACTGGTTAGAGACAAAAAAAATAGGGTAATCAAGGGTTGCCCCCAAATCAAAATGTAACCACATGAATCATGCCATTAAAATTCACAAAAAAGACATGCATCAACAGGGTATCAAATTCACCCATAATACCTCATACATTTAGAGCATTCAAATTAAAGGCATAAAGATGATGGATATAGGGCAAACCTAATTGGAGAGCTTGATTGAAATTGAGTTGCACCCGTGAGGTTTACAAAACAATCTTTAGGGTTTATGTGAGGCAGAGGTGATTCTGTGCAGTTGAGTTCCCTTCAGGGTTTGGAGGCTGCTCTGAACTCTGTTAGCTCTTCTCTCACTATCTTTTTCCTCGGGGTAATAGGAATAGAATGAATCTTTGTTTCACTGAAACTCTAGTATTTATAGCCTAACATTGGTAGCTTAGTGGGCTTTTGAGAGAGGTCCAAGTCTGAGATTTTTATTTATTTATTTATTTATTTATTTATTATTATTATTATTTATTTTTTTTTATTTTTTTTTATAAATAAAGCTTCTTGGATCTAATTCTGATTGACATGATGACATGCAATGTATCTAATGTTAAATGACCTAAAAATGAATGCATGCATGAGGTGTAAAGCGTATGCTTCCAGGAAAAATGAAGGGTAAATTTTGGGGTATTACAGTAGGTAACCCTTCTTCCACTACTATTTCTGATGTATTGCTTGTCGAAGGTCTTAAACACAATCTACTTAGCATCAGTCAATTATGTGGCAAAGGATACAATGTATCGTTTTCAAAAGATTGTTGCAAAATTGTACATAATGATGATAAGAAGAGTATGTTTAATGGCCTGCGAGTGAATAATGTCTATATGTTAGACTTGAACGAAGTATCGTTAAGAAGTGACAAATGCCTTGTAACAATGAGTGAAGATTCATGGTTATGGCATAGGCGTTTAGCACATGTTAACTTTGACTTACTAAACAAAATAGTCTCAAAAAGATCTAGTCTTAGGTCTCCCCAAAATAAAGTTCACCAAGGATCACCTTTGTGATGCTTGTCCAAAAGGGAAGCAAACGAGGATCTCATTTAAATCCAAAAATCTCGTTTCAACAACGAGACCTCTCGAACTTCTTCATATGGACTTATTTGGGCCATCTAGGATTAAAAGTCTAGGAGGAAATTATTACGGTTTCGTAATAGTGGACGACTTTTCTAGATTTTGTTGGACTATCTTTTTAGTAAGCAAGAGTGATACGTTCGCTGCCTTTGAAAGGTTTTCTAAGCTTTCCCAAAATACATTAAATACAAACATTGTTTCAATTAGAAGCGACCATGGGGGTGAGTTCGAAAACCATTTATTTGAAGAATATTACGGTAACCATGGTATCGATCATAACTTCTCCGCTCCACGTACTCCTCAACAAAATGGGATTATGGAGCGTAAAAATCGAATTTTGGAAGAATTGGGAAGAACAATGATTAACGAAAGTGGTTTACCGAAATATTTTTGGGCCGACGCCATTAGTACGGCGTATTATGTTTTGAATAGGGTGCTCATTCGCCCCATTCTAAATAAAACACCGTATGAGCTTTTAAAAGGGCGAAAACCAAATGTCTCTCACTTACATGTTTTCGGTTGCAAATGTTCTGTATTAAATAATGGAAAGGAAAACTTGGGCAAATTCGATTCCAAGGCCGACGAAGGTATCTTCCTCGGATACTCTCAATCGAGTAAAGCATATAGAATATATAATAAACGATTACTTGCTGTGGAAGAGTCTGTACATGTTACTTTTGATGAATCCTATCCGAGAAACGTCGGAAAGGGTAGTGTTGTTCATGGTGCAGGTACATCTACAGAAGACATACTCAAAGGTGGCGAGCCGGGGATTGATCAACCCGACAAAGTCAAAGTTGAGGAGGATAAAGATGTACACCATGAAGAAACCGAGGTAGCTCATCCGCCTTCAAACAATGATCTCCCTCAAGCTTGGAAGTCTCCCAAAGACCATCCAATCGACAACATTCTCGGAGATATCTCAAAGGGTGTTACAACTCGATCGAAGCTAAGTAATTTCTGTTATCACTTCGCTTCCGTTTCGCAAATGGAACCTAAAAACCCTAAAGAAGCCCTACTCGATGAACACTGGTTTTTGTCAATGCAGGAGGAACTAAATCAGTTCACTAGAAATGAGGTTTGGGACTTTGTCCCTCCTCCGCGAGGTCATCGAGTAATCGGCACCCGATGGGTGTTTAGGAACAAGCTGGACGAAAACGGGGTAATAACCCATAACAAGGCGCGTTTAGTCGCGCAAGGGTATAACCAAGAGGAAGGCATCGACTATGAGGAAACTTATGCGCCGGTTTCCCGATTCGAGGCTATACGCCTTCTCCTTGCCTTCGGTTGTGCGAAAGACTTTAAACTATTCCAAATGGATGTTAAGAGTGCGTTCCTTAACGGTCACATAAATGAAGAGGTTTACGTCGCACAACCTCCTGGTTTTGAATCTCATGAGTATCCTGATCATGTTTATAAACTAAAAAGGGCTTTATATGGTCTCAAACAAGCTCCTAGAGCTTGGTATGAGCGACTAAGTAAATTTTTACTCGATCAAGGTTACTCAAGAGGAAAGGTTGACACAACTCTCTTCATTAAACGTCAAGGAAAACACTTGATATTAGTACAAATTTATATAGACGATATTATATTTGGGTCTACTAACATGAATCTCGTGAGAGAATTTTCTGATCTTATGCAGGGTGAATTCGAGATGAGTATGAAGGGGGAGCTCACATACTTTCTCGGTTTGCAGATTAAACAACTCAATGAAGGAACATTCGTGAGTCAAACAAAGTATTGTTTGGACCTTATCAAGAGATTTGACATGGCAAAAGCTAAGGCCATTGACACCCCCATGCCAACATGTGCAAACTTGAATAAAGATGAAAATGGTAAGGACGTAGAGGTAAAAAGGTATAGAGGTATGATTGGATCTCTTCTCTATCTTACTGCTTCTCGTCCCGACATTATGTTTAGCGTGTGTATGTGCGCAAGATACCAATCATGTCCCAAGGAATCCCATCTAAAAGCTGTCAAACGGATACTTCAATACCTATCCGGTACTCCGAAGTATGGACTATGGTATTCCAAAGGAAATGATTGCTCATTGGTAGGCTTCTCCGATTCCGATTTTGCCGGTTGCAAATCGGATAGGAAAAGCACTAGTGGCACTTGTCACTTATTTTCAAATTCTTTGGTCAGTTGGCATAGCAAAAAACAAGTTTCTGTTGCTTTGTCAACCGCCAAAGCGGAATACGTTGCCGCCGGTAGCTGTTGTGCATAAATCCTATGGGTTAAGCAACAACTATTGGATTTTAATCTCAAACTCGAACGTATTCCCATTTTCTGTGACAATACAAGTGCCATTAATCTTACCAAAAATCCTGTGCTGCATTCTCGCACCAAACATATCGAAATTCGACACCATTTTCTTCGGGACCATGTAGAGAAAGGCGATGTTGTATTCCAACATGTTGACACTAAAAACCAACTAGCGGACATTTTCACAAAGCCGCTAGCTACTGAGCCTTTCTTTCATATTCGCCGAGAACTTGGTATTCTAGATATTTCGGAACGGGCATTATAAATTGCTGGTTTTATCTTATTTCATTTAAGACTATAATCTTGTACTTCTAACAAGTTGATGTTGTTGCAAGCACAAGTTTATTGATCATCAAGTTACTCCGGCATCGAGGTGATACTGTTCCTTTACCTTTCTCTCTCTCTCTCTCTCTCTCTCTCTCTCTCTCCAAATTTTCATGGTTAAATAGTTGTACTACATAATAATATTGTATATATATATGACGTATCTCTTTGGATGTTTAATGTTGTGTGGCATTCTAATTATGCATCAAACATGTGAGCGTATATGCAGAAAAGTGAAAAACTGGAAATTTTGCCTGTATGAGTTGACCGTAACAGGGCAATGGTCGACGCACACTTAAAAATCTTTCTGTTTTTCAAAATCCAAACAGTATGCGTCGACGCATGCACAGTGTATGGTCGACGCATCGCACGAAAACTCAGTTTTTCTCGGCTGAAAACCTTCAAACTTCCCATGCATTTACCATTTCAAATTTGAATTCATTGTGCATTCAACTCATTACATTGTAAGTTGAATCTACCTAGTGCCTATTGTCTCTTGGCCTCTCCTCTTCCCAAAACCCTAAATCCTCATCTACAAAAAGGGCAAACTTCTTTCTTGACAATCATTCTCAACACACTTACATCAACCTTCACTCTCTCTTTTGCAAAAAGCCTCAGAACCATTACCCATGGCTTCCTCATCCCGAAGACCTACCGGTAAGAGATCAAGGGAAACATCCTCTGCCTCCTTACCCATCACCGCTGTGTCATTAGTTCCACCAGCACTTGTCGACACCTTCAACAAGGACATTGGTAAAAGAGGAGTTGTGCGGCAACATGCATTCTACAAACTCACAGCAGAACGGATGCATCTCGTAGAAATCATGTCTCTGCTACAGTATCACGGCATTGTCAACTTCCTAGAGTGCAATGCCAAATATAGTGAGGACCTGGTCCGTGTATTCTACACCTGTCTTCATGACAAGTTTCATGGTCAAAGGTTTCAATCCAGAATCGGCACAACAAAGGTATCCTTTAAGTCTGCCGTTTGGAATAAATTTTTTGACACGACTGTGGCTGCTGATGAAAATCCTCTCGCTGAGGTAACTGATTCTCACACAATCGAAGGGTATGAATTTAAGAGCGTTCTGAACGCTATGCTGAAACGACCCTACCCGGACCACATTGTAAGCAATGACGCGTTCCCACGAACTGTCACTGCCGGGAAACTGAAAACAGGAGAGCGCATTCTCCAGTGGATTGTGTCACGCATACTGCGACCTAAGAAGGGTGGTCTCTCCCGAGTTGAACAAGCTGAAGTTCATCTCATATACATCTTAAAGAATCAGCGGAAAATAAACTGGCCCTACTACATTGCTAGTAGGATGTTCAGCTTACGAGACTCCGGACGAGGAACGACTCTGGCCTATTGATCTTTCATTCAAGAGGTCCTTACGGCAGCTGACGTTGATTATCCGTCCTTTCCGTATACCTCCATTTCCTCAGACAAAGAATTCAGCCCAAAAAACTTTGTCTATGATGGGATATTTTTGGTGTGATGAGCGGAGAATATACAAATTTGTTCGCCGAGGGTTTGTTCCTACGAATGTTGAAGAAGATGATGAAAGTGAAGAAGAAGATCAAGAGGAAAATGAAGAAGAAGGAGTTGGACAAGCATTTGACTAACATGATAGTCCTCTACAAGCGGACACACACGACTACAATCACTCCGCTTGGGTTCAGAGTTCACATTCAACTGAAGAAAATGCTCCCAACCAGGGTGGCTGGGGTGAATGGCAACATATGAGCTGGTCAACACAACGACAATTCTATCAGCCATATCAACATGGTGCTGAAGCATCTCCACCGTCTCCTCCGCAACAAGGAAACTCGTCTGAGCTTTTAGATATGATGAGAAATATGCAACTGGCTCAACAATCATTTATACAAACTCAGGATGAGCGCTATGCTCACATATGCAGCCAGCTTCAAGCATAGAATGAGAGGATCGATAACCTCTCTACCAGCATGAATGATCGGTATGCAGCATTCACCGAGACATTTGAACGACAGGAGCGATCAGTAGATGTGGGCCTCAATTATCTAAGCAGTGTTGTTGACCAAATGACTTCCTTGGCAGACCCTGACAGAAATCCGGATATCCGTCCCCGTCGAGGTCGAGGCCATTAGGATATAGAACTACATATGCATCTACATTTTTGTTGTTTGACTGTATTCATTTTTATGTTATGCTTGTTTGTGCAAATCAAATTTAATGATTATCTCCGTTTAATTAATGATTATCGTTCAGTAATGATATTTGGTGTGATATTGTTATCTGATATTGTTATCTCCTGTTGTATTTTTATGTTACGTTGACTACTCGTTCCTTTTCTCTTTTTGATGTTGTCAAAGGGGGAGAAGACCATGTACCAAACCAAAGCCAAGATGATATTCACAACAGTTTGTTAGACATTCTTAGATTACAAAAGAAAGGGGGAGTGTGTAAAATATGTGTAAATATTGCATGTTGTTTTCTCTTTGGTTTCACACAGGTTGTCATCATCAAAAAGGGGGAGTATGTAAGGGTAAACTGTCATACAACATACAATCATAGGTTTCGATGATGACAAATGACCACCATGGATGAATCGGCAATGTCGATTCCACCTCTACAAAACAAATGCAACGTATCACCTATCATATCATTTTCATTGCTCATTTGTACTGTTATATTTTGTACAACATATGTGGACAAAGTGTGGTCATGACAAAAGGCATGAAAACCACAAAAATGTTATTTTTGCAGATCTGCAGGGGATGAGTCGACCGTAGGGTCGGCGCATGACATAGTACATTCCCCACGGGTCAGCGCATGAACACAGCGCTTTTCCCACGGGTCAGCGCACAAGATGCTTGCGTCGACCGCAGGGGTCAGCGCATGAACCATAGGTCAGCGCACGCCTGTCGCATTACGCGAAAAACCGGCGGGAAAACAAGAACAACAGAGCCGCCACCGTGCGTTATTTATCCCAAAAGAGGGAAAGGAAACGCTCAGAGTAAACCTGGAAAAAGCATGGTCTCGCGACCAAAGAGAATGGGATCGGGAGTCGGTTATGCGAAGGGAAGGTATTAGCACCCCTACACATCTGTCGTACTCGACGGGATCCACGCACAATAGGAAGGAAAATGGTTGCTAAAACACTGCTCAAACACACACACACTGGCTGAAAGAGACACAAGAAAGCAAACAAGACTGACTCGGCAGGATATCGCATCCTGGGCCTACTTAGTCTATCAGGCATAGACATCAGAGTCAAAGTAGTTCGGACCGGGGAAACAACACATGCTCGCTAGGATGTCGCATCCTATGCATACGTATCTCCTTT